>NC_048566.1:60283889-60587818 GCF_013265735.2 Oncorhynchus mykiss
CCTAAACGTAACCATTAGGGCCAGAATTGAGAAACTGATCCAGGATCAGTGTCTAGGAGTAACTTCATCCTCCTCTATGTCCCCCAGGTGGCGAGCATCCTAGTGGAAGGAACTCTGATGGAGTCTACGTCTCCCATGGACTTCATGCCTGGCTTCCACCTGGAGGGTTTCCCCAACCGCGAGAGCAATACAGCCGAGCAATACGGCATCGAGCCGGCCCACACACTCATCAGAGGACCACTCCGCTTCAAGGTACTTCCAACACCAGGGTGGTGAGTATGGCGTTACTGTCAATCTCGATAGTTCTGTGTCGCTTTGGATAAATGTTGTATTTCTGTCCAACAGGGTTTCTCCAAGTCCATGAGTGGCTTTGTGTAGCTGGGTCTGATCAACACTGACCCCTGCTAGAGCTAGAGCTGCTGTCTCCTGGGTAAATATAATGATACTTATAACAGCTTTAAAAGACAAGTTAACTTTTTTGGAACCAAATCTTTATTTTTGTACTTTTTTTTTTTTTTTTTGCAATTTCACTTAGTTTTGAGAAGCTTACCCCACCAGCGAGACTTCCTCAGGCTCGTTCTGCAGTTGCAGGGGCACAGATAAAACATTAACAAAGGCTCCAAAAACGCCCAAATACGTCCTTTGAGAAACAGCAATGCTCTCAGTATAGTGATGCAGGTCTTTAGATGTTGTACACATGAAATTGTCATTCCAAATCCTCAACGGTATATTCCATTTTGTTGGACTGGAGCGTTACTTCTCCGTGTGCTTTCTCATTCCCATTGTGGTGATTAAAGTCTGTTCATGCTCGCACACGGAGAAGAATTCCAACTAAATGGAATATAACGTTGGGGATTCAGTTAATTTACATAAAGAATTTAGATTTGGTTTAAAAAACAATACTTGTCCTATAATTGACTTAGAACTTAATTTAGAATGTGATTTTCAGAAATGGTTATTAAAGTACCAGGATACACCTAGCAAACGCTGAATCACTTATACACTAGAGCTACAATGGAGATTTGACTGACAAGATTGAACAAAAACAACAAAAAATCCCTGTGCAACAGAAAGAGCTGCTGAGTATACAGATGGGCTTGTCCCTGTCTTTCTCTAACCGTGCATTTGAGGGAGCGGTCGACGACATCATTGGCCAAGACGACTTCAAGATGGAGTGGTGAGAGGCTCAAGTCCTGACCAGATACCGTTCAAAATGTTGTACTCATATCTTTGCTAAATGCAGAGGTTAAAGTTCTCAGTCACAGCGAAGGAGACATCTGCCCCATTATGGCATCTGTGAGTGCATGATCAGCGCCAATCAGACAGATAGAATGTTGCGATCTCTTTACATCTGTATGCCAGTGGTTCCAAACCGGTGTCGCCCCACCTAAATACATCAATATATATATATTTTTCGTCAACAGTTGCATCATATTTTAAACATCCTAGAGACGGGCACTGGGACCTGGGGGAGGCTGCAGCACGCGCTAGTGACTGTTAGACTTTCTTCAGCAAAGATGGCTGACAAAACTACGTGGATGGAAGCAAATGTAAGTGATTATACCGTCATAACGAATCATGCAAAATATGTAGTTGACAGGAATATGTTAGTTAATGTAGAGACAAACGATTATGCATATTTCTTTATCATAAAGTTCATTTACGAAAATCGCGATTTAGCAAGCTAGCTGACTATCTAACATTAGCCAGTTAGTGGCTAGCTTTATGGATGTTGTGGCAAATAACATGAACTGTCTGATGAACTGTCTGGAAAAGCATGAACTGGAGTCGCCTCTTCACTGTTGACGTTGAGACTGGTGTTTTGCGGGTACTATTTAATGAAGCTGCCAGTTGAAGACTTGTGAGGCTTCTATTTCACAAACTAGACACTCTAATGTACTTGTCCTCTTGCTCAGATGTGCACCAGGGCCTCCCACTCCTCTTTCTATTCTGGTTAGAGCCAGTTTGCGCTGTTCTGTGAAGGGAGTAGTACACAGCATGGTACGAGATCTTCAGTTTCTTGGGAATTTCTCGCATGGAATAGCCTTCACTTCTCAGAACAAAACTAGACTGACGTATTTCAGAAGAAAGTTATTTGTTTCTGGCCATTTTGAGCCTGTAATCAAACCCACAAATGCCGATACTCCAGACACTAAACTAGTCTAAAGAAGGCCAGTTTTATAGCTTCTTTAATCAGAACAACAGTTTTCAGCTGTGCTAACATGATTGCAAAAGGGTTTTCTAACGATCAATTAGCCTTTTAAAATGATAAACTTGGATTAGCTAACACAATGTGCCATTGGAACACAGGATTGATGGTTGCTGATAATGGGCCTCTGCACACCCATGAGGATATTCCATAAAAAAGTTTCCAGCTACAATAATAATTTACAACATTAACAATGTCTACACTGTATTTCTGATCAATTTGATGTTATTTTAATGGACAAAAAAATGTAATTTTCTTAAAAAAAAACAAGGACATTTCTAATTGATCCCAAACTTTTGAACGGAATTGTAATTTCACTAACCAATGCTAACTAGCGTTATGACTGGAAGTCTATGGTTATCTACTAAAGTTTCAGTCATGGGATTTGTTTTGCTTTAACCCCTGTAAATGTCTTTAATTAACACTGTTTGTATGGTCAGGTTCGGGATGCTGAGTAAGGAGGTCGTCCCTCATGCAGACACCCTGCTTCACTGGCTAAGCATTTAGAGGCCCTCCTTTGGTAAGTTCTCCCTCTACTCTTTTTACTTCCACAAACACCAATATGTATATCTTTCTCTATAATCTTTATATTCCTCCTTCTCTTACTTTCTTTATACAGAAAATAGCAGTAAAGATGATTTAAAAATAGTATAACCCTCTCTCTCCTTCTCGGTCCATCCGTGTCCTCTCCTGTAGATAAAGGCGAGCGGGACATGATCATCATGAGGAATGACGTGGGCCTGCGCCACTCCACAGGCGAGCTTGAGACCAAGCACATCAGCCTGGTGGTCTACAGAGACCCCAACGGCTACTCTGCCATAGTAAAAGTGAAGTGAAAACTGCCTTTCAATCTGCAGAAGAAATCTGTATGAAGGGACTGGTGGTGCCAATGACCAAGGACATCTATGGAGTGGCTCAGAAGAGACTGCAGGAGGAGGGCTTACAATTCACTTCAAAAGCACCATCCAAGAGTAGTAACTCACGAATAATCAGCTGCGTCTCAAATAGTGTATATTGATTTCCTTTCCTGGTGTCCTCTCCATCTACACGGATCCAAAAAAGACCCCACACATGAAAAAATACAATTCTATTCAATTCAGTTAAATTATTTCAGAAGAGTGCAGATAAAGAAAAGGAGATTAAGAAAAAAAGCTAGTTTAAACAATTGAGAAATATTTGTAGATTCAACGCCAAGACAGATGGGAAATACAGCCAATCATTGGCTGTCTACCAAGGCCCAGAGAAATCATCTCCATAGTCCCAAGTTACTTCCTCTGTTCATCTCCATGCCTTCATCTGTGCTCATCTGAAAAGGCGAGAGAGTGAGAGATGCACCCTGACTTTCTGCTTGTTTCAAAGGCATTTCCTCACAGCCTTGTCTTACCTCAACCAATTTATTGTTTCAACACGTGGCGAATATAACAGTTACATTGCAGGTGAACAGTTTCCAAGCAACTTCTTTAAATAAGGCTGTACAATTCATGACATGGAGAACCACAAAACTTGCTGAGTGTCGTTTATAACATGTAACAATCCTATAACCTTCGCAGACCTGCTAAGACGATGTGTATCAGAAACTCACCCAAAGGGTCTAGTCTTTCCTTGACCATAACATATTCCTGTTATTGATCAGCTGCTGCAGTTCCAAAGATGTGTACATATTTTACACATATGCTTCCCACAGTTGTGCCAAATTGACTGAATGTCCTTTGAGTGGTGGACCATTCTTGATACACACAGGGAACTGTTGAGGCTGAAAAACCCAGCAGCGTTGCAGTTCTTGACACAAACCAACCAGTGCGCCTGGCACCTACTACCATCCCACGTTCAAAGACACTGAAATATTTTGTCTTGCCTATTCTCCCTCTGAATGGCACACAGACACAATCCATGTCTCAAGGCTTAATTTTTTAACCTACTGTATCTCCTCCCCTTTATCTACACTGAAGTGGATTTAATAAGTGACATCAGTAAGGGATCATAGCTTACATCTTGATTCACCTGGTCAGTCTGTCATGGAAAGAGCAGCCGTCCTTAAAGTTTTGTACACTCAGTGTATATTTGTATTTTAAAACTGCTCAGAGATTATAATGTGGCATAGAGTACAGTTGAAGTCAGAAGTTTACAAACACCTTTGCCAAAGACATTTAAACTACATTTTTCACAATTCCTGACATTTAGTCCTAGTAAAAATACCCTGTTTTAGGTCAGTTAGGATCACCACTTTATTTTCAGAATGTGAACTGTCAGAATAATAGTAGAGAGAATGATTTCTTTCAGATTTGATTTCTTTCATCACATTCCCAGTGGGTCAGAAGTTTACATACACTCAATTCGTATTTGGTAGTATTGCATTTAAATGGTTTAACTTGGGTCAAACGTTTCGGGTAGCCTTCCACAAGCTTCCCACAATAAGTTGGGTAAATTTTGGCCCATTCCTCCTGACCGAGCTGGTGTAACTGAGTCAGGTTTGTAGGCCTCCTTGCTCGCTCACTGTTTCAGTTCTGCCCACACATTTTCGATAAGATTTAATGTGATGGCCACTCCAATACCTTGACTTTGTTGTCCTTAAGCCATTTTGCCACAGCTTTGGAAGTATGCTTTGGGTCGTCCATTTGGAAGACCCATTTGCGACCAAGCTTTAACTTCCTGACTGGTATCTTGATGTTGCTTCAATATAGGGGCGGTAGGGTAGCCTAGTGGTTAGAGTGTTGGACTAGTAACCGGAAGGTTGCAAGTTCAAATCCCCGAGCTGACAAGGTACAAATCTGTCGTTCTGCCCCTGAACATGTTCCTTCATTGAAAATATGAAGTTGTTCTTAACTGACTAAATAAAGGTATATATATATATATATATATCCACATAATTTTCCTGCCTCATGATGCCATCTATTTTGTGAAGTGCAGCAGTCCCTCCTGCAGAAAAGGACCCCCACAACATGATGCTGCCACCCCCGTGCTTCACGGTTGGGATCGCGTTCTTTGGCTTGCAAGCCTCCCCCTTTTTCGTCCAAACATAACGATGGTCATTATGGCCAAACAGTTCTATTTTTGTTTCATCAGACCAGAGGACATTTCTCCAAAAAGTACGATATTTGTCCCCATGTGCAGTGGCAAACCGTAGTCTAGCTTTTCTATGGTGGTTTTGGAGCAGTGGCTTCTTCCTTGCTGAGCGGCCTTTCAGGTTATGTCGATATAGGACTCGTTTTACTGTGGATATAGATACTTTTGTACCTGTTTCCTCCAGCATCTTCACAGGGTCCTTTGCTGTTGTTCTGGGATTGATTTGCACTTTTCACACCAAAGTACGTTGATCTCAAGGAGACAGAACACGTCTCTTTCCTGAGCAGTATGACGGCTGCGTGGTCCCATGGTGTTTATACTTGTGTACTATTGTTTGTACAGATGAACGCATCTTCAGGCGTTTGGAAATTGCTCCCAAGGATGAACTAGACTTGTGGAGGTCTACAAAAACAATTCTTGGCTGATTTCTTTTGATTTTCCCATGATGTCAAGCAAAGAGTCACTGAGTTTGAAGGTAGGCCTTGAAATACATCCACAGGTTCACCTCCAATTGACTCAAATTATGTCAATTAGCCCATCAGAAGCTTCTAAAGCCATGATATAATTTTCTGGAATTTTCCAAGCTGTTTAATAAGGCACAGTCAAATTTAGAGTATGTAAACTTCTGACCCAGTGGAATTGTAATACAGTGAATTATAAGTGAAATAATCTGTAAATAATTGTTGGAAGAATTACTTGTGTCATGCACAAAGTATTTGTCCTAACCGACTTGCCAAAACTATAGTTTGTTAACAAGAACTTTGTTGAGTGGTAGAAAAATGAGTTTTAATGATTCCAACCTAAGCGTATGTAAATTTCTGACTTCAACTGTATGTGGTTTTCCTTTTTTGTATTTCATAGAACAATAAAAGGGAAGTGATCCGCATGAAGGTCTCGTGTGGCTCTGTGATTAAATTGATTGAATAGTGAGTCATTAATGCTCAAGTACCTACACAATATGAAAGGTCGATTGCATAAAAAATATAGAAAATCTATTTTAATCTTGAATCAGTGGATCATTTTCAGCTCATTTGTGTTATCGTGGAGCAGCTTTTTAACATCCTTGCATTTCAACATTTTGAAGGACTCGATAGTTATTTTCTTATTAAAAAATTTGGTAAACTTTACATGATATTTTTGTTTTAAATACTCTAAATATATATTTTTTAAATCCAATTTTCATAATGATAATGTTGGAAATATAGCTGAATTGCTTTCCCTAACATCATTGTTAGGTCTGGTTCCTAAAGAGATTATTTTTAGTTGACATGAGCTATGGTTCCAGTGAGGCACCAATTATCAATAAGGTATGCATTTTATCTGTGTACCATATCACATGTTACTCATCAACTATTAACATTTCTGCATAAATCGATAAATACAGTGTTTGCATCCATTCTGTTTTCAATGGATATAGCGGTGTTGTCTCATTAAATCCTCTTTGAAAAAACAATCAGCTTTTCCTTCCACTCAATGTGGGCCCGCCCATGCAAACTAGGCCACCAAGCCATGGATAATTGGGCATGTAATCATTAAAAGTCAAAAATGCAAATTGGGGTATGGATACAGCCCCTGATTAAGACGGTGTCTGGACACTTGACCTAATTTCCCCTGAAAATGCACATTTCTTTTGGAGTCTTAGATGGATTAGAACATGGAAATCTACTGGAATAACCAATTCTCCACATGGATTATTCCATAACTCCATAGAGTCGCCTCTCCGTCTCCGGGAATCCATAATCCAGTGTCTAAAATGGATCCGGTTTCATCAAGACACCCGTTTGTCTTCTGACCTCACATATTGTTTCTTAACAAGGGCTTATCAGGAGCCTGCCGAAAGATCATTTTATCATAGCAAATCTTTGATCACCCCCACAAAGCCCCCTGATCACATTTGGGTGAAGGGTGTATATAGGAGGTAGGTGGTTCAAGAGGGGACAAGACAATGAGGAAGTGGCAGTTATCTTTTTTCTAACCATAAACAAATACTTTCTTTGGGCCCAGTCTAGGCAGACTGGGCCCAATTCCGATCTGAGTTAAGCATGTGAAAATGTTAAGTAGTTCCCTTTTTATGCACTTTTATTTCTGTGTATTCTGACCTTGAATTTAAGCTTAATGCTATTCACCTGCTACACCTAATGAAGGTATGGCGGAGGTGTGTCTACAGATACTGAACGCAGCCCAGGTCAGATTATGGTGTAAGTTTTTACGTTCTGGTACGTTCAATTGAAAGGAAACAGTACTGAACGACCAGTTGAAAAACAGGGATGGGTTGGGCTGTGTGTTGGGGAACGCTGTTAGCATGGCCACTGCCCTTTGAATATGTCACTTGTTGCTTCAAGCCACACCAAACGGGAGCAAACGTACCTGTCTGTCCAAGAACATTTGGGGAAACCTGTCGTTCAGTATAAACCGTTCTGTAACATAGCAAAAAAGCAGCTCTTAAATCCCAAATAATGCCACCACCTTAACGTGTGAGGAAATCATGAATAAGGTCTCGAGATCCTACCGGCATCTACTTGATTTTTTTCAGATAGAGATAACACCATTCTCACGGCACTGTAATTTATAACCTGATAAGAACTATTGATAAGAGCTAGGTAAATGAGTACTCTGGTTGGATAAGAGAATTGAAAACATAAATTACAATAGTTTTACTTTATAATCGCTGGAGACAAATGTGAAGCCAGTCATATGGCAGCAAATTGAAGCATAACTTTCCCACTGTAAAATGTATGAAATGCTTTGTGGTTGTTGCGGAGGATCATTAGCAACAGTTGATAATATATAAATAAAGACATGTAGGCTAATTAAATTGTTATGGAGCGGAGCGCAGACCACACCGTAACAGTTTGAACCTGACGCATGGCACAATTCTGGGCTGTGTAATCACACAGTTCCATGGTTAGTGCAGGCAATAGAGGGTATAGCCTACTATTGTACACTCTTCTCCCTATTACAATTCTATATACACTAATATTCCAACATTACCATGAGTTTTCTTCCTTTTGTGCATAAAGGCTCTCCAAACCTCTTTTTTTATGATTCATAAATACATTCCTGAACCTAAATAATCTAAAAGAGCATTTTTAAATCGACCAATTGGTGCCGAAACGGAGACGAATATGCATATATTTAGATATCTTTCTTTCATTGATTCCTAATATTCAGAACCTGTTCTCTCAATATACTGAAAACCATATTGAATGAAAACTTCACAAGAAAATGTGTTGGCCAGCAAGTGGGAGGGTTTTGAGCAGTTGAATGAAATGTATTCAGAGTGCGCAAGGACACCTGCAGACCGCGTTACACGACTGAATAAGGTAAGCCTGAATACCAAATACTGAGAAGTGCGCAGGAAAGGCGTGCATAGGAAAGGCATAAATTCCTAAATTGGAATCAGGCCCATGGTGAATACTGTCAAAAAAATCCATGAACATTAAGAACTATCTGGTTGAAAGCTCAGTTTACATTTTAGTTAGTTGATTTGTATCTGTTCATCTTATGAATAGTAGTGTCAAGGACAGAGCAAATGCCTTCACTCATTGCTATACTTGTCCCCTTTATTGTAATGTACTTTTCTTGAGCGATTACAGATTCCCATTATTGTTGAGGACAGCTCATACCTTGGGTTGATTGTTAAGACTTAGCCCTGCTGCCTTATTTGGAAATGATCATGCATAATAATTATTTCAAACATCTGCTGAACAATTTGATGGGGTCAGATGAACTCTATTGAGGCACTAATAACATACTGTATATTCACAATGCACCTGACCTGAGGGCATGATGCCGCCCACGCCTCAGGCTGTATAGTGCTAGCATCCAGTTCAATGTGAAGTTACACCAATTATGGAACAGTTGATATTTAATGTACTTTGCACCCACAGGTCTAGATTGACCTTCACAGTAGTTTAAGAAAAAGCTCCTTCCTTGGTTTTCTTTCACTTGTTTAATCCTATGTCTAATCATCCAGCAAAGTTTCATGTACAGCTAAAACGTGTCAGTACCCCAAAGCTTCCTATTTAGTCCGTTACAAAATACAGAACATTAGCTATAACATTAAAACATACAAAAAAATGCTTTGACTAAGTTATTAGAATTGCAGCCATACATTGAAAATTGACAAAAAAAAAAACTGTAGTAAAATATAAAAATCTAGAAGTATAAATAGAAATTTGGTCCATTGTCTTGGTTGCTATAATATTATTTACATATTAGATTTATTATTTCATGCCAATGTGCATTTTTGATTTCAAAAGCTCACCGTTGCTACAAACAAAATAGTATTTACATTGTCTAGACGGAAGAATGAGTTGCTCAATGCATTGACTCTACAAAAAATAGGCTAACAAAATGTTGTTTAACGTAAAAGTTGCGTTTTCCCTTCTTTTTTTATAGCTTACTGCCAATAAATACGAAAGTTTAGGGAAAACAGTTAGTTAAGCAAACATCTCAAGATGACGGTATCGACAAAACATCATAAAGTTAATCTACAATTGTATGAACGCCGTTAGAAGTACAAGATGAATGTACAAAGGCACACATTACAGGGTCGTGCGGTATCATGTCCAGCGGTCAGGAAACTGCCATTCAATGACGGAGAACAGAAGAGGAGGAAAAAAGGAGGGGGGGAAAAAGGCAAAGCTGCTGTCTTTAAAAACGGAACACAGTGAGACAGGCAAGAGTCCATACTGGCAAGTTAGGGGCCCCGTTGCCATGGTTACACCAGGGACTCAAGGCTCTCGGCTGTGCTGACAGGGCCCCCTGGGACCGTTCCGTTGTTGTCAGAGGACTGGAGCGTCCTCTCGTCCTCCTGTGTGCCAACCAGGCTCAGCATGGCTTTGTACAGGAACTGGTACTGCTCCTGAATGAGAAAGAAATAGAGAAACTGTGCTGTTGAAGGGAGAATGTTTTAACACAAAATGGCTAATGTGCATCACTCAGGTACAGTGATTCAGATTGACTAACAACATCAGTGAAGGTCCCGGGCCTCATGAGGTTGATCATCTTGGCCACCTGGTACACGTCCACAGAGCTCTCCAACTCTAGTTGGCACACCAGAGTAGACAGGGCACAGAAGGTTCCCGCAGTCACACCGCCAACCCTGCAAAATCAGACCGGTGCCATGAAGTGCCGAAAAACTGAAAATCTCTGGTCATAATAGCCAGGGGATAAGCCAGCTTTAGATACTTTGGGCTAATTCCAAGACATATTTGGGAAATGTTACAAACTGGAGCATAGAGCACTAATCCTGTCAGTATTTACTGAACCTTTACAGTATTATCTGTGGTTAAAACCAAGGTTTGAGTGTCATACAAGAGTATTGAGACAGGATTGTCTCAATAGGCCTGGATCAGTGCAGTGTTTCAGTTCCAAGAAATATTAAGTGTATTGGAAATATAGACATATCTACTTATCCTCTTAGGTCAGAGCGGATCTTCTTTAATCTATTACAAGTGGCCAAAATAAAAAATAGAAGGCAAAAGAGGGATTCAGGGGTATTGAGCTTGCCTGGTTCCAGGTGGGTGAGATTTTGACTTTTGGGACTATTCCATTGGTTCCAGGTCTTGAAAAAGGTTTAGAGTGGACATCATTACCTTATTTCACAGATAAATAATCAAGAGGTCTTACTCGTCATGGACAACCATGGGGCCCTCCTTGGAGGAGCTCTCCTCCCTCACCAGGCTGAGCAGCTCGAAGGTGCTGCTGATGGGGCTGTCTGGGTTGGGCCAGCGAGGCGCCCGGTAGTGCCTCACCTCCAGAACATAGTCATCCTGGCCCAGAGGGGGACAATAACACAATAAGACAGAGTGAGAGATCGAAAGACTGCGAGAAAGAGAGAGAGTGTGTGTGTGTGCCTGTGTGTACGTGTGTTGAAAGTGGTCCAGTGATTGGAGGTACAGATGGTTGAGTGAAAACTGTGTGAAAAATAACAGCTGTGCTCCATTGATGTGTGGGGATTGTGTATTGAATTCCATTTCCACCCTTCATTTGGTTTCACCATGGGCCAAGATCCAGGGAAATATGAGCAGAACAACTCCTAAATGGAATACTCATGTTGCTATATATTCCCTCTGTGTAACAATAAACAGTGGTTAAATGTTTTTGGGGTATAGACACAGTGATAACATTTACTGAGCACTAGCTACTGGTCCATAACGACTGGCCCATAGTGACTGGTCTTTTCTATGAGGCTGTTCTTTTTGGGCTGATCCCACAGTGTGCGGCTGATCCTCCTCTTCAATGTAGTTAGTCTATTCTAAGTAGCTGATCATGCTATTGTGACTGATCTCTTATCTTATCAAGCAGATCTCCCTGGTC
Source organism: Oncorhynchus mykiss (assembly GCF_013265735.2). NCBI lineage: Eukaryota > Metazoa > Chordata > Actinopteri > Salmoniformes > Salmonidae > Oncorhynchus > Oncorhynchus mykiss. The sequence continues at coordinate 60,295,486 of NC_048566.1, forward strand.
TTACTGATCTCCCTCAGCTCACCTGTGTAGCCTCCAGGACATAGTCCTGCACCACCAGCATCTCCTCGTTGGCCAGACACACATGGTTCTCGCTCCGCAGGGTCACTGTGAACGCCTCACAGCTGATTGTCTGCTCCTTGCGGGGCCAGTACACGTACGGCTCCTCCCCCTCTGCCTGAAAACACAGAAAGATGTGATAAGGACTTCCTATTTGAGGCACAAAATGGCTGACGGTTTTGTGTCCAGGAGGACAGATAGATACCCACCAGGCTTGGTGTTCCCAGTGTTGCTGGTGTTCCCGGCAGTGTGATGATGACCTGAGCGTTGTGATCCCAGATCATCCTCCAGAAGTCTGTCACTGTGCCGGCCAGTGGGTTCTGGGTCACGATGAACTCAGTGCTCTGCCGGTACCCCTGAGGAACACAACCGGTGGTAGAAAATGTAGACAGGTGGTATAAACATTCAGACAATTTAGACCAGTAACCAAAAGTGGAATTTACTGAAAATGATGGCTGGAATGGAGTGTTATGACTGGAATAGAGTGAATGGTATCAAACACATAAAAACCATACCATTCCATTCACTCCATTCCAGCCATTATTATGAGCAGTCCTCCCGTTAGCAGCCTCCACTGCTGCATCTGACTCTTTAATGTAGAATGGTTGGGTTCTTACCGTAATGTATGAGGCGTTGATGTAATCTGATGTAGTTTCTCCCACCACCGTGGACAGACACACCCGTGACCTTTCAACTGGAGACAAAGCCACACGATGTTAAACTTCCTCATTAGGTATAGAGAAGGTCATTTTGTATAATATTAATATTACAATGATTAGCTTTATTAAAGCAGTATTACTTAACCATAACCACTGCTTATCTACCTAAAGTGATTTTGTCACACACATTTGCTTACACCAAACAAGAGTAAAACAGTACCCAAGGTTTATGCTTTCAAATAATGTTTTTTTTAACAATTTTTTTATAACAGTTTTTGTTGAGGGGTTCAAGTGTGGGGGAATTTTGTTAAATGTTCAATTGAAAGTGACAATGTTGAGGCCGGGTGCGGTCTCATTGTCTACACACTGTTAAAGGAATTTGACATGTTAATGTCTCTGCGTCCAGTATGAAGGAAGTTTGAGGTAGTTTCCCGCTAACGCTAGCTAGCATTGGCTTGTGAAACTACAACTAACTTCCTTCATACTGGATGCAGAAACATAAAAATGGTGTCCACACGTTCGTCTGCCTCTGGAGAAGTATGAACAAACCTGTCTGGAACTCACCGGGTATTAAAGAGGAGTTTCTGTTCTTCTCTCTGTTGCACTCTTTCAGGGCTGCCGAGTAGTCACACTGTTTGGCATTGGACTGGGATACCAGCTGTAATCACATTGACTACGGTTACATGCACACAATATGATTATTGTGAATAGTCAGATTAATATAATTTAATCGTTTACATGTTTTCCAAGAAGAACGAATTCCCAAATAATCCTGCTTACATAAACACATCTGAAATCAGACTACCCGATGGGACTGTGATAAATGCAGAAAATCGCCAATCTAAATATATGTTCTACCACAGCAACCATGTTATTTTGGGAAGCCTATTCGATCCTGAGTTCGGATAGCTAAAGTTTGTACGTGAAAATAATTTCTAAACATACACACGTTCAGTTTTTTTCCGAACTCACTTCACTCGTGCAAAAGATGGAAGCTTCACTCGCGCTGCTCGTGCTAGCACACGTGCAGATCAAACACACCGCTGGAAGTCCGATTAAGCTGTTTACGTGTCCTAATCATTTGAGAGATTGCTCAGAAAACCAGGTGTTTTAATAGGCGAATATGTACTTTGATTATGACTGATTAGGATGAGCAGAGTAAGGCGTTTAATGCCATATTCGGCTTACTGACATAATCTGTTAATATTGAATTACTCGTGTGCATGTAAACGTAATCAGTGGCACTAGATTAACTGTTAGTGTTTAAACATGATGTGCCAGCGGTTGCAACTGCTCTTTTAACTGTAACTGAGCTAAATGACTACCGCCCCGTAGCACTCACATCCGTCATCATGAAGTGCTTTGAGAGACTAGTCAAGGACCATATCACCTCCACCCTACCTGACACCCTAGACCCACTCCAATTTGCTTACCGCCCAAATAGGTCCACAGACGATGCAATCTCAACCACACTGCACACTGCCCTAACCCATCTGGACAAGAGGAATACCTATGTGAGAATGCTGTTCATCGACTACAGCTCGGCATTCAACACCATAGTACCCTCCAAGCTCGTCATCAAGCTCGAGACCCTGGGTCTCGACCCCGCCCTGTGCAACTGGGTACTGGACTTCCTGACGGGCCGCCCCCAGGTGGTGAGGGTAGGCAACAACATCTCCTCCCCGCTGATCCTCAACACTGGGGCCCCACAAGGTTGCGTTCTGAGCCCTCTCCTGTACTCCCTGTTCACCCACGACTGCGTGGCCACGCACGCCTCCAACTCAATCACCAAGTTTGCGGACGACACAACAGTGGTAGGCTTGATTACCAACAACGATGAGACGGCCTACAGGGAGGAGGTGAGGGCCCTCGGAGTGTGGTGTCAGGAAAACAACCTCACACTCAACGTCAACAAAACTAAGGAGATGATTGTGGACTTCAGGAAACAGCAGAGGGAACACCCCCCTATCCACATCGATGGAACAGTAGTGGAGAGGGTAGCAAGTTTTAAGTTCCTCGGCATACACATCACAGACAAACTGAATTGGTCCACTCACACAGACAGCATCGTGAAGAAGGCGCAGCAGCGCCTCTTCAACCTCAGGAGGCTGAAGAAATTCGGCTTGTCACCAAAAGCACTCACAAACTTCTACAGATGCACAATCGAGAGCATCCTGGCGGGCTGTATCACCGCCTGGTATGGCAACTGCACCGCCCTCAACCGTAAGGCTCTCCAGAGGGTAGTGAGGTCTGCACAACGCATCACCGGGGGCAAACTACCTGCCCTCCAGGACACCTACACCACCCGATGTCACAGGAAGGCCATAAAGATCATCAAGGACATCAACCACCCGAGCCACTGCCTGTTCACCCCGCTATCATCCAGAAGGCGAGGTCAGTACAGGTGCATCAAAGCTGGGACCGAGAGACTGAAAAACAGCTTCTATCTCAAGGCCATCAGACTGTTAAACAGCCACCACTAACACTGAGTGGCTGCTGCCAACACACTGACACTGACTCAACTCCAGCCACTTTAATAATGGGAATTGATGGGAAATGATGTAAATATATCACTAGCCACTTTAAACAATGCTACCTTATATAAATGTTACTTACCCTACATTATTCATCTCATATGCATACGTATATACTGTACTCTATATCATCGACGGTATCCTTATGTAATACATGTATCACTAGCCACTTTATACTATACTATGCCACTTTGTTTACATACTCATCTCATTTGTACATACTGTACCCGATACCATCTACTGTATCTTGCCTATACTGCTCTGTACCATCACTCATTCATATATCCTTATGTACATATTCTTTATCCCCTTACACTGTGTACAAGACAGTAGTTTTGGAATTGTTAGTTAGATTACTTGTTATTACTGCATTGTCGGAACTAGAAGCACAAGCATTTCGCTACACTCGCATTAACATCTGCTAACCATGTGTATGTGACAAATAAAATTTGATTTGATTTGATTTGATTTTCAAAGGACAAAGAAAGACAATTGATGTGAAAAAAAATAAAATTGTCTTTAAACCCCATAGACAAATTCTCCTTTAAATGCATGTTTTACTTTCTGCCCTTCATGTCCTTCTGCCCTTCATGTCCTTACTGGAGTTCTTATGGAAAGTTTACCAGTTGTACATTTTGCTGTAATGCAAATACTTCCTCTATGACTTGTAAGCATGTGTCTTTACCTTAAACTGTTTCTCCAGCTGCGTCCTGCCGGAGGGCCCTGGGGTCAGGAGGTCATTGACGTAGCTGTGGATGAGGCTGGAGGAAACCTCCGTCTCCTTGCCCAAGATGGCCTCCACCAGGGCGTCGTGGATGAACACATACTGCTCCTGAATGCACAGGGAAAGTAGGGGTTGAAAGCCTTAGTTGGGTGTTGACATTCGTACAGTTTTGGAAAGGTAACAGGACAACTGATCATAGCAGATTCACTGTTTTCTTGTTGGTATCAGACCTGGGATCAAAAAGTATTCTTTCAAATACTTTAGAAGCCTTTATTTGAGCTTTTCTGGCGCAATGGCACCAATGGAAAAGTCCCAAAAGTGCAACCCCCCCCCTCTGGCTGAGCTCTCACCTCTGTCTGTACCAGGTGGTTCCTCTGTGTGCGGATGTGTTTGAGGAAACCCATGATGTTGACCGTGCCCTCTTCTTTGATCTGCTTCAGCATGCTATCCAACACTATGTAGGTGCCAGTCCTGCCTACGCCCGCACTGGAAACACACCGAGGTACACAATTTAGTTTACATTTAAGAGACACATTTAAATAGAGAATAGTGAAGAACTTGGATAGAGGAAGGTTCTTATATAGATTGTGAATCCTGGTATTTTGAGTTCACTCTAGTTCTCTATGAAATAATGTTCCATGTTGACCTTCTCAGCTAGACTAGATGAAAGCAGCCACAGAATGCATGTTAAGAGATTGCATTTAATGGAGGACCAAGTCCATTCTATTCTATTTCTATGCCAGTCCGAATGTAAATTTACTTCCTAAATTGAATCATTCACATATAGAAGATGAGCCATTTTTTATTAATTGAATTTCGGTGGGGAAAAATGATATTGACCTCAAAGCTATTCTATACATTCTGCAAATCTATGGCTTCCCACCTGCAGTGCACTACGACAGGCCCCATGTCATCTGTCCTGGCTTTGGAGGACTTCTGGACGAAGGTGAGCACGGGGAGTGTGTACTCAGGCACGCCCATGTCTGGCCACTGGGTGTAGTGGTACTGTGTCACGGTCCGCTCGTTAATCCGCCCCTTCAGTGAACCCTGGGGTTGGCGGGAGGAAACAGGAAGTGGTGAACAGGATGGGACTTTGGCTGTCACTTTGACACTTGGGATTCGTGAGCTCCATACGAAATGTTCAGAAACTAAAGTTGTAATGATGTAGTGCTTCAACTGACTTGTAGGGTAGGTGCAACAAAGGTAGATAATATATGTGAGGAAGTAGAGGTGAAACTATTAATGGTGAATGAGAGGTAAATGTGATGTAAATAGTGTGACCTCTAACCTTTTGGACCTTGGTGTTCCTGAGGGTGAAAGTTCTCTCGGTGTAGTGGGCCAGAACCTTGCTGCTCTTCACCGTCACCAGGAAACCACCGTACTCATCCTGGCTCTCCAGGGGCCAGTACTGGTCACACTTCCTCTGAGAGACACAGCGAAACACTTTCGTGTACTTTCATGAATAAGCATGAATAAACTATTTATAAACTATTACTAAATATGTATAAGCGTATAGGTGGCCCCGGTCTCTCACCCGTCCCTTCTCCACCAGATTGGTAATCATGATAATGACGCCCACGTTCTGCTCCCACACCATCCTCCAGAAGTCCTCGGTGCTGGACTTGAGAGGGCCCTGGGCCGCGATGTAGGCCCTGGACTTGTTGAAACCCTGTGGAGGGAAGGGCGGCAGGGGAAGGTAAAGAGAAAGAGAGTGAACAACAGATTAGCTACTGACACGTGAACAAGACATTTGCCCTCAGAACACTGCTAACATCTGACGTTATTGTGCAGATAGAAATGCAACAAAAAACGTATTACGTCAACGTAGTTTGCGTTAATGTAATCTCCACTCTTCCCGTCTTTGTCAGCCTGGGTTGAGAGTCTTACTCGGCTGTGGTCATCTAGGAGTAGAGGAGGAAAGAGATAAGCTGGGTGCGTTCAACATTGTATGTGTGTGTACGTGCGTTTGAAGCTGCATGTTTGACTTACAGGCCAGGATATTGATGTATCGGTTCTTGTTCTTGTTGTCTGGATGGTTGGAGCCGTCTGCGGTGATACCCAGGTCCACTGTGCACACCTGCACCTCCTAAAAAAACACACGGCCTTCAGCACTCCGCCCCTAACATCCCACCATCCTCCATTACTACGCAGCCAAACAATAATGTGTCATCATGCCTGACAAAAACATCAACATGGGCAGCTGGAAATGTGACAAACATCTACACATGATTACTACAGAAATAATCTAATCAAAAGAGAAAAGGGAGACACAGCTTACCTCGTAACACTCTTTCAATATCTAATGGAGGGGGGGGGGGGGGGGGGTGAGAATGCAAAAAGCACAGCAATGTAATGTCATGACACAAGGTGAGCAAAAAAGTCCAAATAAATAACAAGAAAACGGTTTGTGGGCAAATCTCAACTTAAAGACACTGTTCATGCGATACACAGGGCTTAAAAAGTGGCTTTCAGATTCACTCGATGTACCATGTGAATGTCCTTATATTAGCTTTGACTTACAAAACTATTTTTGTGTTTTTGACAACATTTACACATGTATGCATTTACACAGCACTGATAAAATGTCAAGCTGGATTTAACATGGTGAGCAATGGTACATATCCAGTTGAACCTATCTTAACTTGAGCCAGAGAAACATCCAACATCCATGAATGCAGTGTAGATTATGATACACTTGTAAGTCACAGTGGTAAGGACAACAGACATGGCTCCTCAGAGGAATCTGGGCCTGTAGCATGTAGCGTGAGAGAGAGTGTGAATTTGAATGGCCATCACAGTGCATAGCCTACCGCCTCATAAGGTTTCTGCATGCTGACCTTAAAATAATGACAGCCGCCGTGTAACATCGCAAACGACACGTAACAATTTTGCCAAGATGGATACACACAGAACAGCATTAACTCAAAAAACAGCTGACTTGAAACACGTAACCAGTAAATACTAGTGTTTTTGTCATAAACTATATCCTGTCTTCTGAGGGAGCAAAGGTTACAGAACTTGACAGCACACCTCAAACTCCCGGGAGAATGCGTTGGTGTGGTGGAGCTCTGTCACGTGCTTGACAAACTGCTTCACCGCAACGGCTTCATGTTCATCTGAATGGCAGAGAGCAAAGGTATTGAGATGATCAACAAAAGTCCTTTATCAGAATGAACGTTTGAAACTCCACACTCTTGTCAGAAGCAGATGTTGAGTGAGGTAGTGTTAATGACAGAGGTAGGCTTGATGAAAATGTAGAGCATGGACAGATGGAGAGGGTAACTGTCTACATGGCTCTGTGCTTGTTAACACTTTTATCTGTGGGTGTGTGTGTGTGTGTTTTGTATTGCGTGAGAGTGTGCTTGTCTCAGGATGGTTACCTGTAGCTGTAAGCAATGGTGTGGGTGGAACAGATATGACTCTGGGCGATGTGTTGTCCTCTATGTAGAAATGGGCAGTCTGGAAACACTTTCTGTGGAAACATATGTATGATGATATAGGTTAATAAACAATAAACTTGTATTAGATGAGATGGAAGAAAAGCTTTATATTTGTCTCCGTGACCTATTGCCATTGATTTTTTACTTTTTGTCAAAAAAATATATAGCTATTATCCATCTCATCTAACCCAAAATAGGTATTTGTATGCTTTGTTCTCATTTGGTGAAAAATGTGCAAAGAAATTGTGACAAAGACAATAATAATATTGGTGTTATGATTGAGTAAAATGTAATAAAAAGACAATAACTGTAGATATATGACGCTCAGAGACAAGAAAGGCCTAAAAAACACTTTTGTTGTTGTGTTTTTTAAGATACAAAGACAACCACAGATGTTGGCGAACACATGGTAATCTGTCCGTAACACAGGGAGAAAAAAAATCCTTCTAATCTCGGACACGTTTTTAACAGGATCACGCCTGCATTTCTCTTTGATGAGCCTGTGTTCAGCTACCCAAAAATGGACATCGCCACACAGATTACTCTGGACGACAAAACCATCAAGGAGATGTCCCCAGTAGACAACATGTTTGCGTTTCTAAAAGACGTACCCACTTTGCTAAACCCAAGTGCACAGCTATGGGGTGGCCAAATGAACACCGTGTCACCAGGGGAAGTACAAGGATGCGACACGGAAGGGATTACAGCAATTTAGCCTCGCGCCACTCGTTTTACAAGACGCTGACACGACGCCTTCATGTCGGACATAATGAGACGCAGGCTCTTTCCCCCTCCTACTCCAACCGAGGCCCTGTTCCCCAACCACTGGACGACCCCGAGCCCAACACTCTACACCCTGAGTGGGGTCCATCTATCAGATTTAATCCCTTAGCAGCACCAAGATTACTCTGGCTTAACATGAAAATACAAAAACAGGGCAGAAAGCATGAACAATATGTCACGTCTCCAGCCCAGTGGATGAGAAATGGACAGTCTTAAAGTGTTTACATTTTTGAAAGTGTGTCCTTGATTGGATTGCAGAAGTTGGTTATTTTACTGTCCGACCGGTCAGTATGCTGCCACAGGGAAAATAAGAATTTTTCTATGATCTCAGTTTGGGCAAAATATCTTTATTCCTGAAGACGTGCAACTCTGAATGCTGGCAGTTATGTGTAAGTGAACCTACCCAAACACAGCAAAGCTCATGTGAAAAGCCAGACATCAAACCGTAGTGAAGATATTGGATGTGTCATGGGGAAGTGTGTGAGAGTGAGAAGGAGATTGGGCCCGTGTCACAGAAGATTAGGCCTCCCAGTGAGACAGACAAATATGAGGTTCTTAAGGTCAACCCCCTACCCCCTTCGCATACGCCACCTCCCGCTTCACTCCACCCGTGCCCCCTGATGTCTGGGGACCAACCAGACCCAATTCTCAGCGACAGATGAATAACAATATGACAGGTAACCCTGGGGCAGTTCCACACAGCTGTTCCATTGGGAGTCATGAGATTTACTGGTGCCAGTGTGTGTGGAGCCTATCAATGCAGAAAGGAAGCTGTTGTTCATGTTCTATAGTTTAGCTGTCTGATTATACAGATGATGCTTAGGGTCAGAGGGGTCAGTGCGGAAATGATACTCATCATCATTATTGGATTTAATAATAATAATCATATTGGATCTAATAATAATCATTATGGCTCTAATAAGAATGGAATATGGATCTAATAAGAATGGATTATGGATCTAATAATAATCATTATGTATCTAATAATAATTGATTATGGATCTAATAATAATGGATTATGGATCGAATAAGAATGGATTATGGATCTAATAATAATGGATTATGGATCGAATAATAATGGATTATGGATCTAATAATAATGAATTATGGATCGAATAAGAATGGATTATGGATCTAATAATAATGGATTATGGATCGAATAAGAATGGATTATGGATCTAATAATAATCATTATAGATCTAATAATAATAGATTATGGATCTAATAATAATCATTATGGATCTAATAATAATAGATTATGGATCTAATAATAATGGATTATGGATCTAATAAGAATGGATTATGGATCGAATAAGAATGGATTATGGATCGAATAAGAATGGATTATGGATCTAATAATAATCATTATGGATCTAATAATAATAGATTATGGATCTAAAAATAATGGATTATGGATCTTATAAGAATGGATTATGGATCGAATAAGAATGGATTATGGATCTAATAATAATGGATTATGAATCTAATAATAATGGATTATGGATCTAATAATAATTATTATGGATCTAATATAATCATTATGGATCTAATAAGAATGGATTATAGATCTAATAATAATCATTATGGATCTAATATAATCATTATGGATCTAATAATAACCATCCTCCTTCTCTTCCTCCTTCTTCTCCTCCTCCACCTGCTCCTCCTGGTCTTACCTCCAGTAGATGAGGATGCCCACCAGGATGATGAGTCCCACGAAGGTGAGGGTGGAGACCACCGCCAGAGGGACCACGGCCCTCCTCTCCTTATCCCTGGCCAGACCCACCCTGGACTCATGGCTGCTGTTACTGGCCTCTGTAAGTGGGGTGAGAATAGATAAGGAGGGGACAATGGATGAGGAGTGAGCTAATGTTGACTATTGAGACACACAACACAACTCCCACAACAAATTATTCACTCAATCAGCTTCTACTGTGGCAAGAAACCCTTTGGAATTGTGTGATCTGATCTTTATCTAAGTCACAACAATATAAAAAACACAGTGTGCTTTAACTAATAACACACAAACAATTACACGTTTTCATGTCTTTATTGAACACACTGTGTAAACATTCACAATGCAGGGTGGGAAAAGTATGTGAACCTTTGGATTTAATAACTCGTTGACCCTCCATTGGTAGCAATAACCTCAACCAAACATTTTCTGTGGTTGCGGATCCGACCTGCATAACGGTCAGGACGAATTTTGTCCCATTCCTCTTTACAAAACTGTTTCAGTACAGCAATATTCTTGGGATGTCTGGTGTGAACCACTTTCTTGAGGTCATGCCACAGCATTTTAATCAAGTTGAGGTCAGGACTCTGACCGGGCCACTCCAGAAGGTGTATTTTCTTCTAATGAAGCCATGCTGTTGTTGATTTACTTTGTTTTGGGTTGTTGTCCTGTTTCATCACCCAACTTCTGTTGAGCTTCAATTGACGGACAGATGGCCTTACATTCTCCTACAAAAGGTCTCGATAAACTTGGGAATGAATTTTTCCATCGATGATTGCAAGCTGTACAGACCCTGAGGCAGCAAAGCAGCTCCAAACCATGACGCTCCTTCTACCATACTTTACAGTTGGGATGAGGGTTTTGATGTTGGTGTGCTGTGCCTTTTTTCCTCTGTTGTGTGTTCCTTCCAAACAACTCAACTTTAGTTTAATCTGCCCACAGAATATTTTACCAGTAGAGCTGTGGAACAACCAGGTGCTCTTTTGTGAACATCAGATGTGCAGCAATGTTTTTTTTTGGGACAGCAGTGGCTTCTTCCGTGGTGTCCTATGAACACCATTCTTGTTTAGTGCTTTACGTATCGTAGACTCGTTAACAGAGATGTTAGCATGTTCCAGAGATTTTTGTCATCTTTAGCTGACACTCTAGGATTCTTCTTAACCTCACTGAGCATTCTGCACTGTGCTCTTGCAGTCATCTTTGCAGGACGGCCACTCCTAGGCAGTGTAGCAACAGTGTTGAACTTTCTCCATAATTTGTCTTACTGTGGACTGATGAACATCAAGGCTTTTAGAGATACTTTTGTAACCCTTTCCAGCTTTATGCAAGTCAACAATTCTTAATCTTGGGTCTTCTGAGATCTCTTTTGTTCGAGCCATGGTTCACATCAGGCAGTGCTTCTTGTGAATAGCAAACTTACATTTTGTGAGTGTTTTTTTTATAGGGCAGGGCAGCTCTAACCAACATCTCCAATCTCATCTCAATGATTGTACTCCAGCTTAGCTGACTTCTGACTCCAATTAGCTTTTGGAGAAGTCATTAGCCTAGGGGGTTCACATACTTTTTCCAACCTACAGTGTGAATGTTTAAATGATGTATTCAATATAGACAAGAAAAATACGATAATTTGTGTTATTAGTTTAAGCATACTATGTTTGTCTATTGTTGTGACTTAGATGAAGATCAGATAACATTTTATGACCAATTTATGCAGAAATCCAGGTAATTCCAAAGGGTTCACATACTTTTTCTTGCCACTGTACATACTGACTCACAAACACTTCAGTAGTAAATCAATACACCCACTCCGTACTCAAGAACAAACATCGCAAAGGTTGAGCAAGTAATGCAGTATAAACATGTGATTTCACATAGAGGTGAGACAAAACTTGGCAAGTGAAACGTGTTAGCATCGGACTACTCTAGCATTTGAACTACATGTATTGTTGTTTTGTACCAAAAAAAAAGCACTTTTAAAGAATTGTCCAACTTGTCTTTGTGTTCTAATACATTGACTAATTCAGAGCTCCTGCTTGAACTACGTAGACTTGTTGACTTCAATTTGAAACGCTACCCTAGACCTTTGCTTCAACATCTTTATACCCATTCAGCGAACAAATCTAAACCCCTAGCGACCTCTCTAAACCTTATACAATGGCGGCAATGAGGATGAAAGTGAACACAAATGCTTTCACATAGTTAACATGCACTAAAGGTTAGTTCAGGAGTATGGCTCGAAGCTTGAAGCACACAAGGGCTTAAATCTATGGGACTCACAACGCAGCAAATGTATAAGAAGTGTGAATGAGTGGAGACCATAAAAACCTATTGGGCAAAACTGTTTTCTGCCCGCTTCTAATGCAAAGACTTAAATGCAGGTGATAGTTTCTATCGATGAGCTGTTTTGTCTGGGGTCTGAATGATGACAAAAACATGGAATATTAAAGAGGTCATCCATCTGAAAAGATTCTAAACAGGGGCCCTGAGACCATCTCAAGTGTTTTGTGAATTACATTGACTGTTTAATGGGGAATTTGACCACTTGTGGTCTGCTAAGGCAAACAATCTATGTTGGTGCGAGTTGGGATTTGCAAGAGATCTGATTCCCTTTACAGGATGTCGCATGATGTTACAGCAAACACACAGTAGAGACACAGGCACGTGCAAGTAAATGTGAATGAATATAACAGAAAATACGTAACAAAGAACACTGAAATGATGATGACTTTGGAACTGATTGTGAACTTCAACATGATCCTGACACAGTAGAGCGGCCTGGGTCTAAATTGTTAGGAGGTCTACAATCAAAATGTATAAAAAAGTAATGTCTTTGTTCTACAAAGAAAGGCCATGATGGTGAACACACACACACAGGTACAAACACTCTCACACACACTTTCATCTTATGGGATTTTAGTTATCGTAGACAGGTGGTGTGTTAGGTGATGTGCCTCCTAAATTCCAGAGTATTTCCTGTTCCATTGGCATCATGGAAGCTGTAGTTCTCCCCAATCCAACAGGTCCAGCACTGTGCCTTGCCTTGATGTACGGGGAGATGTTGCCCCCTTGTGGATGTTTGTTTTACCTGCGATTGGCTCCTCCTCCTCAGAGTCTCTCTCTGTGCGCTCAGGGATACTGAAGTCTGAGGACATCTCGTTGTCGTAAGGGCTCTCGCCCTGGCCCGAGCCACTCTGCTCCTCCCCACCTAGCGGCCAGGGCACCGCCGCAGTTATCGCAGATACTGTTGCTGTGCTCCCCGCCGTCTCCGTGGCGACAGCACTGCCACTCTCACTCTCAAAGTAAAACGCAGAGGAGCGTTCATCATTGTCGGAATCGGGAGAGGCGGCAACCTCAGAGGTGAATGGGGGGGGGGCGGTGGGGATGTAAGGGAACATTCCCTCCCCTGAGGCCGAGGCCGAGGCTGAACTCTGAATCCTGTCCCACTCTTCATCTAGCTCCTCCTGAGCTTCTCCCGACAGGGTCGAGCCAGACGCATTACTGTCTACCGTCTGCAGGTCAGGGGTGAGGGTGGGGGTGACGGGGGAGGCCGTGCGGGAGGAAGAAGAGGGGGGGGCGGAGGTTCGGAGGGCCGAGACCCAGCGGTCCTTGGAGTGGAGCGGCGTGGCTGTAACAGAAACGTGCAGGTCACCATGGGAACCGGAGAGAGGAGGATGAGGAACAGGAGGAGAGGAGGAGGAAGAGAAGAGAGGCTGACCTACAGACGGGTTGGTGGAGCCCGCCAGAGATGAATGGATGAGATGGTCTAAGTCGCTACCGGAGGAGTAGAGCGCTAGGCTAGCCGCCCCCCAGTCAGACGTGGGCAGGGGGAGGTGAGGAGAGGCATGCAACCAGGAAGAGGACGAGGTGCCATCCAGAGAGCAGCTACACAACGACTCCACACCATTGCTAGCTACCGTGAACCCTCCGCCACCATCAACAACCCACGACAGAGAAGACTCTATTACACCGCCCGTAGCATAACTAGAGTCCCCCAGCCTGCCATAGACATAGTCAGTGATTCCCGGGGTGGCCCCGGACAGAGAGAAGTCACTAGAGAGGAGAAGAGAAGGCTGCAGGGAGAGAGAGGCTGCAGGGAGCGGTCTAGAGGCTAGCTCAGACAGGTCCCACTCGACGGGCGAGTCAGGGAGAGTTTGAAGGGGGGGAGTGTCACTAAATAGTGCGGGGTCACCTGAGGCCATGGATGAAGAACCAGACAACACATCGCCATCACCACTATCATCATCGCCTTCATCGCCAACACCATGAGAAACTACGGTCTCCCAACCAGACAGGGGGTGTGAGGGGTGAGGGAGGAGAGGCAGGGTGGGGGAGGAGAGGGAGGAGGGAGCGAGGAATGAGTCACCACTAGACAACAGTGCTGTAGCAGCATGCGGGGAGTCCCGAGCAGGAGGGGTCACAGACGACACAGGTCTAGACGAAGGAGGGGCATGCAGGCAGGCGGTGGGGGCATTGCTAGTGGCGGAGCCGGGGTAACCAGGGGTCGACGTGTCACACACAGGAAGGGTGGAGGGGAGGATCTCACCGTTGAACACCGGCTGCGTGGTCTGCGAGAGAACGCTGCCGAAGGAGGAGGCAGTGGACGAAAACAAGGGCATGCTGGGACTTGTAGGCTGTGGTGGTACCCCCTGAAAAAGGGAGGGGGAAGAAGTGGCCACGGTCCAGCTTTCCGGGAGAGGGATGGCCATGGGAACACCGCTGCCTTTGCCGCTTGGGACGGTCACGGGGTGCACCACCCCTCTGCCCTTCTCCTTTCTGGTTGAGGAAGTGGTGACGTCATCAATGCGAGACAGTGGCATGGTCGCTGTTGTGGTATACTTCTGTGTACTCCCGCTCCCTCTGCTGCCTGGTGAGACGGCCCCCTCTGCTGGAGCTCTGGTCGTGGTGCGGTACCTTACACTCGGCTCCGTGGACGTATGGGATCGGTTGGGCTGAGTGGTCTTGAAAGGAGACACTGGAGTGGTGGTTCTCCTCTGGACAGAAGGGGTGGTTGTTCTGATACCAGGCAAAGGGAGGCTTGGTAGGCCAGTGGTTGTTTTGGGCCTGGTCGTCGTAGAGCTTGGGGTGGTCCAGTCCATGTCATTGTCCTGGTCTTCACCCGGTTCAACCCGGGGTCCATAGTCCTCCTGGTGGGGAAAGACACAGTCACACACCACATATACTGATGCCTTGTTATGAGACACTACTCCTTGTCCTATGTTTAAATTCATGTTTTTTCTTGCAGTGCGCTACAGACAGTATCACCACATTGCATTATGAAATAAGTCAAATGTATGTTATATTATGCTTACTTCCTCTGCAAATCCAGTAGAATCTGGATCAGGGGTCTCCTCTGAAAATAATCACAGATGAGAGCGTTAGAAACATTTTGCAAACAATAAAGAGCAAAATAAGTTTTTGGGAGGTAGAAAATATGTATATATATATATATATATATATATATATATATATATATTTTTTTTATACGCCTTTTCAACGTCTTGTGCTCACTGGGTTACTGTAAGTATGTTCATACAAATAAATAACTAAGACTGATACTGATATGGTCAACAGTCTGACAAGTTAGGAAGATAACAGCCTAGACATTGTTTTGTGTGATTGTTTTTCTTCTGGCCTTCAATTTAGGGCTCTAATCAATCTGTAAAGCTGAAGCATTACAGATTCCGTGAAATAAATTGAAAGGTAATTTCCGATTGAGCCGACATAGGCAGCGTTTACGGTGCATGAGAGCATCAGCTGTTCCGGACGACTGTGTGATCACGCTCTCCGCGGCCGATGTGAGTAAGACCTTTAAACAGGTCAACATTCACAAAGCCGAAGGGCCAGAAGATTACCAGGACGTGTACTCCGAGCATGCGCTGACCAACTGGCAAGTGTCTTCACTGACATTTTCAACCTCTCCCTGTCTGTCTGTAATAGCAACATGTTTCAAGCAGACCACCATAGTCACTATGCCCAAGGACACTAAGGTAACCTGCCTAAATGACTACCGACACCGTAGCACTCACGTCTGTAGCCATGAAGTGCTTTGAAAGGCTGGTCATGGCTCACAGCAACACCATTATCCCAGAAACACTAGACCAGCTTCAATTTGCATACCGCCACAACAGATCCACAGATGATCTCTACTGCAGAGATGATCTCTACTGCACTCCACACCTAAAAGGAACATCTATGTGAGAATGCTGTTCATTGACTACAGCTCAGTGTTCAACACCATAGTGCACTCAAAGCTCATCACTAAGCTAATGACCCTGGAACTAAACCTCCCTCTGCAACTGGATCCTGGACTTCCTGACGGGCCGCCCTCAGGTGGTAAGGGTAGGTAACAACACATCCGCCACGCTGATCTTCAACACGGGGGCCCCTCAGGGGTGCGTGCTCAGTCCCTTCCTGTAATACCTGTTCACTCATGACTGCACGGCCAGGCACGACTCGAACTACAGCTGCACCATTGAGAGCATCCTGACAGGTTGCATCACTGCCTTGTATGGCAACTGCTCGGCCTCCGACCACAAGACACTATAGAGGGTAGTGTGCACTGCCCAGTACAACACTGGGACCAAGCTTCCTGCAATCCCGGACCTCTATACCAGGCTGTGTCAGAGGAAGGCCCTAAAAATTGTCAAAGACTCCAGCCACCCTAGTCATAGACTGTTCTCTCTGCTACCGCACGGCAAGCGGTACCGGAGCACCAAGACTAGGTCCAAGAGGCTTCTAAACAACTTCTACCCCCAAGCCATAAGACTCCTGAACATTTAATCAAATGGCTACCCAGACTATTTGCATCCCCCCCTCTTGTTATCTATGCATAGTCACTTTAATAACTCTAATAATAATATTATCTCAATTACCTCGACTAACCGGTGCCCCAGCACATTGACTCTGTACCGGTACCCCCTGTATATATCCTCTCTATTGTTGTTTTACTGCTGCTCTTTAATTACTGTTACATTTATTTTTATATTTTTGTCCAGGTATTTTTCTTAAAACTGCATTGTTGGTTAAGGGCTTGTAAGTAAACATTTCACTGTAAGGTCTACACCTGTTTTATTCAGCGTATGTGACAAATAAAATGTATTTGATTCATTTGATTTGAATGCAGACCGCTAAAGCAGGAACATTGCCTTTAAACTTCAATCACGCTGTAAAGCTGAACTTCCACGATGCGGATTGAACACAGAGCCCTTAGTTACAACTTTGACAATTAGTAACAATGACATTGTATTCTGAGATATTGGCCCCATTGGCAAACCCAACGACGTTCTTACAGACAGACACTTTACTTCAAACGTACTTTAAACTGTAACTGAAAGAATAACCACAAGGAGACACTCACACACACAAACAGATTGAGTATTTTGTGAAAACCATTCTGTTTTTGATGGTATTTGTTTGATGAACTGGGTGCAAAAACTTTATTTTAATTCACAGATTGGTCTTCGGGTCCAGGATAGAGGCTTGACAAAAATCTTCGGAAGCTTGATATCCACATCTTTCAATGGGTCCACAGTATATGAAGCGGCAAGTCATTAGATAGTATGAACCTATATTAGAAATCTTGGTGAATATGTTGCTGTCTCACCAGGTGAGAGAGAGGGAGAGGGAGATGGAGAGGGAGAGAGATAGAGAAATAACAACAGGAGGGAAAGTTATCCACAGGTAGTACTTCCGCGTCAGCACAAACTGAGTGTTAACGCACCCATGCACATGCACACACAGGCGGCCCACGCACACACACATCCTCTTACCTGAATGGGACTAAGTTACACATCATGGAGGCCTCAGGCCAGATCAGAGTGGGTTTGTAAAGCATGAGGTGGGTTTTTCAAAAGTTAAGTGGAGAGGGAAGGGATGAATGAATGAATTCACAAACACGATTCACAAATGAGTTGTTTTGTCACCACAATTGTCACAGCACATTCGGTCACACAATTGTTTCAAGTCATTTGGATGAGTGTACACAATTCATGCACATCGAAATATGATGCCGAGTATTTTTAGCAAGACAAAATGTGTTTATTATAAACTTACAATTCAGGATATACAGAGAACCCATCATTTCATACAAATGCTGCACATAAGCAAACATTCTCTTACTGTGACAGGAGGAAAAGATGCCATTTCAAAACAAAAGTGCAATTGTTTATATTTTGTGTGACATAGAAGGTACACGTGGAATACCTTAAACAAACAGATTGAGGGGGACATTCTTCCGTCTTAGAAATCAAAGCACACTTGAAAAGGGTACAAAGAAAGATGAACAGAAGATTTCACCAGAGACAGAGTACAATACACGCAATACATTTACTGTGGCACATAGAGGAACTGGGTGCATGTTTAAAGGAACAGAACTGGACAAAGAGAAGACAGAGAATCTGGGGGGGGGGGGGGGGTGGGCTTCTCCAATCACAAACAACGTCATACAGGGAGCATGGCCAAGACGGCTAGGGAAACAGAAGTGGCTCTGGAAACCAGCGACAGTTCGGTGGGTGTGAAATGTGTGGTCATTTGCGGACACCACGTGGACACCAATCAGAAACCAGGACAGAACTACATCTTTAACTTCTTCAGAATTCCCTTAACACAATCTGGTCATACTCTATCTGAGAAGCCTTCAGGGCATCTTATCGGCAAACTGACTGACTAGACTACACTAGCGGTGTGACTTTGCTGTTAAGACCTACCATTAAAGCGATACAGTAAAAGGAACTGTTTGAAAATGATCAACCGTCTATGTTTGGTCTCTACTCTCTATGTCAGCAGAACGCTACGGCAGAGTATAACTCCCCCCCCCTCCCTATGTACGGTCTGTGTAGACGTATTGGCGGTCGCGGTCGCTCTTACCAGGGTCGTCGATCGGCATGTCGACAGTCAGCTGCTCGCTCACGCGGCCGTACAGACCGTTGGTGCAGACCGCCAAGACCTGAACCACGTAGCTGGTGTTGGCCATCAGGTCCTGCAATATGGCCCCCTGGGGAACGACGGGAAGAGGGGAGTACATGGGGTTTAGGGTGCAGGCGATGTGGAGGGTTATACCTTTGTAGGATCTGTTCTTGCTTTCAATCATACTATGGTTCTTTAGTTTCTTTGTTTGTTTCTTCATCCATTCCCTCATTCATTTGCTCATTCACACAAACCTTCCAAAATGTGATTGGCCTCAGTTGGTGATCTGCGTGTTAGTTTGCTGAGCTCCAGATCACAAGCATTAGTTCCGTGAACAACCCCCGCTACATAAATGTCCCTCACCACATCCTGGTCTCCGTCGGTCAGGTACTCAAAGGCCGGAGGGTCCTCTCCCTGGGCCAGCTTGTAGGTAACTGAGTACTTCTCTATCCCGGCGTCGTACACCGCCCGTGGCCGCTCCCACATCACCAGCAGGCTGGTCAGGTTATGGGGGTCTGCCTGCACGTTCTCCGGCTCTGAACTGCAGACTGACAGAGAGAGAGAGAGAGAGAGAGAGAGCGAGAGAGAGAGGCAGAAGAAACAGAGAAAGAGTGAGAAATAAATCAATCCAAATGATTTGAGATTCATAAGAATTCCACGTAAAATAATCACTTGCAGTGGTAGAAAGAAATGCTGTGTAGAATAAATGTCAAACTTCATTCCGGGCACCAAAACCAAAATATTTGCATGGGGGAATAATGGTCATCACAAGTGGGTGTTTCTCTCGTTAAGAGAGGTAAACCCGTGCCTCATGCCTGTGTCAAAGGTCACCATCAAAGATTAGTGCTGCGGCACTAATGCAGCTCGCAGACACACTGAGACTCTGGGATTAACACAGATTAGAGGGTGGAGAAATAGATTTAAATCAATCAAAATGAGACCTGAGACAATGGCCAGGGACAACAACTAAATCGTTGACACATTATCTACACGATCTACGCTAAAGCCTGCACTTCAGTTTACTTAGTTACGTATCCTCTTTTCCCAGAAGGGTCAAAAGGGCGACACAAGAGTAGACCATGGAAATCATTTGTGGTGAGGGGGTGAATGCATTCATTTCATGTTTTTAATGATGCTGAGGGATTTAAGAAAGATACTCACATTTGTACTAACCCCTTTTCAACACAAGAGGGCAGAGAGGAGCAAAGAAACAGCAATATTGTTCTCCAGTTCTTTTCTTTATTTTTTGTGATGTGCATCTCACACCGATTCATGTACATTATATATCATATTCAATGCACTGTATCCATTTTCCGAAGACATTTGGAAAGTGCTCTGTGAAAGAGAGGGGGCAGCCACAGTAACCTAGCAACACCTAGCGACCACCAGGTCTAAAGAGGGGAGAAAGAGGGGAGAGAACTTTAAACTGAGAGACTAATACAATTGCTGGCATGTAGGGAAAGAGAAAGAGAGAGCGACATAAAGATGAGAGCGCGAGAGGGGCTAGTGTATTAGCCTGGTGCCTAAGCATCCACAGCAATTAAATTCTCCCTTCAAGGATATAGAGAGTCAGGGTATAATTAAGAGAGGCGCACACACACAGATGCTGACACACATGCTGTCTTATATTGAATGCCTGCCAGCATGCCACATGCTAGTTAAAGTCCTGATTAATGCTGATGTCTAACCAGAAAACACACAACAAACTGCCATCACGGCTTTAGTAGGGTCAGGAACCAGTCATAGTATGATACATCAAATGACCTCTGAGACAGCCACAGTGTACCATGTGTATGTGTGTGTGTATATATGTGTGTGTGTGTGTGCACGTGTGCGTCACAGATTACCTTTGCCCATAACAAGCTGCAGGTTCTCAGTTGGGTTACCAGTCTTGCCTCACAAGTATCAAAATCCACCTATGACATTTTAATAGTCCACCAAAAGTGTCACAAATATATTTAGGATGTTTGTTATTGGTATGTTGCTATTTTCTGCTCAGAATTAAGCATTCTATGCTCTGCTACAATGACAATGTAGGCTTAATACATATTAATGCTCTATTTGTCTGCGAGTTACTTGGCAGCAGACTTTATTCCAGCCCAGCATTAACAAACCTGAATCTATTCATCACCTAATCATCAAGACGATGATTAGTTGAATCAGGTGTTAGTGCCAAGAACCAGGAGTGAATACGACAGATGGTTGGATGGATTATTGGAGACAGACAGACAAGACAGACAGGTACATACTGGGAGTGAGGACCTCCTCCTCTGACAGACAGACAGACAGGTACATACTGAGAATGAGGACCTCCTCTGACAGACAGACAGACAGGTACATACTGGGAGTGAGGACCTCCTCTGACAGACAGACAGGTACATACTGAGAATGAGGACCCCCTCTGACAGACAGACAGACAGACAGACAGACAGACAGACAGACAGACAGACAGACAGACAGACAGACAGACAGACAGACAGACAGACAGGTACATACTGGGAGTGAGGACCTCCTCTGACAGACAGACAGGTACATACTGAGAATGAGGACCCCCTCTGACAGACAGACAGACAGACAGACAGACAGACAGACAGACAGGTACATACTGGGAGTGAGGACCTCCTCTGTGCCGGTGTAGGAGGAGAAGGCCTGGCCCATGAACTGCTGCTGCTGCTCCCTGTAGTTGTTCTGCAGGTAGTCCATCAGCATCACGTAGCCCGCCTGCTGCATGGTCATCACCTCACAGAACATTTCCAGCTACAACACAATTAACAGTTATAACCTCTTATGACCCCTCATAGCATAAACTCAAAATAATGTCACAGAGGAAGTCTGCTGTATGGTCATCACCTCACAGAACATCACCAGCTAGAATACAATACAACCAACACATTCATACAGAACAATGCCTCTGAGATTTCTAGGAATATTTTAACCAAATTAGTCCCAACATTTATCAACGGCGTAGCCATCATTGTAAAGCCCTAGTTATTTTTTGTTGCTTCGACAAAGTCATTTCTTGAGGTTTTTCATTTATTTTATGTGATCAGTGATTCATTTACGTCTGGCTCTCAGTTTAAGATCGACCCTGTCACGTGAACTGAACTCTCCTTTAAATATGGTGAAACTATTCCATTTAAAATATTTCTTTCAAAATAAATATTGAACATTTCATAGTCAAATCATAGTGTAAAATCAGGTGAGCTGGTTCTACTCTTTTTGGCCATTTTCTGGTCAACCCTCTTACAGTCAACCTTGTTACTTTACTTGGCACTTAGTACACACTTACTATAGTCTTTTTTTAAATTGTAAATTTAACCTCTTGAGATGGGAAAACATGTTTTCTTAGATCTACCCCCCTACTTTTTTCAATTTCCGCCTGAAGACATACCCAAATCTAAATGCCTGTAGCTCAGGCACAGAACCAAGGATATGCATATTCTTGGTACCATTTGAAAGAAAACGCTCTGAAGTTTGTGTAAATGTGAATTGAATGTAGGAGAATATAACACAATAGATCTATCTGGTTTAGATAATACAATGACATTTTTTATGTTTATTTTTTATTGTTGTATCATCATCTTTAAAATTAACAAGATAAAACAAACATTCAGATAGGATGATGGGGACAATTTCAGTGAAAAACATGAGGGCAACAGTACTTGTGCAAAGTTTCAGAATGATAACTTCCAAAATGTGTGTGCTTACATGACATTTATCATGAAGTCACCCAGGTGTCCCGCACAAGTAGCCCAAATGTACCCAAGTGGCCAAATTGGTGAAGTTATACATTTTTAATGAAATAACTATATACAAAATACCAAAATATTATTCTAACCCCCCCCCCCCCCCCCCCCCCAACAACAAATTTTGAAAAAACATGAGAAAAAAATATATATACACATTTACAAAATAACACTTTCAATATTTGGAAGACCCTCAGTCCTCTACACAAAATGGTGCTGCTGATGCCAGGTGCCATAGCACATCCATGCCTTCAGAAATACATTTGGGCAGTCTGTTCAACTAGGAAAAGGCCAAAACAGCATGGGATACAATTAAGTATGGGAGGAGTACAAATTGAAGAAGTGGCAGAAACCAAACTACTGCTTATCATGGTCGTCTCAAATAACTAATCTATGTAAAAATCTAATCTATGTAAAAAAAATAAATATTAAAACAGCATGCATAATCAGAAGGATAGCTAAATATTTACCAGGGAAAATCCTTCAGCAAATAACACAGGCATTGGTTGAGAGTCAAGTGAACTATTGTCCGGTGGTCTGGGGAAATGCATCATCTAGTGAAGTTAGGAGGCTGCAGAATGCACAGAATAAAGCAGCAAGGATTGTTTTAAGGCGGAGATATGGTTCTTCTGTTGCAGTCATGCGCAGTGTACTTGGTTGGTCATCAATCGACAAGATAATTGAAAAAAACATGCTTATCTTATTTTATAATATACATCATTTAAAACGGCCAAGTTCTATTCACAATGGTATTCAGTTGTTAAGAGACAGACATTCCGTAAATACTAGGAATAGATTGTCCACCATCTATGCGTTATCCAGACAGAAAAAAGAAATGGGCAAAAGAACATTTCGATTTAGAGCAATAAAGAAATGGAATAAATTAACTGAGCAAACTAGAAACCTTTCAATATACAAGTTTAAACATTATTTAAAAACAATTTAAATATAGTATATAGAAATGTTGTGGGACTATGTTGTGGGACTACGATGAAGAATCAATATTTTTTTAGATTGAGTATTTATTGGGTCATTATGCTAGTGTATTATGTGTGTTTGTAATAGTGTGTTATATGTGAAAGTGTGTTTGTATTATAAATTGTATTTTAATGTTAAGGACTCTTGGAAGATTAGTCCAAATGGGGACTAAAAGAGATCCTAATAACAGGTATAATAAGCAGATATATATAGAGTACAAGGAACATAAGGTTGAATATATTATTATAGACCTGCTAGATCTACTGTCTCATTTATATTATGAAATTTCAGCTAGATATACTGTCTTTATTATATAACGACAGACCAGCTGTATCTACTGTCTCCATTTCACTTTGGCCATTGTTGTGGGCCTGCCCTCCCCTCAACAGCCTCAAATAGGCTATTTCATTTCACAAATAATATTTTATATTATTAATTTCAAACAACGGCATTAGCATGAGAAGAACTTACCAGTCCAAAACGATGTCCTCTCCATTCAAAAAATATTCCTCCATTTGAGAATCGCTAAATGAATCGTCCTCGATCAATTTCTTCTAAAATTGTGTGTACATCTGTATATCTAGACTTAGATTTAGCTTTCCCTGACTTAGTCGCCATACTGATTGATATATAAACAGCTGAATATGCTCTTTACCAAAATAATGCTGTGCGCAAAATGCGTGGCTCCTTCCGGTATGAATCGTCAATGGCGAATTAACCTCTTTACGTTGGAGTTTACTACATGGGTTGGTCTTCCAACACATAAACATTACATATTGCTGTTTACCTCAGCTCATTGGCTATCTACCCAGCTAGATTTCAAGACGATCAGTGGTCATTGGGTTAAAATACAGTCAATCAACGAAACAGTGGGCAAATCATTGGTGCTCAATGATGTCATTACTTGTTGTCTGCAAATCGGTTTCTTTCAGTCAATACGTCCCGCGAAATGACCCATCAGGTTTGGTTGTGGTACAAACACAACCAAACCTGGTTTGTTTGTGGTACAAACAAACCAGTTGATTGCAATGAAACCAAACATGACTGGAAAGGTCACGTTTTGTGTGTGTATTTACCTCAAATGTGTCGTCGAAAATGGAATGAGACGGACTTCACGACACAAGCGGTTCACAAAATGCTTTGTTTTAGGCTATAAAAATTGATTTTATCAAACAAAAGACCATTCATTGTGTAACAATGAGCACTGGGATTGCAAACAGAGGAAGATCGTCAAAGGTAAACAATTTATTTTATTTATTGCAGTTTGTGATTTTGTTACGCCTGTGCTGGTTGAAATAGTTGTTTTTTATGGGGTTCTATCCTCAGATAATCTCATCGTATTCTTTCGCAGTAAATCCTTTTTTAAATCTTACAACGCAGTTGGATTAGCAAGATTCTAGGCTTTCGAAACATGTGAGACACTTGTATTTTCATGACTGTTTAATATGACTATTTATGTAGCGATCACCGTATGTTTATTCAAATTTCATCCCGCTACCGGGTTCGGTGGGCAGAGGTTAAGTTGAATATGTTTTCTTTATGACAGAATGTTAAAATGAGGTGAAATCTTCTCAAAATGCACTAACTTGATGGCACCACCCACATACTAGCTAATTACTATTATCATGATACATTCTGACAGACCTTCAAAACTATGGGTCATACAGTATTCAGACGTCACACAACCTAACACACAGGCCATCAAAAAATAACTTTCTGTAAATAAGAACATTGCAAATACGAATTTGTTATTTAATTGACTGGTAAAATAAGGTAAAATAAAATACACACATGCTAGACACATGCATGGATGCCTGTCCTATACACCTCTTCTACAGTTGATTGCATAACACTGTACAGAACACTGGTCCTCTGACTCACACAGCATTCCAACCAGAGTGGCTGTGAGTGTGACCGGGGGCCAAAAACTCGGGCAGCCTCTGCAACAGCCATTGGTATGTACAAATGTAATGATAGGTGTGGTGTTGTCTAGAAACACACAGTAGGATTCATGATGATCATGGCGCTCTTATGGCACAACTTTTGAAAAATACTTTTGCATATGCACAGGCATTGGTTATTAGTTAAGGTTATCAAAACAATAAATATGTGGATAACGTTGTTTGAATATATAGGCTACTGTATGCACGACTGGCGATATGGTAATTCTATCACATAAGAGCTAGTGTACGCCTCCAGGGAGTGTTTGAAAAGCTACCAAGCTACACAATAGAGGAACAATTCTCCCAAAATGGCCTTTCAAAGTGTTTTGAAACTTGAGACGTGACATTACCATACCATACAGAAACCCGAAAACGGGCAGACTGAAAGCCAGTTTAAATGGAAAGAGGGTGTGTGTCAGACAACAGGATGTCAACAGTTAAAGACTTAAAAGGAGTGTGAGTGCGTGTATGTCTTCCCTGTTACCCTCGGGGTATTTGTGATTGACAGGTATATAAAAGCTGTAATTAAAACAAACAAATAAAGGCGCACAGAGGCCTTTACTCTGCTTAAACTGAAACGCATGGTGCTGACACACACACACACACACACACACACACACACACACACACACACACACACACACACAATCAATTATGAATGCAGACATAAATCAAAAGCAGAGGTCTGGCACAAAGTCCGACACAAAAACAAAAAGACACAGGCGCCGGCATAATGAAACAGTTTAGAAGTGACTTGTGAAAACAACCTTGTGCAATGCCTTTTATCTATACAGATGAAGGAGTGTATGTTAAGGTCCCACCCAACCCATTCAAACTCTTAAAGACATCTGTCAATTCCCACTCCCCCTCTTCCTGTTGCTCACGCTATCTCTTCTTCTGTACTGACAAAAACAACATTTCCACACACTCTCTGATTTCATAAATGCACACACAGGTGTTCAGTTGAAGTCAGAGGCTTACATACACCGTCAAATACATTTAAACTCAGTTTTTCACAATTCCTGACATTTAATCCTTGTAAAAAAGGCCCTGTCTTAGGACAGTCATCACATTCCCAGTGGGTCAGAAGTTTACATACACTCAATTGGTATTTGGTAGCATTGCCTTTAAATTGTTTAACTTGGGTCAAATGTTTTCGGGTAGCCTTCCACAAGCTTCCCACAATAATTTGGGTGAATTTTGGCCCATTCCTCCTGACAAAGCTGGTGTAACTGAGTCAGGTTGGTAGACCTCCTTGCTCGCACACACTTTTTCAGTTCTGCCAACAAATGTTCTATAGGATTGAGGTCAGGGCTTTGTGATGGCCACTCCAATACCTTGACTTTGTTGTCCTTAAGCCATTTTGCCAGAACTTTGAAAGTATGCTTGGAGTCATTGTCCATTTGGAAGACCCATTTGCGACCAAGCTTTAACTTCCTGACTGTGGTCTTGAGATGTTGCTTCAATATGTCCACATAATTTTCCCGCCTCATGATGCCATCTATTTTGTGAAGTACACCAGTCCCTCCTGCAGCAAAGCAGCCCAACAACATAATGCTGCCACCCCCCGTGCTTCACGGTTTGGATGGTGATCTTCGGCTTGCAAGCCTCCCCCTTTTTCGTCCAAACATAACGATATGTCATTATGGCCAAACCGTTCTATTTTTGTTTCATCAGACCAGAGGACAAAAAGTACGATCTTTGTCCCCATGTGCAGTTACAAACCGTAGTCTGGCTTTTTTATGGCAGTTTTGGAGCAGTGGCTTCTTCCTTGCTGAGCGGCCAATCAGGCTATGTCGATATAGGACTCGTTTTACTGTGGATTTAGATACTTTTGTACCTGTTTCCTCCAGCATCTTCACAAGGTCCTTTGCTGTTGTTCTGGGATTGATTTGCACCTTTCGCACCAAAGTACGTTCATCTCTAGGAGACAGAACGCATCTCCGTCCTGAGCAGTATGACGGCTATGTGGTCCCATGGTGTTTATACTTGCATACTATTGCTTGTACAGATGAACATGGTACCTTCAGGCGTTTGAAAATTGCTCCCAAGGATGAACCAGACTTGTGGAGGTGTAGAATTTTTTTTCTGAGGACTTGCCTGATTTCTGTAGATTTTTCCATTATGTCAAGCAAAGAGGCACTGAGTTTGAAGGTAGGCCTTGAAATACATTCACAGGTACACCTCCAATTGACTCAAATGATGTCAATTGGTCTATCAGAAACTTCTAAAGCCATGACATCATTTTCTGGAATTTTCCAAGCTGTTTAAAGGCACAGTCAACTTAGTGTATGTAAACTTCTGACCCACTGGAATTGTGAGACAGTTGATTATATGTGAAATCATCTGTCTGTAAACAATTGTTGGAAACATTACTTGTGTCATGCACAAAGAAGTTGTCCTAACCGACTTGCCAAAACTATAGCTTGTTAACAAGAAATTTGTGGAATGGTTGAAAAACAAGTTTTAATGACTCCAACCTATGTGTATGTAAACTTCCAACTTCAACCGTACATGGACACACTCACACAGACCCACCTGCGTGTCGGAGATGGCCACAGTGTTCTTGAAGACGATCCACTCCACGGTCTCAGTGCAGGGTGGGGTGGTGAGGGAGCCGTTGTAGATGAAGTACTTCTCTGTGGAGTTGGGCAGGAGGCCCCGGAGAGAGAAGGGACCCACCCTCCCACTCTTACCTAGACAGGGGGAAAGTGTAGGGAACGCAGACAGAGAGGCAAAAGTGAAATAGAGGAACAGATCAAAAGGAAGAGAGAATGACAGACGATAGAGATGAACCGATACAGGATAACCAATAGAGGATAACCAATACACGATAAACGATGGAGTATGAATGATAGAGTATGAACGATATAGGATAACCGATAGAGGATAGCCAATAGAGTATGAATGATGGAGGCTGAAAAATAGATGATAATCGATAAAGGATAACCGATAGAGGATAGAGGATAAACGATAGACAATGAACGATAGAGGATAAACAATAGAGGATAAATGATAGAGAATAAACATTAGAGGATAAATGATAGAGGATAAACAATACAGGATGAACGATAGAGGATAACCAATAGAGTATGAACGATGAAGGCTGAACGATAGATGATAACCGATAGAGGATAACCGATATAGGATAAACGATAGAGAATGAACGATAGAGGATAAACAAAAAAGGATAAATGACAGAGAATAAACAATAGAGTATAAACAATATAGGATAAACAATAGAGAATAAACAAAAAAGGATAAATGACAGAGAATAAACAATAGAGTATAAACGATAGAGGATGAGCGATAGAGAATGATTGATAGAGGATGAACCATAAAGGATGAACCATAGAGGATAAACGATAGAGGATAAACGATAGAGGATGAACGATAGAGAATAAACAAAAAAGGATAAATGACAGAGAATAAACAATAGAGTATAAACGATAGAGGATGAGCGATAGAGAATGATTGATAGAGGATAAATGATAGAGGATAAACAATAGAGGATAAACGATAGAGGATAAACGATAGAGGATGAACGATAGAGAATAAACGATAGAGGATAAACTATAGAGGATAAACAATAGAGAATAAACGATAGAGGATAAACAATAGAGAATAAACGATAGAGGATAAACGATAGAGGATAAACCATAGAGGATGAGCAATAGAGGACAGAGGATAAACCATAGAGGATGAACGATAGAGAATAAACGATAGAGGATAAACTATAGAGGATAAACAATAGAGAATAAACGATAGAGGATAAACAATAGAGAATAAACGATAGAGGATAAACGATAGAGGATAAACCATAGAGGATGAGCAATAGAGGACAGAGGATAAACCATAGAGGATAAACAATAGAGTATGAACGATAAAGGATAGAGAATAAACGATAGAGAATGAACGATAGAGGATAAACGATTGAGGATAAATGTTAGAGAATGAATGATCGAAGATGAACGATAGATTATAAAGGATAAACGATAGAGGATAAACAACAGAGGAGAAATGATAGAGGATAAAAGATAGAAGATAAACGACCGATGATAAACGAAAGAGGACAAACGGTAAAGGATAAACGATAGAGGATGAACGATAGAGGATAAAAGATAGATGATAAACGATCGACAGAGTATGAACGATAGAGGGTAAACGATAGAGGGTAAACAATAGAGGATAAATGATAGAGTATGAACGATAGAGGGTAAACGATAGAGGATAAACGATGGAGGATAAACAATAGAGTATGAACGATAGAGGATGAACGATGGAGTATGAATGATAGAGGTTAAACAATAGAGGATGAACAACAGAAGATGAATATATAAGAAAACAGTGTGTGTGTGTTTATGCATTAGGGCGTGCCTGTGGGTTACATTAAGGCACAGTGAGGTAGGGGGTGTGTGATTGTGGGGGATAGTGGCCTTTGAATTGACATGACATGAGTTCACGCACTCTGTAATGCCTACCTGCATTGAAAACTTCAACCTCCATTAGCATTAACTATCTACTGTACAACAGACATGTACTGAAACTTAGGAACATAGCTGTGCAGTAATACATCAATAAAGAAATGCAAGGGAGATAATGATGGTTGTGCTTACAGCAGTTGAGTAAAAAGAAGTTGATTGGTTGAGATTAGAGTTATTAGGGTTAAGTCAGGTTGACATACCGAATCGACTGACACTGTTGATTCCATCGATAATGGCTATGTAGTTGTCATTGTCTTCGATGCTAGTCTGTAAAGAGGGAAAGGCAGTAGGTTAGTCAGGCATCTCAAAAGTCTACAGTAGCTTTTTCTACTCATCTCCTTCCCCTTACCTTTTTGTGTCCCTAAATTTCTTGGGCTGCTTTAAAGAGGCAATCTGCAGTTGCTACATCCATTTTGGGACATACATGTATTTATGTTATACTTTATTTAACCAGGTAGGCCAGTTGAGAACAAGTTCTCATTTACAACTGCGACCTGGCCAAGATAAAGCAAAGCAGTGCGACAAAAACAACACAGAGTTACACATAAACAAACGTACAGTCAATAACACAATAGAAAAATAAATGAATAATGATGTAGCCATTGATTCTTGAAGAATATAACGTATGATATAACGCCTCATGATCTCATTTCAACTGTCGTACCCAATCAGAACCCAAAAACATAACCTTGTTTAACTACATTGTTTGTAAACAAAGTAAATGTAAATAAACACCATGCAGCCTCAAAAGAATTGCTAAAACTATAATGTTGTTATAATGGACGGTCAGTTCTTGTATACATAGCTGTCAATGAATTTGAGAATGCTTACATTTCTCCAGCCCCATCCCTCAGTTTTTTACTGAAACAAAGGCATGGAGATCACTTTGTTATTGTTTGAACTGCTGAATGCCCCTTTAAAGCTGTGACCCGCTTAGCTGAAGCTAACACTGATGCTAAGCTAAAGCCAACACTGATGCTAAGCTAAAGCCAACACTGATGTTAAGCTAATAGCTTGAGACGTGATATTCCACAGCTGACCGTCTATGTACTGTGGCATGTCTAATCTCTGCTCAGTCTGATGCTGTAGTGAGTAATCCGTTCCATTCTTCTGTCCCCTTTGATTTCCCAGGTGGGCAGCGGAGTGTAGCCTAAAATGTGTGGGCTAATCTCCTCAATAAACACACACACGCTCACATACATGGTATTGAGCTGCTGGTATTCTACACTGTCAGTTACTGCCAGGCTGTTTATTCAGTAGAGGTACTGTTCAGACTAGTTATGTAGACACAGTAAGTCATCCCTCATCGACTATGAAAATCATTGCTGGTATGGATGCAAAATGATCCATCAAACACTCTTGACACAGGTCACAAACACATGCACACCTGCACAAAATCAAATCCATCAGCACACTCCGCTTCCTGTCAGTGTCAGATGACATACCTGTCAAGGACACCCACTCCCCCCAATCTACAGTACCTACCTACCTGAACACACAGGTAGGTCGGTACTGTGGCCATAGTAGGTCAAAGCATACAGACCAATGGTATAAAAAAGTACCCACTGTCATACTTGAGTAAAAGTAAAGATACCTTAATAGAAAGTGACTCAAATAAAAGTGAAAGTCACCCAATAAAATACTACTTGAGTAAGTCTAAAATGATTTGGTTTTAAATATACTTAAGTATCAAAAGTAAACATACCTGCTAAAATATACTTAGAAAGTAAAAGTATACATCATTTCAAATTTGTTATATTAAGCAAACCAGACAGCACCATTTTCTTGTTTTTATTTTATTTACAGATCGCCAGGGGCACCCTTCAACACTCAGACATCATTTACAAACTAAGCATTTGTGTTTAGTGAATCCACCAGATCAGAGGCAGTAGGGATGTTCTCTTGATAAGTGTGTGAATTGGACCACTTTCCTGTTCTGCTAAGCATTCAAAATGTAACGAGTACTTTTGGGTGTCAGGGAAAATGTATGGAGTAAAAAGTACCTTATTTTCTTTAGGAATGTAGTGAAGTTAAAGTAAAAGTTGTCAAAAATAGAAGTAGTAAAGTACAGATACCCCTAAAAACGACTTAAGTAGTATGTATTAGTATGTTTATTTAAGTACTTTACACCAATGATACAGACACAGGCAGAAAATGACCACACACTCACGCCCACCTCAAACAGCACAGAGAGAGCTGTGATCCTGCCCCCGTCCTTGATGGCGTAGTCTAAGGACTCAAAGCGATGCGCTTCATAACAGTAGATCTGCATCTGGAACAGACAGATACAAGGTACAGGAGATGGTTGATATCCCTTGTACTGTCCTTGAGAGTAGGGCTGAGTGCTATATCCTATTTTAAGGTATACTGGCATGGATCCACATACCGGTTTGGATTTGAACAATACTGTCTATAGCGATATTTTGATACAATGCTAAACTGATCGGACTACTTCACAGTCAATTTTGTCCTAGTTTGGTTGAGTATAAAACCATCAGAATGGAGAAAGCCCATTAAAACCACTTAGAATTCCTACGGTCATGTACAACGCATAAAACATGTTTAGAACTTTTCATAAACTTAACCGTTTCATCGTGTTTGTTCCAAATATCTCTAATGTTCGCCCCAATGTGAGTTTTTTTTTTTATGCGAGTGGTGTCTGAATGCACTGTTCAAAAATGTGATTGTTACGCAACAGGACAGTTAACCCGCACTGCCCTCAAACCAAGACATTCTGCCAGCTAATTATCTATAGGCTATGTATCAACGTTTGCATTTTCTAACAACAGTTTGAATTGAGGTGTGTACCGCCTCCTCATGAACTCTTACAGTAGTAGTCCATTTCACTGTTGCGGACGTTTGAGGCTTTACTGAGCCGAACAATCTCTCTTCGAAGAGAGCCCAAGCACTTATTCGGTTTGAGTGTACACTGCAGGGAACACTGTAGAATGATCACACCCGTTAGTTGGTAAGTGTCAAAGAGATAAATACTGTCAAATACAGCCAAACAGTCAAAAATTAGAAAGCCCTACTTGGGAGGTTACAATGAGGTCATACTCTGTCATATGGAGGTTATAACAAGGTTATACTCTGTCATAGTTATAATGGGCGAATGTCAGGTCTTACCTCAAGGGGGTACTTCACCCCGTTGAGGCTGTGTTCGGAGCCCTCTGAGGAGGCGTTGCAGCGTCCCCAGTGGAAGGTGATTCTTCCCACCTTAAACCTGCCCCTCAGTCCCCCTCCACTCACATAGAAGTCCCCCTCTGGGTTCACCGCCACTGGAGAGAACACACAGAGGGTGTTAGTTGACCCCATTAAACAACCCACACATACACTCACACACACACTATATTGATGTGGCCTGAAGCTTTCCAAGTGAAATCACGAAAAGTCACGTACACACACACACATCCATCGGCTTTAAAAGTGCCATAAGTATACATTATAACAATGCCCAATCTTTCAGTATCTAACCATATATAATCATTTCCACATCATCATATTGTATTGCATTCCTCCTTCCACCCTTCTTCTTCTCCACCTCCTCCTTCTACTACGACACCGTAGTATTAAAACCCAGACCACAAGGCTCTGAGGCAGTTTCTACCCACAGGCAGTGTATACTGAATAGGTGACTGAATGGCTGGTTGCAGATAGGACTGTTTTACTGTATTACTTTGGCTTTACAGTTTCATTGCTGGCTGCTGTAATGCTGTTTTTTATGGTGACGACTTATGGGGACGTGAGAGCGCATACCTGTCTTGCCGTCATTCTTGATGGTGGTCCCATCAGACATCGCTTCCTCCCAGCCCTCGAACTTCAGCTTTTGGAACTGAACTTTGACCTGTGTCAGCTCCTCCTCGATGTTGATGGGCGACTGTCTGGCATTGTTACATGATGGGTACTTCTTGGCCCAGTTGTTTTGGTTGAGAGTCCCTGCCAAAAGAGAGTTTGAATGTGTTTATTGCATGGTAGAGGTAGACAGCTAACATATTGGTGGTGCGTCAGCTACATTAATTTGCCGTTTTCCATTTCAAAACACAACTCAGTTGTTTTCCCTTTTCCCGGAAGTGTACTCTGGTTTCTTCCTCTCTAATTAGTGACCAACTGATTGCAGGTGTGATCCTGTGGGGAGCTAACGTGCTAATCACCTTCAGGTGTGTCTGCTTTGACAGGTTATCACTGGGGTGTAACAGGTAGAACTGTGGAATTTCTCAAGCCTTTCCTGGGGGATCTCCATGGTGTGATAAATATATATTTTTTTTTATCCCAGCACTAATACCTAGGGGTGCACGATATATCAATGAACATATTAGCTAAAAATGCCAACATCGGTATGTTAACCTCTCTAGGGTAGGGGGCAGCATTCGGAATTTTGGATGAAAAGCATGCCCAAATTAAACGGCCTGCTACTCGGGCCAAGAAGATATGATATGCATATAACTGGTAGATTTGGATAGAAAACACTCTACCGTTTCCAAAACTGTTAAAATAGTGTCTGTGAGTATAACAAAACTGATTTGGCAGGCAAAACCCTGAGAAAAATCCATTCAGGAAGTTTTTTTTACATTTGGTTTTGTAGTTTTCTATTCAATGCCATTACAGTATCCATTGACTTAGGACTCAATTTGCAGTTCCCATGCCTTCCACTAGATGTCAACAGTCTTTAGAAATTGTTTCAGGCTTGTATTCTTATAAATGAGGGAGTAAGACAAGTCTGAATGAGTGGACCCTGTCGTGTCACAGAGGTTTTTCATGCACAATCCTGAGAGAGTGCATTTCTTATTTACCTTTTATATTGACAACGTTATTGTCCGGTTGAAATATTATAGATAATTTAGACTAAAAACAACCTGAGGGTTGAATATAAACATCGTTTGACATGTTTCTATGAAATTTACGGATACAATTTGGATTTTTTGTCTGCCTGTTTTGACTGCGTTTGAGCCTGATTACTGAAGAAAATGCGCAAACAAAACTAAGGTTTTTGGATATAAAGAGACTTTATCGAACAAAAGGAACATTTATTGAGTAAATGAATGTCTTCTGAGTGCCACCATATGAAGATCATCAAAGGTAAGGGATTCATTTTATCTCTATTTCTGAGTTTTGTAACGCTTCTGCTTGGCTGGTTACTGTTTGTAATAATTTGTCAACTGGGCTATGTTCTCAAATAATAAGGTATGCTTTCACCGTAAAGCATTTTAAAATCTGACACTGTGGTTGGATTCACAACAAGTTAATCTTTAAACCTTTGTAAAATATGTTTTGTTTTCTGAATTTATATGAATGAGTATTTCTGTATTTGCGCTCTGCAATCTCACTGGATGTTGGCCAGATGCTAGCGTCCCACATACCCTAGAGAGGTTAAAAACTTATTTCAAAGCTACCGTGCATACCTATATAATGTAGGTATGACGTAATTACGCCCACAATGTCTGCTGTGTGGATCAAGCAGTCAACAAGTCGAGCAGTCATTTGAAAGAGTAAGAACATTTCAGCAAGACAACTCAAAGGCGAAATCCATTAAAGTCAAGATAATGGAATTCATTGCCCTTGACAATCAACCGTTCTCTGTCATGGGTGATGTTGGCTTTCGCCGACTGGTCGAGCAACGGTACACACTACCAAGTGAGCTATTTGTCAGATGTTGCCCTACATGAGTTACACAGTAATTTTGGGTATCATCCTCCACTCTTCCCGGGAACAAGAGCAGGTCAGCGTACCCTCGGCCCAGATGTTTGTCCACCGCTGTCGATGTACCTGAAGAAGAGCTCGGGCGGCAATTCTCAAGACCAACTCCAGGTATCGTCGACAAGCGGACCGCCGTCAGACCCCAGCTTCCCACTACCACATTGGGCAGAGGATATGGCTTTCCACTCGGGACCTGCCCCTTCGGGTGGAGTCCCACAAACTGTCCCAAGTTTCATTGGTCCTTTTCCACTGCTGTCCTTAGTTCCACTGCTGTCCTTCTTGTGTTACCCTGTGCCCTCCGTATTCACCCTACCTTCCATGTGTCTAGGATTAAACCTGCGTCTCACAGTCCTTTGTCTTCTGTTTCTAGGCCCATCCCTCCCCCCGGGTCATCGATAGCCAGCCAGTGTATACGGTGAGACGCCTCCTGAGGGTTCGACCAGGGGGCAGGGGTTTCCAGTACCTGGTTGACTGGGAGGGTTATGGCCCGGAGGAGAGGTGCTGGGTCCCTATTAAAGACATCTTGGACCCGGCCCTCATCGCCGATTTTCACCGCCGGCACCCCGGTCAGCCAGGTATGCGCCCAGGTGGGGGTGGGGTGGGGGTGGGGTACTGTAACACCCTGATCTGTTTCACCTATCCTTGTTATTGTCTCCACCCCCTCCAGGTGTCATTGTCTTCCCCAGTGTATTTATCCCTGTGTTTCCTGTCTCTCTGTGCCAGTTTGTTTGTCTTGTATGTCCAAGTCAACCAGCATGTTTTTCCCGTGCTCCTGCCTTCTCTATTTTATTTTTGCTTGTCCTCCCGGTTTTGACCCTTGCCTGTTTCTGGACTCTTTACCCGCCTGCCTGACCATTCTGCCTGCCTTGACCTCGAGCCTCACTGCCACTCTGCACCTCCTGGACTCTGAACTGGTTTTGACCTTTTGCCTGTCCACGACCATTCTCTTGCCTTCCCCTATTTGGATCAATAAACATCTAAGACTCCAACCATCTGCCTCCTGTGTCTGCATCTGGGTCTCGCCTTGTGACCTGATAGTGTCCATGTGTGTGTGTTAACTATTTAACTGTACTAGAATGGCAGTTAAAAGGCAGCTAAAATGTTAAATATCGGTTACCGGTATCATTTTTTTTTGTAATCATGGTTTGGGTGATATGATGAGTAGTTCAATCAAGTCATATCTACATGAAGTGCTTATGGCAAATGGTTGATATGGGGATGTGCATGGAGCTGATGTGCCTATTCCACACAATAGAACAATTTAATGTCATGCTTTCATTCCAACATTTGCTCCAGCTCATTCATTGCTGTACATTTTCCAGTTTAACTGGAGTCAACTAAGGGACTGGCAGTATCATTTTCAGAGTATTGGTCGCATGGGAGACCTAAATTGCCTTCCTGAGTTTTGTAACCTAACTCATCCTATCAAACCTGGTTGCCAGTCTGTTTCTGTTTTAGCCAACACCTGTCTCATATGACATAGACAACAACAAAAGCTGGCTAAAACATCAGTGACAGTGAGTATGGGTAGTGTTTATTTCACTTGCCTTGAAGTTTCCAGCAGATAGATTTGATATGCATTGCTTAGGCTATATACTGTGAGCATGTAGATACACACACACACACACACACACACACACACATACTACTACTACTACTACTACTACTATTACTCGTTACAATTTCTAACTGAATTTTAGTCCTGGGGCCCAAATACTGTAGAGACCCATCTGAGCCAGAAGACAATGAGGCTGAATGAGGTCATTCTGAGTTCTGGGTCAGCTCATTAGCATGTCAATGGCTCCACACACACAGCAGAGGGGATATGATGCAACAGTATATTCTTCATCATCTATCTGTTATGGGCAATTGTAGCTGCTGGTGTGCTTACCCCGTGATAATCGTATAAATAAGCTGTTGTGAAAAGCCAAGTTTAAAAATCTTTGTTATCTAATGATTTTTTCTAAATAGTTCTGATGCTTTTTATGCTCAAATTCTCAACTTTCGCTAAAACTGCAACAAAACCTCAGGAAAGGCACCTGGGTATTCATGATTCCAGTCACTGCTAATCGACAGGGTCAGCGCTGCTTTGCTTAGCTTCATTTGTTCCATTCAGCCAATTTCATAAAATAGATACAGTTACATATTGCAATATTATACTTTGACCTCAAGTATCAATTTGTACAATTTTTTTTTTGCTAGGTAGCGTTTTTGCGGGTTAGGCTACCATTGAACAAACATGAAAATGGACAAAATCCCTTTGAATGATTTATCAAGCTAGAATTTCATTTTCACTTTTTTGATGTTTTGATCTACATTTTTCAGTCATTTCAATTGTTGATGTGAAAATTCCGTTAGAACCGTATTTATTATATGCAGGTAAATGCCAAAATAAAGGGAACCTCCTAAATGAGGGATACAACATATATATTGAAAGCAGGTGCTTCCACACAGGTGTGGTACTGGTTCCTGAGTTAATTAACCAATTAACATCACATCATGCTTAGGGCCATGTATAAAAATGCCCAGTTGCCTACTATGGCTAGAAGAGATTAATCAGTGAATTTGAGGGGTCTCAAAGCAGCATTTTTCATGGAAGAATGGTGTCGAATCCTCCAATAGAGTTTCAGACACTTGTAAAATCTATGACAAGGCGCATTGAGGCTGTCCTGGTGGCTCGTGATGGCCCACCGCTCTATTATTAAGAACTTTAATGTTGGTGTTTCCTTTATTTTAGTAGCGACCTGTATGTGTGTGTAATAATATTTCACATGATAATATTGTTATTAGTGTGTTTTTGGGCGCGTGCAAAAAATAATCTGGTGCATTGGAAGAATTGTAAATCCAAAGTGAAAACATGTTTTTAGAATCTTTTGCAAATGTACTGAACATTAAATACAGAAATAGCTCATTTACATAAGTATTTGCTATGCTATGCTTTGCTATGACACTCCAAATTGAGCTCAGATGAATTAGGATAAATGCTTGGTAAAGATACAGTTCTTCCCTTTCTAAGAGAGGTAATAGACCGTTCATTTAGCGGTGATAATGACGGTACTGTACAGTGTTCGTATCCACATAAAGGTATGTCAGAGGAGCCTGTCTATTATGGTTTTAGGATAAGAAAGATCAGGGATGAAGGGATGCGTCGCTCAATAGGCATGCACAGCAAAAGAGAATCCCTTCCACACACACAACCGCAAGAGCATACACACACATGCAGATGATCAAATGGAAGCACACACACACCTGCATCATGATAGCACATACACACAATGCAGATTATCCAATAACACACACACACACACACACACACACACACACACACACACACACACACACACACACACACACACACACACACACACACACACACACACACACACACACACACACACACACAAACCTGCATTATCACAAACAAGCACACACCACAAATCACCACCCCAAGCCCTTTGGCTGGGAGGGCCCACCATGCAGAATGATTCTTTAACTCTCATTAGCTTCTATATTGTGCCTGAACAAAATAGTCATTGCAATATTAATAAGCAATGTAGTGTATGTGTGTGTGTTTGTCTGTGTGTGTATGGGGGATGTAATATATATCTTCAAGCCTCCAACATAAGCTTTCTGTTTATGCTAGTTATACAATAGGCCTATAGATGGGGAAGGTTATTGAGGACAGGGAAGTTGGGGAGGGACAGGGGCATGTTAGGGTGGCATTGGCAGTCGGAATACAGGTTGTCCCCCCGCCTGGCTGCCTGTGCCCACATGTCTGTGCCCTCACCCAATAATGTCCCCATTGTTGTGCCAGTCTCCCCATGTGTCACCCAGATTCAGTTTGTTGTGACGCCGACCGAGGCGAAAGGGGAGGTATGGGTAGGAGGTGTGGTAAAGAGATAGAGAGGGAGCAAAGGGAAGACAGAGAGAGAGCTTTGGGAAAGGGGTAGGAGTAGACTAGACAGTGGGAAGAATAGGGGGAGTGTGTGTGAGAGAGAGAGAGAGAGAGAACACAAAGACAGCAAGGGGTGGAGAGAGGGGTGCAAGGAGGGAAAGATAATATATTTTTTCTTGTCATGTCTAGTGAAAGCAAAGATTGACAGAGAGATATGGGTGGTGGGGGTGATTATTGTGTGCTACAGCCTGAGGGTCATTGTAAATATGTATGGTACATTTCCATGCCAAATGATGCATCTATTTTGTAGAATATGCTCTATTACTGACTTTGACAACTGTATAAAATATAAACATGCTAATAATACAAACTGTATCAAAGTCAATGTTGAATTGAAGAGAAATACACACATTTTGCCACACATCATACATTCTATGTCGTATTGGCTAGTCATAACCCATGTCATGTCTCATCCCACACAGATCAGACAAGCTAGGCTAAACAGCCGCTAAACCAGGAGCTGAATGTGCCCTACTTTCCAAATATGGGTCCCAGAGCTTAACACAGGGAATTCTCTCACCACCAGGGAATTCTCCATGCCTGAAAAAAGAAATAAAGGAATAGTCCCTGAGAAGAGAGTCCCTAGTGTTTTGTGTGTGTGCGGTGGGGTGTATTGTGTATGTGTGTGTGTGTGTGTAACCCTCTGTCAAATGAGGCTACGCCAATACACTGCAGCTCTTGCACTGTTTAACAGCTTGTGTTACAATATTGTGTATATTTGGATGTTGTCAACATTAGTTGAAAAGAGATTGCGGGCCATATTCTGAACTTGAACCTCGGTGTAAATAAGTCTTCCTTTCTCATCTCCCCATCAATTCTTAACTGAAAACATTTCAGTTGAAACTTGTGTGCTCTTTCCCCGAACCTGTGGTTATTGAGTAAAGGAGAGAGAGAAGGCCATGCCATTTACTATAGGAACAAGGCTCCAAATGACCCCCAATGATAACCAATCCATTTCCTTGTTGATCTCTCTCCACACACAATGCCAAACGTCAGGCGAATTCATGAAGATCAAATGAATTTCTAAGGGGATACGTATTCAAATGCAAATCTCAAAATGGGACCATGGGGGGAAATTGGAATGGGTTCAGATGATCTTCAAGAGAAGGGGGGAGAATGCGTGAATGTTTTCTCAAATTATATTTTCAAATAGGACATTACGTCCCAGGGCTCTTTGGCGTCCCCGTTTCAGAAGATATTCATGAAACCAAGCTATTCATTATGACCTGCATTGTAAACAGAATTATTGCCAAATTATTGCCAAATTATTCTCCAAATGGTCTACTCTTTTGATGTCTGCCGCACATGCACACACACCTTTGTTCTTCCTCTCAAAAAATGGCTGATATAGAGATGCCCGGCGTGGCCATTCCTAAGAAAATCCCAGTCTACTCCAAGGTACAAGCTTCGTGAAGAGAACAAGCTTCATGACTAGGCTACTCCATTTTTCTCTAACCAGTCAGAACAGTCTAGTCTTAGGCAAGACCAGTCTAGCCTAATAGGTTTATTGGAAACCATAACAGCTCTGTTAAAGGATGAGTCAAACCGATAATGACAAAGTTAATCCCTTCTGATATTTTACACATGCACAGACTAGACCGTCTCTGTGGTTATCTGTTCTTACATTACGCACATTACACGCGCACATTACACGCGCACACACGGTACACGAGTCACAAGCAACTACTAGTCTGTCACTACCAGCTCAAAATACTATCGTTTCCCAGGCCTCTGTTCGACGCACACTACTTATCGATCACATACTGACTCACTGTGTGCCCGCGCACCTGCACACCCACGGGTGCACACACACACACACACACACACACACACACACACACATCTCATAAGAGGAGCTTTGAGGACACATTGTGGCAATCCAGCAGACATCAAAGTCTTGTCTCCGCCAGAGTACCACTCC
This sequence comes from Oncorhynchus mykiss, assembly GCF_013265735.2. Classification (NCBI taxonomy): domain Eukaryota; kingdom Metazoa; phylum Chordata; class Actinopteri; order Salmoniformes; family Salmonidae; genus Oncorhynchus; species Oncorhynchus mykiss. The sequence continues at coordinate 60,337,043 of NC_048566.1, forward strand.
ACTCCTGACCACCTTGTGGATTCACGGCAAGTGAGGAACCCGTTCAATCTACAGGGTAACACTTCCAACTGGTCTTTGGTATTATAATGCTTCAAAATCACTTAGCTTCCATATATCAATCATTTATCCCATTGTATGCTACTGAGATAGACGTAGAACATTTAACCAAACTCGTCTGGTCCCCTACACACTTACCCGCATAGGACCAGTCGATGTCTTCTGAGAATTTGCGCTGGGCCCGGTATCCGTATCCTTGCACCAGTTCAGCTGCAACAGAAAGAAAATAGCTCTCAAAAACAGCTCTGTTTATGTCCAAATATGTAATTAGGTTAAATCAGCCTGGATTATTCTTATCATGGCACCAGAATTATTATACGTTCACACAGCCTCTAAATCCTATTGAGTTGGTCTGTTTTTATTTGAGAACTGAAAGACATCCACGTCACTTTGAAAGATCAATTCATGATACCCTCATTCCAAAAGATCATGGCAAAAAAACAACAACAATGCGTTATTACACGTAACAATATTGCTTGTAGGCCATTATGTGCAGTGCAACATTGAGGACCACTCATTTAGAGTGGTCCTCTTGAGTTATTCCATAAAATGTTGTGTTACAGGGTAGGATTAACATTGATTTAATTGTCATTTGTTGTCAAAGATCTACACAAAAAACTCTAATCTCAAAATGGAAGAGAAATTCTAACATTTGTAAAAAATATCATGAAAAATTAAAACACTAATACATATTTTTTTTTATTCTTCAAGCTCTGTCAAATTGGTTGTTGATCATTACTAGACAGACAATTTGAAGTCTTGCCATAGATTTTCAAGCCGAATTAAGTAAAAACTGTAACTAGGCCACTCAGGAACATTCAATGTCGTCTTGGTATATTTGGCCTTGTGTTTTAGGTTATTGTCCTGCTGAAAGGTGAATTTCTCTCCATGTCTGTTGGAAAGCAGACTGAACCAGATCTTCCTGTAGGATTTTTCCTGTGCTTAGCTCTATTCAGTTCTTTATCCTAACAAAACTCTCTAGTTCTTGCCGATGACAAGCACACCCATAACAAGATGCAGATATCACCAGGCTTGAAAATATGAAGAGTGGTACTCAGTGATGTGTTGTGTTGGATTTGCCCCAAACATAACACTTTGCATTCAGGACATAAAGTTAATTTCTTAATTTTTTGCAGTTTTATTTTAGTGCCTTATTGCAAACAGCATGCATGTTTTGCAATATTTGTATTAGGTACAGGCTTCCTTCTTATCACTCTGTCATTTAGGTAAATATTGTGGAGTATCCACAATATTAAACTCTGTAACTGTTTGAAAGTCACTGGGGATTTCTAGGGATTTCACCTCATGGTGAAATCCCTAAGCAGTTTCCTTCCTCTCCGGCAAATGAGTTAGGAAGGACGCCTGTATCTTTGTAGTAACTTCACCATGCTCAAAGGGATATTCAATGTTTGCTTTTTTTACCCATCTACCTATTGGTGCCCTTCTTTGCGAGGCATGGCAAAACCTCCCTGGTCTTTGGAGTTGAATCTGTGTTTGAAATGTACTGCTTGACTGAGGGACCTTACAGATAATTGTATGTGTGGGGTACAGAGATGAGATAGTCATTTCTTTATTTTACCTTTTTTACCTTAACCTTAACTACGCAAGTCAGTTAAGAACAAATTCTTATTTTCAATGACGGCCTAGGAACAGTGGGTTAACTGCCTGTTCAGGGGCAGTGTCACACCCTGACCATAGTTTACTTTGTATATTTCTATGTTGTGGTTGGTCAGGGTGTGATCTGAGTGGGCATTCTATGTTACATGTCTAGTTTGTCCAGTTCTATGTTCGGCCTGATATGGTTCTCAATCAGAGGCAGGTGTTCGTCATTGTCTCTGATTGGAAACCATATTTAGGTAGCCTGGGTTTCACTGTGTGTTTGTGGGTGATTGTTCCTGTCTATGTGTTTTCACCAGATAGGGCTGTTTAGGTTTTCGTTACGTTCTTTATTTTGTAGTGTTTGTATTGATTCGTGTTTTACGTTTGTTTATCAAAACATGGATCGCAATCTACACGCTGCATTTTGGTCCGATCCTTGTTCTACCTCTTCATCAGAGGAGGAGATAGAAGAGAACCGTTACAGAATCACCCACCACCAACGGACCAAGCAGCGTGTCAACAGGCAGCAACAGCAGCGTAAAGAGGAATGGACATGGGAGGACGTTATGGACAGCAGGAGTATGGACTATACTACTTGGGAGGAGATCGACAGGTGGGCGGCCGACCCAGGGAGAGTGCCGGAGCCCGCCTGGGATTCGCTGGAGCAGTGCGAGGAAGGTTATCGTAGAATGGAGGCGGTGAAAGCAGAGAGGCGCTGGTATGAGAAGGCAGCACGGCGACGCGGATGGAAGCCCGAGAGGCAGCCCCAAACATTTCTTGGGGGGGGGCTAACAGGGAGTATGGCTACGCCAGGTAGGAGACCTGGGCAGACTCCCTGTGCTTACCGGGGGGCTAGAGAGACCGGACAGGCACCGTGTTATGCAGTGGTGCGCACGGTGTCTCCAGTGCGGGTGCATAGCCCGGTGCGGTATATTCCAGCTCCACGTGTTGGCCGGGCTAGATTGAGCGTCGAGCCTAATGCCATGAAGCCGGCTCTACGCAGCTGGTCCCCAGTGCGTCTCCTTGGGCCGGCTTACATGGCACCAGCCTTGCGCTCGGTGTCTCCGGTTCGCCTGCATAGCCCAGTGCGGGCTATTCCACCTCGCCGCACTGGCAGGGCGACCGTGAGTATTCAACCAGGTAAGGTTGGGCAGGCTCGGTGCTCAAGAGCTCCAGTGCGCCTGCACGGTCCGGTTTTTCCAGTACCACCTCCACACCCCAGCCCTCCGGTAGCAGCTCCCCGCACCAGGCTTCCTGTGCATGTCCTCGGCCCAGTACCACCAGTGCCAGCACCACGCATCAGGCCTACAGTGCGCCTCGCCTGTCCAGCGCTGCCGGAGCCCTCCTCCTCTTCAGCGTTGTCGGAGTCTCCCGCCTGTTTAGCGCTGTCAAAGCTTTCCGCCTCTACAGCGCTGCCGGAGTCTCCCGCCTGTTCGGAGCTGCCAGTCTGCAAGGAGCTGCCAGTCTGCAAGGAGCTGCCAGTCTGCAAGGAGCCGCCAGAGCTGCCAGTCTGCAGGATGCCGCCAAAGCTGCCAGTCTGTGAGGAGCCGCCAGAGCTGCCAGTCTGCAAGGAGCCGCCAGAGCTGCCAGTTAGCATGGAGCAGCCAGGGCCGCCAGTCAGCATGGAGCAGCCAGGGCCGCCAGTCAGCATGGAGCAGCCAGGGCCGCCAGTCAGCATGGAGCAGCCAGGGCCGCCAGTCAGCATGGAGCAGCCAGTCAGCATGGAGCAGCCAGAGCAGCCAGTCAGCATGGAGCAGCCAGAGCTGCCAGTCAGCATGGAGCAGCCAGAGCTGCCAGTCAGCATGGAGCAGCCAGAGCTGCCAGTCAGCATGGAGCAGCCAGAGCTGTCAGTCAGCATGGAGCAGCCAGTCAGCATGGAGCAGCCAGTCAGCATGGAGCAGTCAGAGCTGCCAGTCTACCAGACTCTTCCAGATCTGCCAGTCGACCAGACTCTTCCAGATCTGCCAGTCGACCAGACTCTTCCAGATCTGCCAGTCGACCAGACTCTTCCAGATCTGCCAGTCGACCAGACTCTTCCAGATCTGCCAGTCGACCAGACTCTTCCAGATCTGCCAGTCGACCAGACTCTTCCAGATCTGCCAGTCGACCAGACTCTTCCAGATTCTCCAGTCAGCCAGGATCTGCTAGATCCAACTACCTGCCTGGGCTTCCTCTCAGTGCTGAGCTTCCTCTCAGTGCTGAGCTTCCTCTCAGTGCTGAGCTACCCATCAGTCCCGAGCTACCTCTGTCCCGAGCTGCCCCTCTGTCCCGAGCGGTCATTAAGGAGGGTAACCTATCTAGGGACGCTAAGGAGGTGGACTAAAACTATTATGGAGTGGGGTACACGTCCAGCGCCAGAGCCGCCACCGCGGACAGATGCCCACCCAGATCCTCCCCTATAGGTTCAGGTTTTGCGACCGGAGTCCGCACCTTGGGGGGGGGGGGGGGGGGTACTGTCACACCCTGACCATAGTTTACTTTGTATATTTCTATGTTGTGGTTGGTCAGGGTGTGATCTGAGTGGGCATTCTATGTTACATGTCTAGTTTGTCCAGTTCTATGTTCGGCCTGATATGGTTCTCAATCAGAGGCAGGTGTTCGTCATTGTCTCTGATTGGGAACCATATTTAGGTGGCCTGGGTTTCACTGTGTGTTTGTGGGTGATTGTTCCTGTCTATGTGTTTTCACCAGATAGGGCTGTTTAGGTTTTCGTTATGTTCATTACGTTCTTTATTTTGTAGTGTTTGTATTGATTCGTGTTTTACGTTTGTTTATTAAAACATGGATCGCAATCTACACGCTGCATTTTGGTCCGATCCTTGTTCTACCTCTTCATCAGAGGAGGAGATAGAAGAGAACCGTTACAGGCAGAACGACAGATTGTCAGCTCGGGGATTTGAACTTGCAACCTTCCGGTTACTAGTCCAACGCTCTAACCACTAGGCTACCCTGCCGCCCCAAAAAAGATGTTACCTTTTCACGTGTGAGTTCCAAATATCAGTAATGGTTGACCCCAATGTCAGTTTTATAATGCGCATGATGTCAGAATGCACTCACTGTTCCAAAATGTGATTTTTACATAACAGTACAGTTAACCTGCTCTGCCCTCAAACCAAGGCACGCTACGCTGCCTGCTAATTATCTATAGACAATGTTTCAACTTGCCAATTTAAAATTATTTTCTAACAAGTTTTATTTTCTAACAACAGTTTGAAGTAGCCCATTTCACTGTTACGGTTAATTTATCTTTGAGGCTTTACTGAGCCGGACAAACTTCTCTCTTCAACAAGAGCCCAAGCACTTCCCCAATGTTTCCCCAGATCAAATATGAAGACATTGTGCATCTCTAGTCAGAACAGGCTCCAAACTCCACAGACCAAAGAGCTGTCAAACGACACCAGAAACAAAATTGTAGACCTGCACCAGGCTGGGAAGACTGAATCTGCAATAGGTAAGCAGCTTGGTTTGAAGAAATCAACTGTGGGAGCAATTATTAGGAAATGGAAGACATACAAGACCACTGATAATCTCCCTCGATCTGGGGCTCCACGCAAGATCTCACCCCGTGGGGTCAAAAAAATCCCAGAACCACACGGGGGGACCTAGTGAATGACCTGCAGAGAGCTGGGACCAAAGTAACAAAGCCTACCATCAGTAACACACTACGCCACCAGGGACTCAAATCCTGCAGTGCCAGACGTGTCCCCCTGCTTAAGCCAGTACATGTCCAGGTCCGTCTGAAGTTTGCTAGGGCATTTGGATGATCCAGAAGAAGATTGGGAGAATGTCATATGGTCAGATGATACCAAAATAACTTTTTGGTAAAAACTCAACTCGTCATGTTTGGAGGACAAAGAATGCTGAGTTGCATCCAAAGAACACCATACCTACTGTGAATCATGGGGGTGGAAACATCATGCTTTGGGGCTGTTTTTCTGCAAAGGGACCAGGACGACTGATCCGTGTAAAGGAAAGAATGAATGGGGCCATGTATCATGAGATTTTGAGTGAAAACCTCCTTCCATCAGCAAGGGCATTGAAGATGAAACGTGGCTGGGTCTTTCAGCATGACAATGATCCCAAACACCCCGCCCGGGCAACGAAGGAGTGGCTTCGTAAGAAGCATTTCAAGGTCCTGGAGTGGCCTAGCCAGTCTCCAGATCTCAACCCCATAGAAAATCTTTGGAGGGAGTTGAAAGTCCGTGTTGCCCAGCAACAGCCCCAAAACATCACTGCTTTAGAGGAGATCTGCATGGAGGAATGGGCCAAAATACCAGCAACAGTGTGTGAAAACCTTGTGAAGACTTACAGAAAACGTTTGACCTCTGTCATTGTCAACAAAGTGTATATAACAAAGTATTGAGATAAACTTTTGTTATTGACCAAATACTTATTTTCCACCACAATTTGCAAATAAATTCATTAAAAATCCTACAATGTGATTTTTTTCTCTCATTTTGTCTGTCATAGTTGAAGTGTACCTATGATGAAAATTACAAGCCTCTCTCATCTTTTTAAGTGGGAAAACTTGCACAATTGGTGGCTAACTAAATACTTTTTTGCCCCACTGTATATCGTGCTGTCGTTTCTACTGTAGCATACCGTATGTATGTATGCATGGAGCAAAATGTATTTCACTGTTTTATTCACATGTTTTCAAGTACTGCTGACAAATAATGCATTCTGATTCTTGCATAGATTTTAATGGACACATAGGATGTGTGTAAATTACTTTTTTGAAGGTTGTACTGATTATGATGAGCTAATACTAAGCTATTTTACGTGGTGCCATGTTTGCACAATGCATTCTGTTTGTCAGGTAAGCATCTGTCAGACCAAAGATGATAGTTCACTCAACTGACTTATGGTGTATTCAAGACAACTGGGAACTGAGGTCAAATCATGATGTCAGTAATTTTCAGGTCAGAAGGTCAGAGCTCTAGAAAGAGGCCCGAGGTCTTGAGTTTAAATTCCGAGTTGGATGACCGTTCAAAACAGTTTTCCCCAGTCGGAGCTATTTTTTTTTTTTCAAGTTCCCAGTTGTCTTGAACGCACTGAAGTCGGAAGTCAGAGATTTCCGAGTTTCCAGTTGCTTTCAACGCGGAATCAGATTGTAACTATGGTAGGTCAGGGTTGCCAGCTCAGACTGTAACGATCGTCGTCCTCCTCGTCTGAGGAGGAGTAGGAAATATCGGACCAATGTGCAGCGTGGTACGTGTTCATGATGTTTATTTGCCTGAACACTGAAATACAAAATAACAACGTGAATAAACAAAACAAACGAAACAGTCCCGTGTGAAACAAACACTCACACGGAAAAATAATCACCCACAAAACACAGGTGGGAAAAGGCTACCTAAGTATGATTCTCAATCAGAGACAACGAACGACACCTGCCTCTGAATGAGAACCATACCAGGCCAAACACATAACCACAACATAGAAAAAGGAACATAGACTACCCACCCCAACTCACGCCCTGACCATACTAAAACAAAGACATAACAAAAGAACTAAGGTCAGAACGTGACACAGACCCCATTTCCCATTCCCATTTCCAAATTTCTTCTGTTTGACCCCCATTTATTGATAAATCCCCCCATCAAAGTAATTTTCCCTGCATCTTATCCCCCCATGATACCTTCCCCGATATTTACCCCCCCATAAACTTATACACTGTAACAAGTACGTCGAAGATTTGTAAAATGCTGAAAAGTGGCCAAACTAAGTTAATATTTTTTCAGGCAATGAGTGCAGCCATCTTTGTCTTTGACTTGGTTTACGTGCATCTTATAGTGAATGGCATTCTGGGATTATAGAGTTTTCACTTGTCAAACATGAACCATCATAAAGAATTTAGCTGCTGTTAGCTTAGCTGACACGCATCTCTTTTCTAAACAATAAAAGGTGAAGTTGAGGAATAAAGTTGTGAAGACCTTTATTTCCCAGGAGTACAAATCATTGTTTACATGCTTTTCAAACAACAATGCTTTTTAGACACGTTTGTTGCATTATACGTTCTGTTGCTACTGTTCCAATCACATATTGGTGATGGAACGCTGCAGGTGCCAGTCAACAATGATCACAATATGTGAGCGTACGTATCAAAGAGTTCAACACTATTATTGCACATAGAGTGAGTCCATGCAAATTCTTATGTGACTTTGTCAAGCAAATTCTTACTCCTGAACTGATTTAGGCTTGCCATAACAAAGGGGTTGAATGCTTATTGACTCATGACATTTCAGCTTTTCATTTTCTATTAATTTATAAAAATGTATAAAAACATAATTACACTTTGGCATTATGGGGTATTGCGTGTAGGCCAGCGACACAACATCTCCATTTAATCCATTTTAAATTCAGGCTGTAACCCAACAAAATGTGGAAAAAGACAAGGGCTGTGTCTACATAACTGATGGCACTGTAGGTCTGCAGCACACAGACCATTAACATAATGCACTCTGGGGGTTGTCTGTGGAATATATCCATGCGTGTTTGTTTACTTGTCTCTAGAAAACCATCCGTGCACGCGCGCACGCAAACACACACACACACCTCACCAGCAGACATAATTATCCTTGCATTTCACTGTACCAGTGCTGCAGAATGATTAGGAGGGGATAGTTTATTATTACAATGCCCTATGAGTCCTGTCTGGAAAATGAATTGGAGCCAGATCCCTCAGGGCTACACTGCCAGGCAATTACGGAAGAGTTACTGTCAGAACCAACATGCCTCATTATCATAGCTTGCACAAAGCACCTGCTCAATAAAGCATAGGGAAACAAACCGATTACACCAAACGTTCTGGAAATGTTGCTGAAGCCAAGTGATGTCCACGAATGGGAGACGAGGATGTGCTACATTTCTGCAACATTAATAACGCCAAAGGTTTTCAAAAAGTGTGGACATGAGGGACCCTCGCAGAGCGACTGATCGAAAGCAGGAGGAACTTATTAGAAGACAGGGTACCGGTTTGACCTTTTCTAAACATGTTCAACCTTTAAACAACATTCTTCCGTAGTTGAGCATTTTGTCTACAAAAGATTGTCATCTGGGGGGGGATGAAAGAAGCTTGTTATCCTTTATAAAAAAACGAATTCACTTACAAATGCATAGGCCCCAAAGTCCAACAGTACTGGAAATGTGCTGGAAGGGTCAATGTAAAAATAATATATCTACGTCAACACAGTACGGCTCGGGTTGCCACAATAGTGTGAAAAGGGTCTTAAACCATGTGCAAATCTTGACCTGACCTGACTCTGGTTGGAAGAAGATGAGGATGGGGACTCGTGCTCTGCTGGGCTGTTTTCATGTTTGCCTGTGATATCATTTCTCTGTCTAATCCTGGATTAAATGGCTTTGACCAAGCAAAAGTCCACTTTTCTCACAATCTTCCCAAAGCAGTATACCAGTAACTCTTCTGGGGAGTTCAAAGAATGCCGCTGCAGAGCATTTGCTATGTGTTGTATACTGAGCTGGTTTAAATAGCCATTAAGGATATCATCCAAAAGGTGCAAAGGGATATAGTCCCGCTAGTAAATAATATTTAGGAAACTAGTGATAAATAGATCTCTTTTTTTCCCTTTTCGCATTCTCTTCACTATTATCTCTATCTTGTGGTCTTCCTCACATTGTTGGACTTCACTGGTCTGTGCCCGCCTAACACTGGGGTCAGCCAAGGGTCATGACCTCTCGTTAAAAGGTCAGGGGTTGGAAGTTCACTCACACACAACCCTTTGTCTTCTTAGGCCTTAAAGCAACGCGTTTCTTTCCAACACAGGGACATCTCTACAAGGGATTTCTCTCCTCCTCTCCTCTCCCTCGCTAATCCGAGAGATATGATTGCCTACAAGAGTATTTGGCGTCCTATTCTTTCTGTTCAGTGCAGATGAGGGAAGGGTACAAGGAGAGTAAACCTTTAATGATTATTGAGATACAGCCTCACTGTCCCTATCTCCCTTGGCTGACCTTCTGATGTACCATACTGAGACCATACAGAAAGGAATGGAAGCCGGCAATGATATTTTCTACTCATACTTCTGTGATGCTCATGTTGGAGAGACAACTGTAGCTCTCTTACCACTCATCCTCCTTTCCTCTCTGTTTCTCAAATTACTTTTATTTATATCTCTGCCATGTTCCTTTTCCTCCCTGAGATGTGTTGGACATACAGTAAGTAGGGTCTATAGCAGGGCTGTTCAATTCTGGTCCTGGTGGGTCGAAAAACAACTGTTTTTTGTTCCTAACTGTTAGTTAATTGCACTAACCTGGTTTTGCAGGTCTGAATTAGTCCCTTATTAGGAGAAGATGAACTAGTAGTGTTTCGGCCCTCCAGGACCGACATTGAACAGCCCTGGCTACTTAACTCCTTATGCCCATCTGTCTCTCTCTCTCAGCTCATTCCTCTCCCTCTTGTCTCTCTTCTCTCTCTCTCCATCTATCTCAATCTCTCTCAAAGCTACATACTTCTTCTCCCACTTGATCAGTATCTGCATCTATATCTCTCAGCCTCAGTCTTTTCCTCTCAGCCTCAGTCTTTTCTCATCTGTCCCTCTCTCTCTTTATCTCTCTCTCTCTCTCATCTTATCCAGTTTGTCTAGAGACCTAACTTCTCTATTTCACCAGTACAGCAGTCACTCACATGCCAGTGTTCTGTCTATAGAGTGTAAACAATGGCTTTCACATGAGACACCTGTCCATTTCCAGCACCGGTTCATTCAATAGGCTTGATTATATTACACTGTGTGTGTGTGTGTGTGTGTGTGTGTGTGTGTGTGTGTGTGTGCGCGTGCATGCATGCATGCCTGCTTGACTACATATGTGTTTGTGTGTGTTGTACATGTGCATCTGCTGTGTGTTGCATGTGTGTGTGTGTGTGTGTGTGTGAGGTGAAGGGCACCATGCATATCCCTATTTAACATCAACAGAGGATTACTACATGGGCTTGTCTTGCTTTGTCCTGTGATCCTCTTTAAGGATCAGTGGTGCACCTGTGACTGAAAGGGAACAAAAAGCTTTCCTTAAATTACAACATGGGCTGCTTAACTCATTGTGGCCCAGTGTCTCCATTTGTGGCGTTTCCGAATTGAAAACTACAATGTCCCGACAGACATTGAGCATCTTTCGAAAATGGATTGTGTGAAACTATCCAAGGATCTAAAAAGGCTTTTGAGAGTGTACATTTGCTTTACACGGCTTGTACAGTGCTACCATCTCATGTAGATATCACAAGAGGTCGTCCCAAGTAACTGAGAGCTACACTCCCAGACAGATAATTCTTGTCCCATTGTCTTGTCGAGTTGTCTCCTTGATTGCCTGCCCCCCCCCCCCCCCCCCCCCCGGTTTGGTTTCACTCAATCAACAGAGGTTTTTATTTCACCAAGGAGGTTAGCCTCATAGCCTACATTGAGACACCAGGTTTCAATTTCCTGTTGTAACTTTGTCTGAATGGAGTTTGGACAAACAAAAACCAGTCTGAATGGCACGTCGCTTGTACATGCACAGATCAAACAGCCCATAGATTCAGTTACAGTGAGACTACAAAGAGCACATCTGCTAAAACAAGCGTGACCACGGTAGAACTGAAATATTCATGCACATACAGTAAGTACAGCAGGAAGGCCATTGGAAAACGTTCTATTTAAAATCGGGGAGTGGACTGTGGATCTGTCTCTGTCCGTTCAAACGTTCGTCACATGCGATATCTCAGCACTGGGAGGATTTTCCAGAAACTTGGGTTAATGATGCGTCTAGCCATAGAGATCAGGCTTTTATAAAACTCCACTGATTGGCCTAAGGCGGGAACTATAGTAATTAACTGAAATGTGTTTGTCACAAGCAGTATCTCAATTGGCCCAAGGGGGGGGTGCTGCTGCATCACTCATGGGGGACGACATGTTTGCTGTTGCCTTGTTAATTGCTTGTTTTATTCAAGGGAATAATGTCGGTGAAGAACGAATGTCAATCCCTAAAAAACATTGACTGTCGAAAGCTTTGTTGAACTCCTGCTATAAAACTCTACTACCTCATTATCCTCATCAGAATGTAGAACGTCAGTTGGTAGTAAATCAAGTGGTGCTAGTGGTTTTGATGACTCAGCCATATAGTGTGTGAAACAATGGTGGGAAGAATGTGCGGTCTCACTTTACAGTGCTCATGAATTAATGAAGAAGGTTTAAAACACACACAGACGGTCAGGGTGAATGGTGGAGGAGGTTAAACTAATAGTAACGATGGAGCGGACAGATTCATTCTGCATTTCTCTGAACGATAATACTGTAGTCAGCTGAACAAAACAATAATCTCCTACTTTAAGAGTGATTTTCTAAAGAGTTTTTATCACACATTTTCCCATTACAATATCCTTTCAGTGATAATTGAATCTGAATCCTGCCTGACGCTCAACATCGAGGAAGGGAGTTATGAAGTCCTGCAACTCAAGAGAGGGACTGAATAGTTCCCCCAAAATGCTTGTCCAGTGAGAGGAGATACTTTATTGTAAGACTTCTCCTCAGTATGAGTAATCCTGAGCTTACTAGTTAGAGAGAAGGAGAGACACGGAGAGGGAGAGAGAGTAAAGAGAGAGAGAGAGAGAGAGAGAGAAAGAAAGAAAAGAGAGCAAGAGAGTAAAGAGGGAGAAAAAGAGAGCAAGAGAGTAAAGAGGGAGAAAAAGAGAGCAAGAGAGTAAAGAGGGAGAAAAAGAGAGAGAGTAAAGAGGGAGAAAAAGAGAGCAAGAGAGTAAAGAGGGAGAAAAAGAGAGCAAGAGAGTAAAGAGAGAGGGAGAAAAAGAGAGAGAGTAAAGCGAGAGAGAGAGAGGGAGTAAAGAGAGAGGGAGAGAGATTAAAGAGAGGGAGAAAAAGAGAACGAGAGTAAAGCGAGAGAGTAAAAAGAGAGAGAGAGAGAGAGAGAGAAAGAAAAAGAGCGAGAGAGTAAAGAGAGAGGGGAGAGAGAGAAAGATAGGCCACGACCACATCTGTGTGTTTCTCCAACAGAGGGTGGCCAGCCAGCCTTGTGTGTGTATGTAGCCTATAGAAGGCTGTGGGTCTGTGAAGCATCCATCATGCTGCTGCATGGTGAATAAAAGGATTAACCAGACCTTGGGAGACACTGGCTAGCCCACGGAGCAGGAGCACAGAATTCTACCTTAGCCAGAAAGGTTGAGTAAGGCAGCCCATGGCAATGGGGACCTCTTGAAACCCGACAAATGTGCAGTTCCTCTCCAGAGGTCACTGAGAAGGTTACAGCAGAAGATATAAAGAAGTGTCATGCTAAGTGTGGCTGTTTGATATAAAGAAGTGTCATGCTAAGTGTGGCTGTCTTCCGTTGTAAACCAACAGACAGGCAAAGGAAGTAGTCAAAGTGGTCACGGGTAAACAGACAACCGGCTTCTATTACTACACCCCCTCACACACCCTGCATTCACACAGAACCTGTGCCAATCATTTCATTGGCAATAGCCAATGTCATATCTCAGTTCCCAGGTTGCATCGAGACAGTAGGGTAGAGGTGCAAATCCTCCATGGAGTGATGCCACCAAACACACAAAGGCAGCCTGTCATTCATTCAATAAGGATTACCATACACAAATAAACTGGCAAGTTCTACAATGCATCATTTTGCTTGGGTGGGAAAGCATGACTGATGGTCTTTGGGGATTCCTGTTTGATGGTGTGTGTGTATATATATATATATATATATATATATATATATATATATATATATATATATATATATATATATATATATATATATATATATATATATATATGCGGAATACATATTTTGGTTGAATGCATTCAGTTGTGCTACTGAATTGGTATATATATATATTTATATATATGTGTGTGTGTGTGTGTTTCGTGTGGTGTGAGTCCAGCTGCTGATCTGAGATCTGCAACATGCCACACTTATTAGCCCAAGGCAGTCTGCTCTCTAAACTGATAATGTGGCAGCACAGCTGGAGCATTAGGGAAAGGGGATACCAATTCAGTAGCACAACTGAATGCATTCAACCGGAATATGTATTCCGCATTTAACCCCACCCCTCTGAATCAGTGAAGTGCGGAAGGGTGGGGGGGTGGGGCTACCTTAATCGATGTCCACGTCATTGGCTCACACACTTTAACAGCGGGGGTGTCATGTATTGTCATGTTGTGTCTTGTTTCTGTCCTTTCCCTTCACCCTGTCTCCCTCTGCTGGTCGTTATTAGGTTACCTTTTCTCCCCCTCTTTCCCCCAGCTGTTCCTTGTCTCCTCCTAACTACCTCGTCACCCCTTTTCCCACCTGTTCCCTTTTTCCCTCTGATTAGTCCTCTATATCTCTCTCTGTTCCTGCTCCTGTCTTTGTCGGATTCTTGTTTGTGTTGTTCATGCCTGAACCAGACTATCGTCATGTTTGCTGCAACCTTGTCCTGTCCTGTCGGAACCTGCCGGTCCATCTGAGCCTACGTTTTGTTTTGTTATTAAAGAAGCTCTGCTTACGTTAATTCGCTTTTGGGTCCTCATTCACGCACCGTAACAGAAGAATCCGACCAAGAATGGACCCAGCGACTTCGGATCCTCTCCACTCAGCCGTCGAGATCCAGGGAGCGATGCTAGGCAGACACGAGCAGGAATTGTCTGCTGCTCGACATGCCGTTGAGACCCTGGCCACCCAAGTCTCCAACCTCACAGAACAGGTTCACCATCTCCGCCTCGATCCACCGGCCACTTCCAGGGCTTTCGAATCTCCGGAGCCCAGAATCAATAGCCCGCCGTGTTACTCTGGGGAGCCCACTGAATGCCGCTCGTTCCTCACCCAGTGTGATATTGTGTTTTCTCTCCAGCCCAACACTTACTCCAGGAGCACTGCTCGTGTCGCCTACGTCATATCTCTCCTTATTGGACGGGCTCGTGAGTGGGGCACGGCAATCTGGGAGGCAAGGGCTGAGTGTACTAACCAGTATCAGGACTTTAAGGAGGAGATGATACGGGTTTTTGATCGATCTGTTTTTGGGGAGGAGGCTTCCAGGGCCCTGTCTTCCCTATGTCAAGGTAATCGATCCATAACAGACTACTCTATTGAGTTTCGCACTCTTGCTGCCTCCAGTGGCTGGAACGAGCCGGCTTTGCTCGCTCGTTTTCTGGAGGGTCTCCGCGCAGAGGTAAAGGATGAGATTCTCTCCCGGGAGGTTCCTTCCAGCGTGGATTCCTTGATTGAACTCGCTATTCGCATTGAGCGACGGGTTGATCTTCGTCACCGAGCTCGTGGAAAGGAGCTCGCGTTCTCCGTTGCCCCCCTCTCCGCATCACTACCATCTTCCTCTGCCGGCTCGGGTGCTGAGCCTATGCAGCTGGGAGGTATCCGCATCTCGACTAAGGAGAGGGAACGGAGAATCACCAACCGCCTCTGTCTCTATTGCGGTTCTGCTGGTCATTTTGTCACTTCATGTCCAGTAAAAGCCAGAGCTCATCAGTAAGCGGAGGGCTACTGGTGAGCGCTACTACTCCTGTCTCTCCTTCAAGATCCTGCACTACCTTGTCGGTCCATCTACGCTGGACCGGTTCGTCAGCTTCCTGCAGTGCCTTAATAGACTCTGGGGCGGAGGGCTGTTTTATGGACGAGACCTGGGCTCGGGAACATGACATTCCTCTCAGACAGTTAAGGGAGTCCACGGCCTTGTTCGCCCTGGATGGTAGTCCTCTCCCCAGGATTCAGCGTGAGACGCTACCTTTAACCCTCACTGTTTCTGGTAATCATAGCGAAACCATTTCTTTTTTAATTTTTCGTTCACCTTTTACACCTGTTGTTTTGGGCCATCCCTGGCTAGTTTGTCATAATCCTTCCATTAATTGGTCTAGTAATTCTATCCTCTCCTGGAACGTCTCTTGTCATGTGAAATGTTTAATGTCTGCTATCCCTCCTGTTTCCTCTGTCTCTTCTTCACAGGAGGAGCCTGGTGATTTGACAGGGGTGCCGGAGGAATATCACGATCTGCGCACGGTGTTCAGTCGGTCCAGGGCCACCTCTCTTCCTCCACACCGGTCGTATGATTGTAGTATTGATCTCCTTCCGGGAACCACTCCCCCCCGGGGTAGACTATACTCTCTGTCGGCTCCCGAACGTAAGGCTCTCGAAGATTATTTGTCTGTAGCTCTTGCCGCCGGTACCATAGTCCCCTCCTCCTCTCCCGCCGGAGCGGGGTTTTTTTTTGTTAAGAAGAAGGACGGGTCCCTGCGCCCTGCATAGATTATCGAGGGCTGAATGACATAACAGTGAAGAATCGTTATCCGCTTCCTCTTATGTCTTCAGCCTTCGAGGTCCTGCAGGGAGCCAGGTTTTTCACTAAGTTGGACCTTCGTAACGCTTACCATCTCGTGCGCATCAGGGAGGGGGACGAGTGGAAGACGGCGTTTAACACTCCGTTAGGGCACTTTGAATACCGGGTTCTTCCTTTCGGCCTCGCTAACGCTCCAGCTGTCTTTCAGGCATTAGTCAATGATGTCCTGAGAGACATGCTGAACATCTTTGTTTTCGTTTACCTTGACGATATCCTGATTTTTTCACCGTCACTCCAGATTCATGTTCAGCACGTTCGACGTGTCCTCCAGCGCCTTTTAGAGAATTGTCTTTTTGTGAAGGCTGAGAAGTGCTCTTTTCATGCCTCCTCCGTCACATTTCTCGGTTCTGTTATTTCCGCTGAAGGCATTAAGATGGATCCCGCTAAGGTCCAAGCTGTCATTGATTGGCCCGTCCCTAGGTCACGCGTCGAGCTGCAGCGCTTTCTCGGCTTCGCGAACTTCTATCGTCGTTTCATCCGTAATTTCGGTCAGGTGGCAGCCCCTCTCACAGCCCTTACTTCTGTCAAGACGTGCTTTAAGTGGTCCGTTTCCGCCCAGGGAGCTTTTGATCTCCTCAAGAATCGTTTTACATCCGCACCTATCCTTGTTACACCTGACGTCACTAGACAGTTCGTTGTCGAGGTTGACGCGTCAGAGGTGGGCGTGGAAGCCATTCTTTCTCAGCGCTCCCTCTCTGACGACAAGGTCCACCCTTGCGCGTATTTTTCTCATCGCCTGTCGCCGTCGGAACGTAACTATGATGTGGGAAACCGCGAACTGCTCGCCATCCGCTTAGCCCTAGGCGAATGGCGACAGTGGTTGGAGGGGGCGACCGTTCCTTTTGTCGTTTGGACTGACCATAGGAACCTTGAGTACATCCGTTCTGCCAAACGACTTAATGCGCGTCAGGCGCGCTGGGCGCTGTTTTTCGCTCGTTTCGAGTTCGTGATTTCTTATCGTCCGGGCTCTAAGAACACCAAGCCTGATGCTTTATCTCGTCTCTTCAGTTCTTCAGTAGCCTCCACTGACCCCGAGGGGATTCTCCCTGAGGGGCGTGTTGTCGGGTTGACTGTCTGGGGAATTGAGAGGCAGGTAAAGCAAGCACTCACTCAAACTCCGTCGCCGCGCGCTTGTCCTAGGAACCTTCTTTTCGTTCCCGTTCCTACTCGTCTGGCCGTTCTTCAGTGGGCTCACTCTGCCAAGTTAGCCGGCCACCCTGGCGTTCGGGGTACGCTTGCTTCCATTCGCCAGCGTTTTTGGTGGCCCACCCGGGAGCATGACACGCGTCGCTTCGTGGCTGCTTGTTCGGTCTGCGCGCAGACTAAGTCCGGTAACTCCCCTCCTGCCGGCCGTCTCAGGCCGCTTCCCATTCCCTCTCGACCGTGGTCTCACATCGCCTTAGATTTTGTCACCGGACTGCCTTCGTCAGCGGGGAAGACTGTTATTCTTACGGTTGTCGACAGGTTCTCTAAGGCGGCTCATTTTATTCCCCTTGCTAAGCTTCCTTCTGCTAAAGAGACGGCACAAATCATCATCGAGAATGTTTTCAGAATTCATGGCCTTCCGTCAGACGTCGTTTCGGACAGAGGTCCGCAATTCACGTCTCAATTTTGGAGGGAGTTTTGCCGTTTGATTGGGGCTTCCGTCAGTCTCTCTTCCGGCTTTCACCCCCAGTCTAACGGTCAAGCAGAACGGGCCAATCAGACTATTGGTCGCATCTTACGCAGTCTTTCTTTTCGCAACCCTGCGTCTTGGTCAGAACAGCTCCCCTGGGCAGAATACGCCCACAACTCGCTTCCTTCGTCTGCGACCGGGCTATCTCCTTTTCAGAGTAGCCTCGGGTACCAGCCTCCGCTGTTCTCATCTCAGTTCGCCGAGTCCAGCGTTCCCTCCGCTCAGGCTTTTGTCCAACGTTGCGAGCGCACCTGGAAGAGGGTCAGGTCTGCACTTTGCCGTTATAGGGCGCAGACTGTGAGGGCTGCTAATAAGCGTAGAACTAAGAGTCCTAGATATTGTCGCGGTCAGAGAGTTTGGCTCTCCACTCAGAACCTTCCCCTTAAGACCGCTTCTCGCAAGTTGACCCCGCGGTTCATTGGTCCGTTCCGTATTTCTCAGATTATTAATCCTGTCGCAGTTCGACTTCTTCTTCCGCGATATCTTCGTCGCGTCCACCCGGTCTTCCATGTCTCCTGTATCAAGCCCGTTCTTCGCGCCCCCGCTCGTCTTCCCCCCCCCCCCCCCCCCCCATCCTTGTCGAGGGCGCACCCATCTACAGGGTCCGTAGGATTTTGGACATGCGTCCTCGGGGCCGTGGTCATCAGTACCTAGTAGATTGGGAGGGGTACGGTCCTGAGGAGAGGAGTTGGGTTCCCTCTCGGGACGTGCTGGACCGTATGCTGATCGAGGATTTCCTCCGTTGCCGCCAGGTTTCCTCCTCGAGTGCGCCAGGAGGCGCTCGGTGAGTGGGGGGGTACTGTCATGTATTGTCATGTTGTGTCTTGTTTCTGTCCTTTCCCTTCACCCTGTCTCCCTCTGCTGGTCGTTATTAGGTTACCTTTTCTCCCCCTCTTTCCCCCAGCTGTTCCTTGTCTCCTCCTAACTACCTCGTCACCCCTTTTCCCACCTGTTCCCTTTTTCCCTCTGATTAGTCCTCTATATCTCTCTCTGTTCCTGCTCCTGTCTTTGTCGGATTCTTGTTTGTGTTGTTCATGCCTGAACCAGACTATCGTCATGTTTGCTGCAACCTTGTCCTGTCCTGTCGGAACCTGCCGGTCCATCTGAGCCTACGTTTTGTTTTGTTATTAAAGAAGCTCTGCTTACGTTAATTCGCTTTTGGGTCCTCATTCACGCACCGTAACAGGGGGTGGCAATAACACTAAATGCATCATCAATTATCCTGAGGGCCATCATCGTTTACTTTTTTTAAAATGGTCAGGCCCCCTGGCCAAAGCGCCTGGAATTTGCACACAAGGAAGAAGTACATGGACACTGGTTCAAACCAACAAAGGGAGTTGTAATAGAATACTTTAAACTTCCTTGTTGGATGTTGAATACTTCAAATGAACCATTTGCCGGCACATCAGGACTGAGTTGATGGTAAACATCTGTAACTCAAAAGATAATATTTGACTACGGGCCGGGTTTAATCAAACCTGACGTAGCAATGTTTATCCAGTTTCATTTTTTACATAACTAAACCTACTGCCCACACACTGATCTCAAAGATCCTACCTGTGAGAGGAGTCGACGTTGTAGTTTATAGTGTCCAAGCACATCATGCAGCTTTAGTGACGACGCAGAGAAAAGGTTTCTGTCTAAACGCCGATGTCTAAAATCAGGGTTCTCCAATCCTGGTCCTGAAGAGAAAGTCCAGGCTTTCATTCCAGCCCCTCAGTAAAACACAACAGACCGAAGTCCCTGAACAGTTGATTATTTGATTACTGTGTTAGTAATGGGCTGGGGGAAAAGCATGCACACACCCAGTATTTCCCCAGGACTAGAGTTGGAGGATCCTGGTTTAATTGTGGATTGAACTGATTTGATCCTTGTATATACATGGCTGTACAGTGCTGGCTCTTGTCCAGACTGTGGAGGATTCTAGAATGATTCCACATTCTGTAGAGTAAAAGCTCATGTCATTGTGAGATGGGTCAATTGGCATTGTGGGACTGTGTGGGAACAGGCTGTATGACAGGCATCCTGCTGGTTCTGGCACACTCTCATTGTGCCTTTTTTAAGTGACTCTGGAGAGTGTCTGTCGATGCCCGGGTGGCATGACGACGTGCCACAGTGTGTGTCCGACGGGAGGAGTGTGAAATGAGTTGGAGTGTAAGTGTGTGTTCACACTTCTCGTTGAATTCTGATCTCTCCGGCCTGTATTTTCCAACACCAGGTCCCCTGTACCGGGGTGATAAGACTGAGTGGCCCAAAGTGTGTGTGTGTGTGTGTGTGTGTGTGTGTGTGTGTGTGTGTGTGTGCACCTGCATGTGTGTATGTGTGCTAAGTGCGTAGGGCTGGGAATTGCCAGGGACCTCACAGTACAATATTATCACGATAGTCAGGTGCCGATACGATACGTATTGCAATTCTCACGATTCTAGATGTACTGCGATTCGATACTGTGATTTTATTGCGATTCGACGTTCCAAACATATTGCTCACCATATGTCTGCTGCAGAGGATCAAGAGAGAGCCATGAGAAACCCAGTTTGGATCAGTCATGGAAATAAAAGTGCGGCAAAAAAATACTAAGATAATACTGGAGTTTTGGAGCAGGTACAGCCAACCAGCGCAAAAAAGAACGTTGCGATATTGTCAAAACGATACGATATACTGTCAAAAATAATATCCCAAAATGTAACTTTATCAATAATTTCCCCATCACTATACATGCGTACAATTAGGAGTATGTGTGCATGTGATAAAGAACAGATGAGGGAAAGAAATATAGTATCTCTGTGTGTGCGTGCATTAGTGCGAGCGTCTGTGCACGCATACACTCCTTCCTGTACATAATGACCCATCCAGAGAGTCTGTCTGATTGTGGACTCTGTCTAATGGCTCCAGCCGTTTAAGGTTTCCATCGTTATCCTCCCTGGACTCAGGCCAGACACACAGTGTTTATCCAGCGTTTCTAATGTGTCATCCTAACGTTCCCCTGCAGAACTGAACTGCAAGAGGATAAGCAAGGCCTGGTCCAGTAGCCAGCCATATTCCAAGCACCTGATCTAGCTCTTGAGGTCATCTGGCCAGAGCAAATCAGCATGCAGGATTCGTGGGGCCCAACTCCCTGGAAAACAAGTGGACCGCATTATGACCTACAGGCACAGTGACTTCCCCTGGTCTCCCACACATTGCCATGGCCACAGATTCAGCCTTTTTCCTCTCACTGCCTGCCTTGGTTAGGATGTACTGTTTCATTTCACACCACAGAGAAATCACGATCTTGCAATCTGCATCTCTGTCTCTCTTATCACCTCTGTCTCGATCACTCTCTGGGTGGTGTGAGAAAAAGGATCGTGTCGTGTTATTCAGACAGTCTTCCAGAAGTCTCTTTTTTGTCATTAGTTCCTCGCCCAAACGTCTCTAACGTCTCTAGAGCGGGACAGTGAACGTTTTAAACAAGATATCACTTAGCCCGGCTTGTTTAGAGGAAAAGAGAGAGTCTTACTGGAATCAAAAGGGGAGAGTTACATCATAATGATCTCAGAGGACTTATTTATTTATTTTTTAAATCAACTTTGGGTAAAACGCAATAGCGTACATTGAAGTGTGGGAGCGCCTACAGAAAAGACCATTAAGGATTATATACAGGCTGTGATTTATGAACCAAGAGCCATTTGAAAGCATTTTAAAATGTATTTGCTATGGCTACATGACATCACTGTATTTGGCAAATTGCTCCTTCAGGAAGAACGGTGTGCATTCGGTCTCCATATGGTACTCATCATCAATCATGAAAGTATTCACACCCTCCGTTCTCTGATTGTTTCCTGTCCCCTCACCTTGAAGCTCTCACCAATTAGAGCTACCAGCTTTCATGTTCCTGTCCGGTCAACTTGATTAGGTGTCTGTCACGTCAATAAAAATGAAGGGAACATGAGTAACGACAGCTTCTAGGCTAATTTGTCATCATTCTTATGAAAAAGGTCGAGATCATGGTTGTTAGGAGGCACAGAGGGCGGTTACACAGTCTTCTTGATTATTTACACTGTCCCATTCATTGATGGTATCACAATACGAGGCGAGTGCTGAACATGATAGTCTCAGTTGTCTGGCTTGGGAGATCAAATCTGTGTGTGTGTGTTTGATGAAATGCAGGATAGATGCCAGCCCTTACATAACCATTCTAACCTGAATCCAGTCATCAATCAGGTACTATCTCCGTCCTCATGGATCGGAATAGCATAAGATAGAAGACTGGACCCCTGTCATTATTCACCAAGTAACACGCCTGTGGCGAAGACTTAAATAGCAGTTGAAAGCTAAGCATACAGCTAAGTAAATTAGTGAGGGGGGGATGTCATTGATGTTCAATGAAATTAAATATGCTTCACCAACACACATAAACGCGTGCACACACACACACACACACACACATACACAATTGCCTCTATAAAATGCAGTTGACAAGACAGAAACTGTCTTCCCAATTCCACCGGGACCAATGGCAGAGATAAAAAGTTGATGAGGCTGTCCTATTCCACAGAAGAGATACTTTCGGCAACTGTGGCAAATCGTTTTAACCAGATTTCCAAATGCATAAAGGATTCGTTCTGATCATGGAGCCTGGTGAGGCTATTTTGGCATGGGCTCGTCTAGACATAGATCTAATCTAATTGGACACATGGAGCCTGAACGACAACAGAAATAGAAGAAGAGCAACTAAACCACATCTGAGCCGGATGGGTGCATTTTCGGCCAACATTGTCTCCACATTGTCCCGGGGGTGTGGGTGGCTAGGAGGGTTTGTGAATGAGTGTAGGAGGACACTTGCTTTCATGGTATTTCTGATAAGCTGATTGGATTTCTTTATGGGAGGGAAGGAGAAAAACATTTGATGGGTAAGTTCAAGGAAGCACCTGATCATATGATGAATTGTGATTGCTAAAACTATGATGCAATTAGGACAATATAAATGCTCTCAAAGAAATACCAGAAATAGAAGTTCAAATAAATGCTCTCACTAAGAGCAATGAATGTCTCCTTCTCTGAGTTGTGTTATTGTAAGCGGTGACAATGGAAGATACTGACAACTGACACAAAGGCTTTGAAGGGAAATTACAGCACTCCCATTGAGTTCCCTGCCTTCCCCTGAACATGCTGGACACAAGAGGTTGCACAGCCGGACGCAGTCAGCCTCATCCGAGCGTGACTGTGCTCTACTTCCCAGAAACACCTTTTCTCCTTGTACCCTGATGGTGGAAACATGGACCAACACAGATGACCAACAGACCAGAGAGGATATCGCAGGGCTACAACATGCTGCTTGCTCCAAGCTCTGGGCCAACTCATTCCCTTTAATCTCTCTGAACACTCTCTCTGGCCTCCAACACAACCATATTTCTCAGTACTGAGTGATCCTTTAGTCTTCGTGCAATATCCGTCTTTATGAGCAAGTAGCATTTTATTTTTAAGTCATAAAAGCTCAAGGATTCTTGTATTGGAACATCTCTAAGGAACAAAAGTCCTCCCACATGTTTCATTGTTAGCGAGGTCACAGAAAGAAGATGACACAATATCATAAACCACCAACCTGGAGCTCAGTAGGAACCACTAAGCAGGGCTTAGGGGTTAGCCTACGCACTAATTGCTTTTCATGTAGATTAATCCACTGTGGCTGTCCCTTGACCATCCATCAAGGTCAGAGTGAGTAAAATGACCAACTCATTAACAATCACCCAGTATTTCCATGGTGGCTTGGGGGATGTACGTCTGTAGCCATTTTGAGAGATACGTTAACTGTGATTACATAGTACCTGTCTTGATTGCATCAAATCGTGAGAAGCTAGTTAAGCTAGCTAACTTTACCTAGCTAGGCTAATTGAGGCTGCAGTGCATGCACTTTCATATCCTACAGTCAGTGCTTGACAAGGACTGAAATAGGTGCCGGTACTCATTTTGGGTGCTGGTACTGTTTATATTTAGATGCAGGAGCTCCACAATACTTTTGAGCTAAAGAGGAACAGGAGCTCAAGCACTAGATCATTTGAGGTGCCGGTACTCAGCTCCGACAAGCTCCTGCCCAAGTCAAGCACTGCCTACAGTTTAGAGGTCGACCGATTAATCGGAATGGACGGGTCTCAGGCACTCGGGTACAGGTGGATCTGTGAAAACCTCTAGTGCAGACAACCAACTTTCTGTCTCTGATAGTCTCTTCTTTTCTGGTGTGATTTATCCTTAAGCTTTCTGAGGTTCCACTGATGGCCTACTTTTGAGTGGTATCATTCATCACCAATACATTTCTGTCACAGAGGATGAAAGTTCTATTTCAATGGGCATGACATGTCTGTCATTAACCTCCTTCGATACGGGGCAGCATCACAGATTGGCCTCTCCAGATGTACCCGGACATGGTTCCGGACCCCTGACGGGAGCATTAGTATTGGCCACCCGCTGCCATGTGTCCACCACCAGCTGGGGCCAGCTGCCACCCTCCACCAAAGACCTGGCTAGTCTGCCAATCAGGACATTTGGGAATCATGGTGCGGTACAGAATAGGATACAGTTGAAGTCGGAAGTTTACATACACCTAAGCCAAATACATTTAAACTTAGTTTTACACAATTCCTGACATTTAATCCTATAAAAATTCACTGTCCTAGGTCAGTTAGGATCACCACTTCATTTTCAGAATGTGAAATGTCAGAATAATAGTAGAGAGAAAGATTTATTTCAGCTTATATTTCTTTCATCACATTCCCAATGGGTCAGAAGTTTACATACACTCAATTAGTATTTGGTAGCATTGCATTTAAATGGTTTAACTTGGGTCAAACATTTCGGGTAGCCTTCCACAAGCTTCCCACATGTCACACCATGACCTTAGAGATACTTTTTATGTCTCTTTTTTGGTTTGGTCAGGGCGTGAGTTGGGGTGGGCATTCTATGTTTTGTGTTCTATGTTTTCTATTTCTTTGTGTTTGGCCGGGTATGGTTCTCAATGAGGGACAGCTGTCTATCGTTGTCTCTGATTGGGAACCATACTTAGGCACCCTTCTTCCCACCTGTGGGAGTGGGAAGTTGTCCTTGTTTGTAGCATTATAGCCCTTAGGCTTCGCGGTCATTGTTTTTGTTAGCGGCAGCCGAAATAAAGTAATACGTATGCTCACCACGCTGCGCTTTGGTCCTCATTCAACGATCGTGACACCACAATAGGTTGGGTGAATTTTGGCCCATTCCTCCTTCCTCCTGATGGCCACTCCAATACCTTGACTTTGTTGTCCGTAAGCCATTTAGCCATTTAGTTCTTCGGCTTGCAAGCCTCCCCCTTTTTCGTCCAAACATAACAATGGTCATTATGGCCAAACAGTTCCATTTTTGTTTCATCAGACCAGAGGACATTTCTCCTAAAAGTACGATCTATGTCCCCATGTGCAGTTGCAAATCAGTATTTTTTTATGGCGGTTTTGGAGCAGTGGCTTCTTCCTTGCTGAGCGGCCTTTCAGGTTATGTCGATATAGGACTTGTTTTATTGTGGATATAGATACTTGTGTACCTGTTTCCTCCAGCATCTTCACAAGGTCCTTTGCTGTTGTTCTGGGATTGATTTGCACTTTTCGCACCAAAGTACGTTCATCTCTAGGAAACAAAATGATTCTCCTTCCTGAGCGGTATGACGGCTGCGTGGTCCCATGGTGTTTGTACTTGCATACTATTGCTTGTACAGATGAACATGGTACCTTCAGGCGTTTGAAAATTGCTCCCAAGGATGAACCAGACTTGCGGAGGTGTAGAATTTTTTTTTTGAGGTCTTGGCTGATTACTTTTGATTTTCCCATGATGTCAAGCAAAGAGGCACTGAGTTTGAAGGTAGGCCATGAAATACATCAACAGGTACACCTCCAATTGACTCAAATTATGTCAATTAGCCTATCCGAAGCTTCTAAAGCTATGATATTATTTTCTTGGATTTTCCAAGCTGTTTAAAGGCACAGTCAACTTAGTGTATGTAAACTTCTGACCCACTGGAATTGTGATACAGTGAATTATAAGTGAAATAATCTCTGTAAACAATTGTTGGAAACATTACTTGTGTCATGCACAAAGTAGATGTCCTAACCGACTTGCCAAAACTATAGTTTGTAAACAAAAAATGTGTAGAGTTGTTGAAAAACAAGTTTTAATGACTCCAACCTAAGTGTATGTAAACTTCCGACTTCAACTGTACATGTTGTACAACACAAAACAGGAGGCAGACAGGCAGTCAAAGTAGTAGTGTTCTTTTTCAGCAACTCTGGCTAGTGGCTAAGATATGGAAGCAACTACAAAGATTAGCCTACATCATCACACAAAGCGCAGATAGTTTTTTACTCCAATATAATGTGTAGGGACTGTGTCCTGCTTGTGCAACTGCAATATCCATAACAATAGAGAGAGGTTATAGCCTTCATAATGGCTTTGAATGTTCGTTCAACTCGCTGCAGGGTTTTAATTTCAGCTGTTCGTAAATATGAGGTAGAGACAGGCTACATCATCATGAGTAAAGAGAGAAACATGAAGGGAGGTGGAGTGTGAGCAGCAGCTACAGATCTAGGATCTTAATTTGAGCCAGTATGCTACAGCAGGAAAATAATCCTACAGAAACAGGAAATGTGAATTATTATGTGCATTATAATTAAGGGACATTTTTGTAGGGGTTAATATATTTTAAGGGAAAATCAAGTCTGAAATTTCAAAGTGGAAATTACAAACTTTCAAAAGCCTTTTTAAACTTAAAAAACACGACAATTTTGACATTTCATGCATTGCAGGAAAGTTCTCCTGCAACAGGGTGATTAAATTAAGATCCGGTACCTAGAAAAAATGAGTGCATAAAATTACACATGCGCAGAACGTGATCCAGATCTTTAGCTTTGAGAAATAAGTTTTGAGAAAGAGGCTCTAACTCCTCTAGCTCCACAATGAAATATGGTGCATGCCTGCCAGCTTAGTGGGGTCTGCCACTAGCATAGTCAGTATAGTCCGCTCAGCTTTCCCCATTGAGACCATGTCTGTGCCTCGATCTAGGTTGGGCAAAACTAAACATGGCGGTGTTTGCCTTAGCAATCTCACTGGAATAAAGACCTCCAATCCTGTCATTATTGAAAGAGATTGTGATAATATCTTACATCTGAAAATATAACTACTTAATGTTAGATCCCTCACTTCCAAGACAGTCATAGTCAATTAACTAATCACTGATCATAACCTTGATGTGATTGACCTGACTGAAACATGGCTGAAGCCTGATGAATTTACTCTGTTAAATGAGGCCTCGCCTGGTTACACTAGTGACCATATACTCTGAGCATCCCGCAAAGGCAGAGGTGTTTCTAGCATTTGCGATGAGGGCGACGGTGTTTAGCGGTGCGCAGCGACACAGCAGATGACTGCGTTTTTGTATTTTGAGCATCTTGTCATTAAATCTATGCAGCCTAATCAATCACTTTTTATAGCTACTGTTTTACAGGCATCCTGGGCCATATACAGTGTACCTCACTGAGTTCCTGAATTCCAATTAGACCTTGTAGTCATGGCAGATAATATTCACATTTTTGGTGACTTCCAATATTCACATGGAAAGAGTGGCCTTTTTATTGTCCCCAGCTCAAGGTGATTCTGTGTAATGATTATGCTGTTCAATCAGCTTCTTGTTATGCCACACCTGTCAGGTGGATGGATTATCTTGGCAAAGGAGAAATGCTCACTAACAGGGATGTAAACAAATGGTTGCACAAAATGTGAGAGAAATTAGCTTTTTGAGCGCATGGGAAAAAATGTTGACATTTTCTGTTTATATTTTTGTTCGGTATAGCTCCCTTGTATACAGAAAATACCCGAACCCTGAAGCAAACTTCCAGAAAATTGGAACAAAAATGGAGCTATACCAAAATGGAACTCTTCCGACTAGCTTGGAAAGACAGTACCGTGCAATATTGAAGCGCCCTCACTGCTGCTCGATCAACCTACTTTTCCAACCTAATTGAGGAGAATAAAAATGATCCAAAATGTGATACTGTCATAAAGCTAACTAAAAAGCAGCATTCCCCAAGAGAGGACGGTCTTCACTTAAGCAGTGATGAGTTCATGAACATTTTCGACAAAAATATCATGATCATTAGAAAGCAAATTACAGACTCCTCTTTGAATCTGCATATTTCAGTTGTCCTGAGTCTGGACATAACTGCCAGGACAGGACCTAGGATCAATGGAGACACTCAAGTTTTTAAATCATGTATCTCTCTTCACATGTACCAAACTCACTAAAAATGGCAGTAATAAAGCCTCTCCTGAAAAAGCCAAACCTTGACCAAGACATTTTTATAACAAATATGAACCTATTTGAATCTCCCATTCCTCTCAAAAATGTTAGAAAAAGCTGTTTGTTCTCTGACAAATCCATTGTAAGTTTTGGTGTCCTCAAGGTTCCATTTTAGGACCACTATTGTTTTCACTATATATTCTATCTCTTGGTGATGTCATTCGGATACACAATGTCAACTTTCACTGCTATGCGGACAACACACATTTCAATTTCAATGAAACATGGTGAAGCCCCAAAACTGCCTACCCTGCAAGCATGTGTTTCAGACCTAAGGAAGCGGATGGCAGGAAATGTTTTACTTTTAAACTCAGACAAAACAGAGATGCTAGTTCTAGGTTCCAAGAAACAAATATCTGCTGTTTGATCTGACAATTCATCTTGATGGTTGTACAGTCGTCTCAAATAAAACTGAAGGACCTCGGCGTTACTCTGGACCCTGATCTCTCTTTTGACGAACATATAAAGTATATTTCAAGGGCAGCTTTTTTCCCATCTTTGTAACATTACAAACATCTGAAACTTTATGTTGAAAAATTATGCAGAAAAGCTAAACCATGCTTTTGTCACTTCTAGATTAGACTACTGCAATGCTCTACTTTCCGGCTACCAGGATAAAGCACTAAATCAACTTCATTCAGTGCTAAATACGGCTGCTATAATCTTGACTAGAACCAAAAAACGTATAATGTTACTTCAGTGCTAGCCTCTCTACACTGGCTTCCTGTTAAAGGCTTCTACCTATCTTCTTGCTTCTACCTATCTCTCCGATTTGGTCCTGCCGTACATACCTACACGTACGCTACAGTCACAAGACGCAGGCTTCCTTATTGTCTCTAGAATATAGAATTTATGGTATGGTCTGCCTATACATGTGAGAGATTCAGACTCTGTCTCAACCTTTAAGTCTTTATTGAAGATTCATCTCTTCAGTAGGCCCTATGATTGAGTGTAGTCTGGACCAGGGATGCGAAGGTGAACAGCAAGGCACTGGAGTGACAAACCGCCTTTGCTGTCTCTGCCTGGCCGGCTCCCTTCTCTCCACTGGGATTCTCTGCCTCAAACTATTACGGCTGACTAGTGTTCTTCCATGCCATCCCTAGGAGGAGTATGTCACGTCGTGCCAGGCTTTTTTCGCTATTGTCGACTTGAGTGGGTTGAGTCATTGATGTGATCTTCCTGTCCGGTCATTCGCCCCCTCGGGTTTGTGTGGTTGGTGGAGATCTTCGTGGCCTATACTCTGCCTTGTCTCAGGGTAGTAAGTTGGTGGTCTGTTGATATCTCTCTAGTGGTGTGGTGGGTGTGCTTTGGCAAAGTGGGTAGGGTTATATCCTGCCCCCTTGTCCGGGGGTATCGTCGGCCTGGGCAACAGTGTCTCCCGACCCCCCCTTGTTTATTCTTTCAGTGAACTATGGAACCGTTACGTATTTTATCGAACGGGTGGCAACCCTAAGTCTAAATATTGCTGTTACATTGCACAACCTTCAATGTTATGTCATAATTATGTAAAATTCTAGCAAATTAATTACGTTTTTTGTTAGGAAGAAATGGTCTTCACACAGTTTGCAACGAGCCAGGCAGCCCAAACTGCTGCATATACCCTGACTCTGCTTGCACTGAACGCAAGAGAAGTGACACAATTTCCCTAGTTAATATTGCCTGCTAACATGGATTTCTTTGAACTAAATATGCAGGTTTAAAAATATATACTTGTGTATTGATTTTAAGAAAGGCATTGATGTTTATGGTTAGGTACAATGGTGCAACGATGGTGCTTTTTTCGCGAATGTGCTTTTGTTAAATCATCACCCGTTTGGCAAAGTAGGCTGTGATTCGATGATAAATTAACAGGCTATATGCAACGCAGGACAAGCTAGTTAAACTAGTAATATCATCAACCATATGTCGTTAACTAGTGATTTATGTTAAGATTGATTGATTGTTTTTTATAAGATAAGTTTAATGCTAGCTAGCAACTTACCTTGGCTCCTTGCTGCACTCGCATAACAGGTGGTCAGCCTGTCACGCAGTCTCCTCGTGGATTGCAATATAATCGGCGTCCAAAAATGATGATTACCGATTTGTTATGAAAACTTGAAATCGGCCCTAATTAATCACTTTTGCCGATTTAACCGGTCGACCTCTACATGAAAACGTTTTTTATCTTAAGCAGACTGTGTTTGTTGTTTTGACTTAGATGAAGATCAAATTTGATGACCAATTTATGCAGAAGTCCAGGTAATTCCAGAGGGTCCACATTCCAGAGGGTCAACAAAGTAATGGAGTCCAGGTGAGTCCAATATTGTGCAGCTGCGTAATGAAGGGTGCGTAATGAAGGGCAGCCTGGCACCCTCGAGTGCCAGAGAGGGGGTCCGGTAGCAGGCGTGACAGTAATCACCCCTTCTAGGGGCGCCACCTGGCGTCCCACCTGGGCGAGCCTAACGGGCTGGCTGAGGCATGGGTGCTGGACATGCTGGCTGAGTCATAGAAGCCCAAAGAACCGGCTGAGGAGTGGGATCCTGGCGAGCCGGCTGAGGCGTGGGACCCTGATGATCCGGCTGAGGCGTGAAAGCCTGACGAACCGGCTGAAGCATGACGTGGGGTGGGCGCCTGCCAAGCCAACTGAGGCAAGGAGACCTCTCGAGCCAGCTAAAGCATGGAAGCCCGACGAGCTAGCTGAGGCACCCCCGGTTCCATCGCCGACGGCAGCCGGACCCAACATCACCAATCAAACCAAAAACTCCCTGATGCTTCCTTTAGTGGTGTCAGCATTCTGTGAGAATCGACGCTGGAGACGAGAAGCAAGTACAGGGAGTGAACATTTAATAAACAACGGACATTAAACAGGACAGGAACAGCGTCTGGACAGGGGAAAAATAACAACATCAATGCTGACACAGGGAACAAACTGAGGAGCAGACAGCAGACAGCCGCTGCGCGTAATGATGGTAATAGGTGTGCGTAATGAAGGGCAGCCTGGCCCTTAGCCTGGCCCTCGAGCACCAGAGAGGGGGAGCGGGAGCAGACGTGATAGTAAAAGCACTTTGTGACATTTTCTGATGTAAAAAGGGCTTTATAAATACATTTGATTTGATTTCCAAATGGGCGGGTGAAGGTGAAAACTCTGTATTTGCAGCCATGGCCTACAAAGAAATACAGTCAAAAACTTGACCAACTTGAAGCTTGGCTTGAGTAAAATATCTGCCCGTACAGCCTTAGGCTTAGCACTGCCAAAAGATTCTTAAGTTGTTCAAAGTCCCAGTTATTTGCGTAACTACACAGGCATGTCATACTACACACATTTTTAATAGTTCTGTCAGTGCCTAGACTGCATTCTATGTCAAGTTCAATTTTGTTGCAAAATGTTACTCTTGTAAGCAATTACATTCCATTTGTACTTTACTGATTTTTAATATACATGAAAAGAGCATGGGCCTTTTGGGGAGTGTTATGTGCAGTCATGTCCCAACACATTTACAAATTCCATTACTTGTGTCCCATTGAGAATTAGAACTAAAAGGAAGATTAAAAAAGAAAAGGGGGGATACACCACCAATCCCCCCGAGCAAAATACACCTTGACCAACAGTGTTGTTCACACAAGCCAGCTGGCCTTTATCTTAGTCACTTGGGGATTTGCATTCAGTGTCAGGACAACAGCCATCGATATACAGGACAGTTAAGAGACCACACACTAACAGGCAGCTGAAGAGAAGAAGAGGGGGAGAAATCAATGGCTCTCTACCAGCCACTCTACGGGGCTCCTCTTGTTCTCCCCAATGGCCCCGGTGTGAGAAGCCCTCTTTCAGTTGCAAGACGGGCCACCCGGATCTGCCCTGTCATCCATTAAGCAGCCAGTGGTGGGCATCGAGGACCCGGCTGGCAGAACGCCAGGAAGACACCAGCAGAACCTGGTTGTTTGTGAGACAAACGAGGAGAAGGAGAATAGGTAGTGGGTAGAGATGGTGGGAGGGAGACAAGAAGAGGACGAACAGGGGGTGAGATTGGAGGAGTGAGAGGAGAATGGAAAAAATGATGAGAGGAAGAGAAATTAGAAAAGAAGAGAGAAAATTAGGTTGACGATGATGAGGGAGAGAAAAAGTTTAACAAATATATGGGACAAAAAGGAGAGGAGAAGAATGCATGTGAAAATGTGGAATAAAGACAGTGAGAGTGAGCATGAAAAGAGGAAAAGGTCTGGACAAAACTAATGACATTACAAGTGTGGTTGAAGCCTCAACTCCATCGCTCTCCTAGCTTGGGGGCACCGCTGAGGTGTCAAGAAGGGGAGCCTGGGAGCCAGAGCGTCGGAGCATTGCCATGGCACTCCTGTGACGGTCGCAACACGCTGCGCTCTCACACATCCCCTCCAGTCTCGCAGCGTGAGAGCCTCCTGCTCCACGCCACCACTGCCTCTGGGACAAATTGGTGCTCGATTTAGCGTCACGCTTACAATGGTCCCCCCTTGCTGTGTCGCTGCGCACCGCTGAACACCATCGAACACTGTCGCCCTCTGCCAGCTTCTCCCCCACCCATACAAAACAAATCTCTCTTCTGACAGCATAATTCACGGGGGAGGCCTTGGGAAGACGGCGGATATGGAGGAGAACCAGTGTCCTGGGCTCCGCTATGGAGGCTTGGCTGGTCTGTACCACCACGTAACCATAGTCCTATTCAGCCATGGTCGGGGAGAGAGAGAGGGGCGACTCAGAGAATTCAGTGTGGCCCCTGTGCAAACTTGAGTGAATGCCGTTGAGCCTAATACCAACTAATCTGGTCATCAAATACCCCTCCTGCCGCCGATTGTAAATCTGCTCTGCTTTTTACCAGCAACCCTGCTTGGATGGCTAAGAGGACCAGCGTGCCAAGCTACTCTGGTAGGGTGTCCCGCAGCTTCCTCAGAGAAAGAGGGAGAGAAGGAGAAAGAAGAATGGGAGAAGGTAGGAGAGGAAATGAGAAGAACGAGTAGAGAGGGGCAGAAAGAACAAGGTTGATGTGGCATGGAGAAAAAGCTTTTTGTCTTCGTATCAAAGGAGCTGGGAAGCTGAGTTTCAATTACTGTTGGTAATAAGTGTGATTTTGCACAGTTAACAACAGCCATACTCAGACTAAAGTTGACAATGTTTGACTCACACACAGTCATTTGAGATTACGCAAATACACTCTATGCAACTAAACTATTGAGCTGTGTACTCTACAAGTGTAGTTTATTGTGTTCCTCAGTGTGACATCAGCTGCATGGGCAACATGAAGTTATGAACTGGCACACTGTCCTCATTATACCAGTAGGCCACATCTGAAATTGGATTAAGCATTGGACCAACAGCTTGTGACACACCCTTCTAAGGTGGACTTCCAAGAGGCAAAGGGGTATGGAATCTGGAACCCCACCAACCAACCATCTACCTGAATGACTGAGTGACAAACTATGACTGCCATCTGTCACGAGTCACGACCACCCTGCTCCAAAACAACAGGCACAGAGACTTCCTCATCTGAGAGAGAGCGGGGCACTGTGGATGATGCCCAGTGTAAATGCCCCATCTATAGCCTACCACATTGGGAAGACAGATGGTGCAGAGTCTGCGTTGCATTCATTCACTTTGTGTCTTTTTTCTGCCATCAATCCCTATGCTGCCTTCCCAACAAACGACCACTTCCTTTGTCCTCCACGTTTCATCAAAGCGTCATTTAAAGCACTCTACTGAAAGGGGCAAAAAGAAGGGAGAAGAAGAGGGGAGTGGTGGTGGTGGGGTGCATGTGGTAAAGCATTCAGCATGTACCAACACATTTGATATCCCAGTTCACAAGGCCTGTCACAAAAGGCTTTTAGCTCTTAAGCAAACTAGCTTTAGCAAGCTTTTTTTCAAGTCTTTGTCTAATGCCTCACCCAAAAGATTAAACCAAGCATATCAGTCTCCTCCTTGACACTTTTGCACTGTACGTGTGTGCCATATTGATGCTGAACGGCTAAGACCAACTGGGCGAATTAAGAAAACCCTCCTTTCACTAAGTTCTGTGGGGATATGTAAATTATCAGTTTATTCAAACATTTGCCTGTATTGTCCTGTAACCAACGGTGGCTGTAACAGCAACCCCATTGATAGATCAATTTGAATTTGGTCAAAATGACAAGATAACTATCAAAATATGTGCAATTAAACGTACTTATAACACATCAATAGCACATTATTTATAGGCTACCTACAGTACCGTAGGCTTCAAATAAAGTGTAACCAAAGGCTATCTGTTTGAACTTTTCAGGATATTAGTTGAATGTCAGGAGAGAAATACAGTTGTGGAATGTAACCCAAAACATTAGCCCTAAAACGCTGGTGGTTAATGGCTCTAAAACGCTGGTGGTTAATGGCTCTGCTGGGGTAGCAGAAGCACTAGTTTCCAGGCAGCTTGAGACTGCCATACCATTCATTTCAGTAGCCCCTATCGACCAAATCACTACTAGCCCCCCTTTCCCCCCCAAAAAAAAGCGTTTTACTTACTAGTAACATAGTTCGACAGCCGTGGCGAAACCACCCTTTTCATGCTTCACAGCTCCACTAACGTTATATTTACGGACCAAATAAATTCCACACACCCGATGAATGGGAATGCACATTCGGGTGGGATTCTTTACACTTGGCCCCTTCATACACAACACAGAAACAATGTTGAATGTTTAACTTTCTTTGCGTAGCTACCCCAAAGTGATAGACTTTAGATGTTCCTCGGTGCTCTTTTGCACAACAAATATCGCTAACGCCAATTATCTATAAGCACACGACTGTCTTTTAATCATAAGGCTTACAATACGTTGTGTATTTTCGAATTTAGTCAGGATCCTTATGAGATGTGAGATGATAATAAGACATTATAAAGGGGTAATGCATGATTATGACATGTCTTACATTGCATTATAACCGCACTTCAACATGTTTAATAACACAGAGCCTACTTCTCCAAAGACCCACACCGCTTGTGCATAATCATTCGAAGACAATTGAAATAGACCGAAAGGTCGATTATTATCTTCAGGTTTATAAATCAAATCAGCAAAATAATCCATGAAACATAAAATTGAGGTGTACAAAGTAGGCTAGTGAAGCGAACCGAGTCAATTTGAACCTGAACTTCACGCGCATTGCATTCTCCGAGAGAAACAGGTAGGCTACCCTCACAGAATCAACAGTAACCATCAAGTGAAAAAAAAAGGCTGTACAAAAATGATATAATAATAATTAACAATGAGAAAAACGAAATTAAATTCAAGCTCTTACCTAATTGACAGACGATCAAGAGCTGAGCGAGCAATAAGCCTCTTGAAACAGCCGTTTCCATATTTCACCAACCTCACAAATCTCGAAGAAGACAATAAAAAATCGAATGTGTGCTTCTTGGGAAAGATAGTCCCGTGACGGTTTCACATTTGTTTCATGCTGGGAGTTGTGTTGTCCGGTCCCGGTGTATCCTCACTCCTTTCTTTTCGGTATCTCCGGTGAGGTTGTTCGTCTCCTACTCGGAGATGAACGGTGAGCGCGAGGAGGGAAAGTGTATGAGAAGCGTGCGCCTCCCACAGACCATAATGCACGAGCTCTATTTAACGGAGTTGATAGGACTTTTTTGTAAGGAAATAGCCTGCGTTCATTGATTTATTGATTTCATTAATTCATTACAAATAGTGATAATTCCATGTAACTCAGTTGCAACAGTTTTGTAACTTTATTCTGAATATCTTTTATTTTCTTTTTATTTTAACACAAACCATTAGGCTATTTGCATAGCCAGCAACAATGCTGGATTGTTTTTTATTGCCAAGGGCCATATCTATATCCCATACATAAGTCTATATCAGTCTGCTAATACAGGACTAGTAAAGGCCGAGTGCACCACTTTATTGTGTTTGAGCGTTTACCAGGATTTGTAACTTGAGGCTGTTGATTATCTGTACAAATCAAAACATTATTTGTCACATGCGCCGAGTACAACAAGTGTAGACCTTACTGTGAAATGCTTATTTACAAGCCCTTAACCAACAGTGCAGTTCAAGAAGAGTTAAGAAAATATTTACCAAACACAATAACACAATAATTACGAGACTATATACAGGGGGTACCGGGTCAGTGTGCAGGGTACAGGTAAATTGAGGAAATTTGTACATGTAGGTAGGTAGTGGTGAAGTGACTATGCATAGATAATAAACAGGAGTAGCAGAAGTGTACAGAACAACTGAATAGTCCGGTGGCCATTTGATTAATTGTTCAGCAGTCTTATGGCTTGGGGGTAGAAGCTGTTAAGGAGCCTTTAGGTCCTAGACTTGGCGCTCCGGTACCGCTTGCCGTGCGGTAGCAGAGAAAACAGTCTATGACTTGGGTGACTGGAGTCTCTGATAATTTTATGGGCTTTCCTCTGACACCGCCTATTATATAGGTCCTGGATGGCAGGAAGCTTGGCCCCAGTGATGTACTGGGCCATACGCACTACCCACTGTAGCGCCTTACGGTCAGATGCCGAGCAGTTGCCATACCAGGCAGTGATGCAGGATGCTCTCGATGGTGCAGTTGTAGACCTTTTTGAGGATCTGGGGACCCATGCCAAATCTTTTTAGTCTCCTGAAGGGGAAAAGGTTTTGTCTTGCCATCTTCACGACTGTCTTGGTGTGTTTGGACCATGATAGTTCGTTGGTGACGTGGACACCAAAGAACTTGAAACTCTTGACCCGCTCCACTACAGCCCTGTCGATGTTAATGGGGGCCTGTTCGGCCCGCCTTTTCCTGTAGTCTACGAACAGCTCCTTTATCTTGCTCACATTGAGGGAGAGGTTGTTGTCCTGGCACCACACTGCCAGTTCTCTGACCTCCTCCCTATTGTCTGTCTCAAAATTGTCTGTGATACGGCCTACCACTGTTGTGTCATCAGCAAACTTAATGATGGTGTTGGAGTCGTGTTTGGCCACACAGTCGTGTGTGAACAGGGAGTACAGGAGGGGAATAAGTACACACCCCTGAGGGGCCCCAGTGTTGAGGATCAGCGTGGCAGACGTGTTGTTGCCTACCCTTACCACCTGAGAGCGGCCCGTCAGGAAGTCCAGGATCCAGTTGCAGAGGGAGGTGTTTAGTCCCAGGGTCCTTAGCTTAGTGATGAGCTTCGTGGGCACTATGGTGTTGAACACGTGAGCTATAGTCAATGAACATCATTCTCACATAGGTGTTCATTTTGTCCAGGTAGTAAAGGGCAGTGTGGAGTGCAATTGAGATTGCGTCATTTATAAAATGTATAGTTCTCCTTTATTTAACCAGGTAGGCTATTTGAGAACAAGTTCTCATTTACAACTGCGACCTGGCCAAGATAAAGTAAAGCAGTGTGACACAGACAACAACACAGAGATACACATGGAGTAAACAATAAACAAGCCAATAACACAATAAACAAGTCAATGACACAGTAGAAAAAATAAAGTCTATATACAGTGTGTGCAAAACGCATGAGGTAGGCAATAATTAGGCCATAGGAGCGAATAATTACAATTTAGCAGATTAACACTGGAGTGATAAATGATCAGATGATGATGTGCAAGTAGAGATACTGATGTGCAAAAGAGCAGAAAAGTAAATAAAAGAAAAACAGTATGGGGATGAGGTAGGTAGATTGGCTGGGCTATTTACAGATGGACTATGTACAGCTGCAGCGATCGGTTAGCTGCTCAGATAGCAGTTGTTGGGGGCGATATGCAAATTGGAGTGGGTCTAGGCTATCCTGGAGGATGCTGTTGATGTGAGCCATGACCAGCCTACAAAAGGGTTAAACGGATAATACCTGTGGAATATAAAAAATACTTGCTTACATGTTTTCCAGTTTCTAGAAATACTTTGCCAATGCAACTTATTTCTATGTGAAAACTGAAATGGTCTATTCATTGCTTTTACATTTCAGTAGATGCTCTTATCCAGATCACCATACAGTAAGTAGTGAGTGCATACATTTTTGTAATGGTCCCCCATGGGGATCAAACCCACAACACTAGTGCTGCAAGCACCATGCTCTACCAACAGAGCCACACCATCGCATCTTCACAAACCACTTGATGTACTCAATGTACTCAATCAATTGCTGTATTGTGCATTATTTTTCTTTATGCCGATGGAAAGTCTACAGGTACAAACCTAGATGACCAGCCTATGTACAATACAGTAACGTACATTCACATTTAAGTGGTTTATAAGGATGGTCAATTAATTCAATTAATTCTGCTCAAAAAGTCGTTGTACTGTTGTTTTGTACTGCTGGGAAATAAAGGTCTTCACAACTTTATTCCTCAATTTGACCTTTTATTGTAAAAGATAAATGCAAACTTCATCATCTAAACATCACACGGAACACAGCCAAACTCATTCCATAAACCAATCTAAATAACAGGTTGCCCTGACAAAAAAACAAAACATAAGTTAGCGACCTAACAGCTAGACTTGTTTCCAATGTATCTCATCTCTGGTGAGCACACGGGAGAAATGTAATATTGTTTAGAAAAGAGATGTGTCAGGTAAGCTAACAGGAGCTACATTCTTTAAGATGGCAGCCATGTTTGTTCATGTTTAACAAATGAAAACTCCCTAATTCCAGAATGCCATTCACTATAAAACACAAATAAGTCAGATGGCTGCTCCCATATTTCTATGATGGGGGATTTAGCAATAAATGAGGGGAAAACACAGGAGAAGTTTATACGCTAAATACAAATAAAACCCCTGGAAATGGGGTCTGAGCTGGCAACCATGAGGTACCATGCTTACAATCTGATTCCACATTCAAATCTCCAACACCCTCAGCATCCCTACTTCCTGCGGCTATGGCTACTTGTCAGGGCACCAGACTGAAGTGGAATGGTTGACTATGGGTTGCCAAACTCCACTTCTCAACATAAAACTGCAATGTATTGGGAAACTTTACGTTCACACGTATAGATTTATTCTGAGGAGCTAGCAATATGGCTGGTAAGAAAAGAAAAGCAAAGAGCAGCATGGAGCAGCAAGTAACAGAGATGCTGGGGGAGGACTACTTTTTGTGAAGTGCTAATGACCTCTTGACTTAGAGGGGTGGGTTAAACTCTGGTGAAATGGAGACTAGCACATCACCAGTGACCCTGAAATCACAATTCAGTCAGGGAATGAGGGACAAGTGCATGTGGGTGTTGAGATGTGGGGGGGGGGGGGGGGGGTTACATATCTTCAAGCTTGCGTGTTTCAACAAAATGGCTAACACTCCCTCAATATTGAGGGGAAGGGAGGGGTGGTCCATCACAATTCATGTGACACTAAACTCTGAGTCCACTAGCTCACAGAGCCGGTTCACACATGTTTTAATAGATTAGGCCTAAGGGGTTTGAAACTAAACATACAGGCAGAATATTTTGGAAAGCACCAGATAAGACTTGCCAGACAGGTACTCTAAGTCTGGACCGATGATACACATACACCAATTGTTTAAACAGGATTGAATGACCATACAAATCAAGATTTCCCTCAAACAGATCATTACCATCATTCAATCAAGTGGATTTTATTGATGGTTTTATGGTAATGATCAGTTGGGTGGAAATACCACAACAAGATCATAAAGTGAATGTATTTTATTGAGTTTGGTGTAGTATTTCCCCAGGTCTGAGACGTAACAAAGAGAGCTACATTTTAAAGGGCAACCCCAAGCCTTTGGGATTCTCTACTTCAATATCATGCTTCCATGTGCCCCCCCTTTTACCCCTGTGAATACATTTGCATAATTTAGCCAGGATTATCTTTAATTTATGCAGAGGCTGCTCCTCACTTGTTAGATTGTAGTAGGTTTCCAGGGGGCCTAATAAAATTACTTTTACACTGGAGAGCAGGTAGTGCGTGGGGGGGGGGGGGGCTCCTCTGTAGTGCCTTGCGGTCAGAGGCCGAGCAATTGTCGTACCAGGCAGTGATGCTGCTCTCGATGTTGCAGCTGTAGAACCTTTTGAGGGTACTACTACACTATTAGAAAAAAAGTTCAATCTCAAACCTATAAAAGTTATTTGGCTGTCCCCACAGGAGAACCTAGCACATGAATCTCTGTCCTCAAATTACCCCTGTGAGAGACCTACTAAGAAAACATTTGGAAACTGATATTCCTTCTATCTCAATATCCATACATCACGGGGCAAATGTTCATTTTTCGATGCCAATGGATCTATAATTTTTCCTCTAATGCCATCTTAGACAGAACCAGAAGATAATGCATTCCCAAGAAAAATCATCCCATTCAGAAAAGTAAGAAAACAACTTCCAAAACCTTTACCCTCAACTAGGTATCATCGATCTTGGGCCTGGCCAGAACAGCAGAGAGCAACCATCGAGTGACCATCTCCACTGATCAATATGGGAAGTGAAGTGGACAACACAAACTCATTAGGGCCTGTGGAAATAGCCCAATCTACAGTAGCATTGGAGAGGACGGTTCGGAGATGAATGGTAGGCCTGTTGTTAGGAGAGCACTAAGAAAAACCATTGCAATGAGAAATAACAGAAATTATCAAAAGAAAAACATTTTTGTTCAGTTTACTGGTCAATACTGCTAACAAACATCCTGTTCAGACTCCTAAGTTCCACCCGTGGATAATGTTACATAGGAATATCCAACGGGCGTATCAACAGCAACAATTTCCCAAGGTGTTTCAGGACATCCGATGAGCCTCCATTATAGGCTAAATTGAATTGTCTAATGCTCATGCTGTATAATTGGATTTTCATGAGTCAAGCGATGGAGAAGCCATCATATAACTGCTAAAAAACAAGGACAGATATCGATGAGAATTTTGCAAATGTCCAATGAGTGTTTAGTTTCTATTTGTAAACATTTTGGTCAGTCCAGCTCAAGTAGTAGGGAATAAGTGTCTGTCTTCAAAGGGAAGGTCAAGAGGACAGGGGAGGAAAGGAAAGGGGGGATGATTTGGGGACAGACCAGTTCCAGAGTCCTGCCCCAGATTCAAATGTCCCACAAACGAAGGGAAAATGTAGAAGCTCTGAAGTTGCCAGAAAAGGCCTATCCACAGTGATTCGATTTTTATTCGGATCTCCATTAGCTGTTGAAGAAGAAGCAGCTATTCTTCCTGGGGTCCACACAAAAATGTCAAAATACAGAACTTTAATGGACAAAAACAGCAACACAAATTTAAACTAATAACACTACGACTAAAGAAAAGTGTGACTAAAGTCTCTTCGGTTTCAAAAGACATTCCCATTGAGGCAAGTTTCCAGAAAACTGACACAACACTGTGTGATATAAACAGTCAGTTCCTCCGTGTCCAATCTGCTCACAGGGAGCTTCAACTGCAGCCAATCAAATGTCCTTTGACCAAAAGGGAAGAGAGAACGGGAAATTTGAAGCACAGGAAGGACCACTTTGAGGGATGATTCTTCAAAAAAGGTCACACCACCCTCAGAAGTGGATAATTGATTATCTCTAATTATTCTTCCATTGATTTCCCCTTGCACCGAACAAAATTATAAGAAATATAGAAGTATTTCCAGTATATATACATATATATATATATACAGTATATATACAGTATATATATATATACAGTGCCTTGCGAAAGTATTCAGCCCCCTTGAACTTTGCGACCTTTTGCCACATTTCAGGCTTCAAACATAAAGATATAAAACTGTATTTTTTTGTGAAGAATCAACAAGAAGTGCGACACAATCATGAAGTGGAACGACATTTATTGGATATTTCAAACTTTTTTAACAAATCAAAAACTGAAAAATTGGGCGTGCAAAATTATTCAGCCCCTTTACTTTCAGTGCAGCAAACTCTCTCCAGAAGTTCAGTGAGGATCTCTGAATGATCCAATGTTGACCTAAATGACTAATGATGATAAATACAATCCACCTGTGTGTAATCAATTCTCCGTATAAATGCACCTGCACTGTGATAGTCTCAGAGGTCCGTTAAAAGCACAGAGAGCATCATGAAGAACAAGGAACACACCAGGCAGGTCCGAGATACTGTTGTGAAGAAGTTTAAAGCCGGATTTGGATACAAAAATATTTCCCAAGCTTTAAACATCCCAAGGAGCACTGTGCAAGCGATAATATTGAAATGGAAGGAGTATCAGACCACTGCAAATCTACCAAGACCTTGCCATCCCTCTAAACTTTCAGCTCATACAAGGAGAAGACTGATCAGAGATACAGCCAAGAGGCCCATGATCACTCTGGATGAACTGCAGAGATCTACAGCTGAGGTGGGAGACTCTGTCCATAGGACAACAATCAGTCGTATATTGCACAAATCTGGCCTTTATGGAAGAGTGGCAAGAAGAAAGACATTTCTTAAAGATATCCATAAAGTGTTGTTTAAAGTTTGCCACAAGCCACCTGGGAGACACACCAAACATGTGGAAGAAGGTGCTCTGGTCAGATGAAACCAAAATTGAACTTTTTGGCAACAATGCAAAACGTTATGTTTGGCGTAAAAGCAACACACCATCCCCACTGTCAAACATGGTGGTGGCAGCATCATGGTTTGGGCCTGCTTTTCTTCAGCAGGGACAGGGAAGATGGTTAAAATTGATGGGAAGATGGATGGAGCCAAATACAGGACCATTCTGGAAGAAAACCTGATGGAGTCTGCAAAAGACCTGAGACTGGGACGGAGATTTGTCTTCCAACAAGACAATGATCCAAAACATAAAGCAAAATCTACAATGGAATGGTTCAAAAATAAACATATCCAGGTGTTAGAATGGCCAAGTCAAAGTCCAGACCTGAATCCAATCGAGAATCTGTGGAAAGAACTGAAAACTGCTGTTCACAAATGCTCTCCATCCAACCTCACTGAGCTCGAGCTGTTTTGCAAGGAGGAATGGGAAAAAATGTCAGTCTCTCGATGTGCAAAACTGATAGAGACATACCCCAAGTGACTTACAGCTGTAATCACAGCAAAAGGTGGCGCTACAAAGTATTAACTTAAGGGGGCTAATAATTTTGCACGCCCAATTTTTCAGTTTTTGATTTGTTAAAAAAGTTTGAAATATCCAATAAATGTCGTTCCACTTCATGATTGTGTCCCACTTGTTGTTGATTCTTCACAAAAAAATACAGTTTTATATCTTTATGTTTGAAGCCTGAAATGCGGCAAAAGGTCGCAAAGTTCAAGGGGGCCGAATACTTTCGCAAGGCACTGTATATAAATACAGTATATGTATATATACAATGTATATGTATGCATACAGTACCAGTCAAACATTTGGACACACCTACTCATTCAAGGGATTTTCTTTATTTTTGTTATTTTCTACATTGTAGAATAATAGTGAAGACATCAAAACTATGAAATAATACATATGGAATCATGTAGTAATCAAAAAAGTGTTATGCAAATCAAAACATACTATAGATTTTAGATTCTTCAATGTAGCCACCCTTTGCCTTGATGACAGCTTTGCACACTTTTGGCATTCTCTTAACCGGCTTTATGAGGAATGCTTTTCCAGCGGTGTTAGAGAAGTTCCCACATATGCTGAGCACTTGTTGGCTGCTTTTCCTTCACTCTGCAGTCCAACTCATCCCAAACCATCTCAAATTGGTTGAGGTCGGGTGATTGTGGAGGCCAGGTCATCTGATGCAGCACTCCATCACTCTCCTTGGTCAAATAGCCTTTACAAATCAAATCAAATCAAAGTTTATTTGTCACGTGCGCCGAATACAACAGGTGTAGGTAGACCTTACAGTGAAATGCTTACTTACAGGCTCTAACCAATAGTGCAAAAAAGGTATTAGGTGAACAATAGGTAAGTAAAGAATAAAACAAAAGTAAAAAGACAGGCTATATACGGTAGCGAGGCTACATACAAAGATAGGTTAGTCAGGCTGATAGAGGTAGTATGTACATGTAGATATGGTTAAAGTGACAATGCATATATGATGAACAGAGAGTAGCAGTAGCGTAAAAGAGGGTTTAGCGGGTGGTGGGTGGTGGGTGGTGGGACATAATGCAGATAGCCCGGTTAGCCAATGTGCGGGAGTACTGGTTGGTCGGCCCAATTAAGGTAGTATGTACATGAATGTATAATTAAAGTGACTATGCATGTATGATAAATAGAGGGTAGCAGCAGCATAAAAAAAGGGGGCTGGGGGGGCACACAATGCAAAGAGTCCAGGTAGCCATTTGATTACCTGTTCAGGAGTCTTATGGCTTGTGTGTAAAAACTGTTGAGAAGCCTTTTTGTCCTAGACTTGGCACTCCGGTACCGCTTGCCATGCGGTAGTAGAGAGAACAGTCTGGGGTCTTTGACAATTTTTAGGGCCTTACTCTGACAGAGCCTGGTGTAGAGGTCATGGATGGCAGGCAGCTTAGCCCCAGTGATGTACTGGGCCGTACGCACTACCCTCTGTAGTGCCTTGCGGTCAGAGGCCGAGCAATTGTCGTACCAGGCAGTGATGCTGCTCTCGATGTTGCAGCTGTAGAACCTTTTGAGGATCTGAGGACCCATGCCAAATCTTTTTAGTTTTCTGAGGGGGGATAGGCTTTGTTGTGCCCTCTTCATGACTGTCTGGGTGTGTTTGGACCATTCTAGTTTGTTGTTGATGTGGACACCAAGGAACTTGAAGCTCTCAA
Source organism: Oncorhynchus mykiss (assembly GCF_013265735.2). Classification (NCBI taxonomy): domain Eukaryota; kingdom Metazoa; phylum Chordata; class Actinopteri; order Salmoniformes; family Salmonidae; genus Oncorhynchus; species Oncorhynchus mykiss. The sequence continues at coordinate 60,381,676 of NC_048566.1, forward strand.
CCTGCCCCACTACAGCCCCGTCGATAAGAATGGGAGCGTGCTCGGTCCTCCTTTTCCTGTAGTCCACAATCATCTCCTTAGTCTTGGTTACGTTGAGGGATAGGTTGTTATTTTGGCACCACCCGGCCAGGTCTCTGACTTCCTCCCTATAGGCTGTCTCGTCGTTGTCTGTGATCAGGCCTACCACTGTTGTGTCATCTGCAAACTTAATGATGGTGTTGGAGTCGTGCCTGGCCATGCAGTCGTGGGTGAACAGGGATTACAGGAGGGGACTGAGCACGCACCCTTGGGGAGCTCCAGTGTTGAGGATCAGCATAGCAGATGTGTTGCTACCTACCTTCACCACCTGGGTGCGGCCCGTCAGGAAGTCCAGGATCCAGATGCAGAGGGAGGTGTTTAGTCCCAGGATCCTTAGAGTAGTGATGAGCTTTGAGGGTACTATGGTGTTGAACGCTGAGCTGTAGTCAATGAATAGCATTCTCACACAAGTGTTCCTTTTGTCCAGGTGGGAAAGGGCAGTGAAGAGTGCAATAGAGATTGCATCATCTGTGGATCTGTTTGGGCGGTATGCAAATTGGAGTGTGTCTAGGGTTTCTGGGAAAATGGTGTTGATGTGAGCCATTACCAACCTTTCAAAGCACTTCATGGCTAAGGACGTGAGTGCTACGGGTCTGTAGTCATTTAGGCAGGTTGCCTTTGTGTTCTTGGGCACAGGGACTATGATGTTCTGCTTGAATCATGTTGTTATTACAGACTCAATCAGTGACATGTTGAAAATGTCAGTGAAGTCACCTGCCAGTTGGTCAGCACATGCCCGGAGCACACGTCCTGGTAATCCGTCTGGCCCCGCAGCCTTGTGTATTTTGACCTGTTTAAAGGTCTTACTCACGTGGGCTACGGAGAGTGTGATCACACAGTTGTCCTGAACAGCTAATGCTCTCATGCATGCCTCAGTGTTGCTTGCCTCGAAGCGAGCATAGAAGTGATTTAGCTCGTCTGGTAGGCTCGTGTCACTGGGCAGCTCGCGGCTGTGCTTACCTTTGTAGTCTGTAATAGTTTGCAAGCCCTGCCACATCCGACGAGTGTCGGAGCCGGTGTAGTATGATTCAATCTTAGCCCTGTATTGAAGCTTTGCCTGTTGGATGGTTCGTCGCAGGGCATAGCAGGATTTATTGTAAGCTTCCGGGTTAGAGTCCCGCACCTTGAAAGCGGCAGCTCTACCCTTTAGCTCAGTGTGAATGTTGCCTGTAATCTATGGCTTCTGGTTGGAGTGTGTACGTACAATCACTGTGGGGACGACGTCCTCGATGCACTTATTGATAAAGCCAGTGACTGATGTGGTGTACTCCTCAATGCCATCGGAATAATCCCGAAACATGTTCCAGTCTGTGATAGCAAAACAGTCCTGTAGTTTAGCACATGCTTCATCCGACCACTTTTTTATAGACCGAGTCACTGGTGTTTCCTGGTTTAATTCTTGCTTGTAAGCAGGAATCAGGAGGATAGAGTTGTGGTCGGATTTACCAAATGGAGGGCGAGGGAGAGCTTTGTACGTGTTTCTGTGTGTAGAGTGTGATGGTGTGGAGGTGTGTTTGGGGTCATTTTTTTCCCCCAAACCAGTTGGGATGGCGTATAGCTGTAGAATGCTGTGGTAGCCATGCTGGTTAAGTGTGCCTTGAATTCTAAATAAATCAGTCTGTTACTTGAACTCTGGGAAGCATTTATTTGGGCTGCAATCTAAGATGCAGTCTACTCTAATGAACTTATCCTCTGCAGCAGATGTAACTCTGGGTCTTTCTTTCCTGTGGCGGTCCTCCTGAGAGACAGTTTCATCATAGCACTTGATGGTTTTTGCGACTGCTTTTGAAGAAACCTTTTATTTAACCTTTATTTAACGAGGCAAGTCAGTGAAGAACAAATTCTTATTTACAATGACGGCCTACTCCGGACATATCTGGACGACGCTGGGCCAATTGTGCACCGCCCTATGGGACTCCCAATCACAGCCAGATGTGATACAGCCTGGATTCTAACCAGGTACTATAGTGATGCCCCTTGCACTGAGATGCAGTGCCTTAGACCGCTGCGCCACCCGGGAGCCCAAGAGTTCCGGATTGACTGACCTTCCTGTCTTAAAGTAATGAAGGACTGCCGTTTGTCTTTGCTTATTTGAGCTGTTCTTGCCATAATATGGACTTGGTCTTTTACCAAATAGGGCTATCTTCTGTACACCACCCCTACCTTGTCACAACACAACATAACACTTTTTTGGTTACTACATGGTTCCACATGTGTTATTTCATTGGTTTGATGTCTTCACTATTCTACAATGTAGAAAATAGTCAAAATAAAGAACAACCCCTGAATTAGTAGATGTGTCCAAACTTTTGACTGGTACTGTAATTTTTTTTTTTAAGTATTGAAACATTTAAAATGCCATTCCAAACAAGAGAGAACTAAGGCCATGGAATAGAAGGTTCTAGACTTTCACCCAATAACGAATAACTCTGTAAATACGTTCAACTCTAGAATAAAGAATAGCATAACCCTCACTACATGACACAGTTCTACACATTTCTCCATTATCCTCTGCCGTTGCTTTTACACTGTATTCCCCATTGGGATTAAAGTAATGAGGTCACATTGCGAAAAACAGACAGGGTTTAAAGATATCGTCTCCCTTGCCCCCTTCACACCCATCCACCTCATTTATTTGGTTCACTGCCTTGGCACGTGGTTTCCATGACACCAGGGGTTTGTGGCACGACACCAGCATTGTTATCGACAACCGAGTGCCAATAATGCAGGCCGTGAACTGAGACTGAGGATCGATGACTGTCACTGTTGATCATGGTGGGTGATGGAAGTGCAGCACACCACGAGACCTGGTCGTATCTCATTACCATTTTTCATAATCTTCCCTCTCTAAAGCCAGGGTTCCATTGAGCCATTCATGTGGGCACCCACATAAATGTATATATAAATATATATTTTTGTACATTTTTTATCAAGTTGCGGTTTTAGTTGTTCATCCTTTTCCCTCATACACCATGGCCTCAAGCATGACTTAATTAAAAAAGCTTTTAGCAGCTTGATGTAAACAAGCCGAATATTACCTCAACGAATCCTATGTTTTTAACAACTGTTTGTAATGGTATTAAAACCCTACCATATTTAATTTACAACTAATGTTGACATATTTTTTTAGACTTTTACTTGTAAAATTGGAGATGTGAACTTTCAGGAAACAAATTAATTGTAGGCCATGGTAACCAATAAAGTTTTATGAAGATTAACTGTTATTGTCATGTTGTCTTGTCTCTGTCCTTTCCCTTCACCCTGTCTCCCTCTGCTGGTCGTGTCAGGTTACCTTTTCTCCCCTTCTTTCCCCCAGCTGTTCCCTGTCTCCTCCTAACTACCCATTCACCCCGTTCCCCACCTGTTCCCTTTTTCCCTCTGATTAGGTCCCTATATCTCCCTCTGTTTCTGCTCCTGTCCTTGTCGGATTCTTGTTTGTTTGTGTTTCATGCCTGAGCCAGACTATCGTCATGTTTGCTGTAACCTTGTCCTGTCCTGTCGGAATCTGCCGGTCTATCTGAGCCTACCTATGTTTTGTTATTAAAGAAGCTCTGTTTAAGTTAGTTCGCTTTTGGGTCCTCATTCACTCACCTTAACAGAAGAATCCGACCAAGAATGGACCCAGCGACTTCGGATCCTCTCCACTCAGCCGTCGGGATCCAGGGAGCGATGCTAGGCAGACACGAGCAGGAAGTGTCTGCTGCTCGACATGCCGTTGAGACCCTGGCCACCCAAGTCTCCAACCTCACAGAACAGGTTCACCATCTCCGCCTCGATCCACCGGCCACTTCCAGGGCTTTCGAATCTCCGGAGCCCAGAATCAATAACCCGCCGTGTTACTCTGGGGAGCCCACTGAATGCCGCTCGTTCCTCACCCAGTGTGATATTGTGTTTTCTCTCCAGCCCAACACTTACTCCAGGAGCACTGCTCGTGTCGCCTACGTCATATCTCTCCTTATTGGACGGGCTCGTGAGTGGGGCACGGCAATCTGGGAGGCAAGGGCTGAGTGTACTAACCAGTATCAGGACTTTAAGGAGGAGATGATACGGGTTTTTGATCGATCTGTTTTTGGGGAGGAGGCTTCCAGGGCCCTGTCTTCCCTATGTCAAGGTAATCGATCCATAACAGACTACTCTATTGAGTTTCGCACTCTTGCTGCCTCCAGTGGCTGGAACGAGCCGGCTTTGCTCGCTCGTTTTCTGGAGGGTCTCCGCGCAGAGGTAAAGGATGAGATTCTCTCCCGGGAGGTCCCTTCCAGCGTGGATTCCCTGATTGAACTCGCTATTCGCATTGAGCGACGGGTTGATCTGCGTCACCGAGCTCGTGGAAAGGAGCTCGCGTTCTCCGTTGCCCCCCTCTCCGCATCACTACCATCTTCCTCTGCCGGCTCGGGAGCTGAGCCTATGCAGCTGGGAGGTATCCGCATCTCGACTAAGGAGAGGGAACGGAGAATCACCAACCGCCTCTGTCTCTATTGCGGTTCTGCTGGTCATTTTGTCACTTCATGTCCAGTAAAAGCCAGAGCTCATCAGTAAGCGGAGGGCTACTGGTGAGCGCTACTACTCCTGTCTCTCCTTCAAGATCCTGCACTACCTTGTCGGTCCATCTACGCTGGACCGGTTCGTCAGCTTCCTGCAGTGCCTTAATAGACTCTGGGGCGGAGGGCTGTTTTATGGACGAGACCTGGGCTCGGGAACATGACATTCCTCTCAGACAGTTAAGGGAGTCCACGGCCTTGTTCGCCCTGGATGGTAGTCCTCTCCCCAGGATTCAGCGTGAGACGCTACCTTTAACCCTCACTGTTTCTGGTAATCATAGCGAAACCATTTCTTTTTTGATTTTTCGTTCACCTTTTACACCTGTTGTTTTGGGCCATCCCTGGCTAGTTTGTCATAATCCTTCCATTAATTGGTCTAGTAATTCTATCCTCTCCTGGAACGTCTCTTGTCATGTGAAATGTTTAATGTCTGCTATCCCTCCTGTTTCCTCTGTCTCTTCTTCACAGGAGGAGCCTGGTGATTTGACAGGGGTGCCGGAGGAATATCACGATCTGCGCACGGTGTTCAGTCGGTCCAGGGCCACCTCTCTTCCTCCACACCGGTCGTATGATTGTAGTATTGATCTCCTTCCGGGAACCACTCCCCCCCGGGGTAGACTATACTCTCTGTCGGCTCCCGAACGTAAGGCTCTCGAGGATTATTTGTCTGTAGCTCTTGACGCCGGTACCATAGTCCCCTCCTCCTCTCCCGCCGGAGCGGGGTTTTTTTTTGTCAAGAAGAAGGACGGGTCTCTGCGCCCCTGCATAGATTATCGAGGGCTGAATGACATAACAGTTAAGAATCGTTATCCGCTTCCTCTTATGTCTTCAGCCTTCGAGATCCTGCAGGGAGCCAGGTTTTTCACTAAGTTGGACCTTCGTAACGCTTACCATCTCGTGCGCATCAGGGAGGGGGACGAGTGGAAGACGGCGTTTAACACTCCGTTAGGGCACTTTGAATACCGGGTTCTTCCTTTCGGCCTCGCTAACGCTCCAGCTGTCTTTCAGGCATTAGTCAATGATGTCCTGAGAGACATGCTGAACATCTTTGTTTTCGTTTACCTTGACGATATCCTGATTTTTTCACCGTCACTCCAGATTCATGTTCAGCACGTTCGACGTGTCCTCCAGCGCCTTTTAGAGAATTGTCTTTTTGTGAAGGCTGAGAAGTGCACTTTTCATGCCTCCTCCGTCACATTTCTCGGTTCTGTTATTTCCGCTGAAGGCATTAAGATGGATCCCGCTAAAGTCCAAGCTGTCATTGATTGGCCCGTCCCTAAGTCACGCGTCGAGCTGCAGCGCTTTCTCGGCTTCGCGAACTTCTATCGTCGTTTCATCCGTAATTTCGGTCAGGTGGCCGCTCCTCTCACAGCCCTTACTTCTGTCAAGACGTGCTTTAAGTGGTCCGTTTCCGCCCAGGGAGCTTTTGATCTCCTCAAGAATCGTTTTACATCCGCTCCTATCCTTGTTACACCTGACGTCTCTAGACAGTTCGTTGTCGAGGTTGACGCGTCAGAGGTGGGCGTGGGAGCCATTCTTTCTCAGCGCTCCCTCTCTGACGACAAGGTCCACCCATGCGCGTATTTTTCTCATCGCCTGTCGCCGTCGGAACGTAACTATGATGTGGGTAACCGCGAACTGCTCGCCATCCGGTTAGCCCTAGGCGAATGGCGACAGTGGTTGGAGGGGGCGACCGTTCCTTTTGTCGTTTGGACTGACCATAGGAACCTTGAGTACATCCGTTCTGCCAAACGACTTAATGCGCGTCAGGCGCGTTGGGCGCTGTTTTTCGCTCGTTTCGAGTTCGTGATTTCTTATCGTCCGGGCTCTAAGAACACCAAGCCTGATGCTTTGTCTCGTCTCTTCAGTTCTTCAGTAGCCTCCACTGACCCCGAGGGGATTCTCCCTGAGGGGCGTGTTGTCGGGTTGACTGTCTGGGGAATTGAGAGGCAGGTAAAACAAGCGCTCACTCACACTCCGTCGCCGCGCGCTTGTCCTAGGAACCTTCTTTTCGTTCCCGTTCCTACTCGTCTGGCCGTTCTTCAGTGGGCTCACTCTGCCAAGTTAGCCGGCCACCCTGGCGTTCGGGGTACGCTTGCTTCCATTCGCCAGCGTTTTTGGTGGCCCACCCGGGAGCATGACACGCGTCGTTTCGTGGCTGCTTGTTCGGTCTGCGCGCAGACTAAGTCCGGTAACTCTCCTCCTGCCGGCCGTCTCAGGCCGCTTCCTATTCCCTCTCGACCGTGGTCTCACATCGCCTTAGATTTTGTCACCGGACTGCCTTCGTCAGCGGGGAAGACTGTTATTCTTACGGTTGTCGATAGGTTCTCTAAGGCGGCCCATTTCATTCCCCTTGCTAAGCTTCCTTCTGCTAAAGAGACGGCACAAATCATCATCGAGAATGTTTTCAGAATTCATGGCCTTCCGTCAGACGTCGTTTCGGACAGAGGTCCGCAATTCACGTCTCAATTTTGGAGGGAGTTTTGCCGTTTGATTGGGGCTTCCGTCAGTCTCTCTTCCGGCTTTCACCCCCAGTCTAACGGTCAAGCAGAACGGGCCAATCAGACTATTGGTCGCATCTTACGCAGTCTTTCTTTTCGCAACCCTGCGTCTTGGTCAGAACAGCTCCCCTGGGCAGAATACGCCCACAACTCGCTTCCTTCGTCTGCGACCGGGCTATCTCCTTTTCAGAGTAGCCTCGGGTACCAGCCTCCGCTGTTCTCATCTCAGTTCGCCGAGTCCAGCGTCCCCTCCGCTCAGGCTTTTGTCCAACGTTGCGAGCGCACCTGGAAGAGGGTCAGGTCTGCACTTTGCCGTTATAGGACGCAGACTGTGAGGGCTGCTAATAAGCGTAGAACTAAGAGTCCTAGATATTGTCGCGGTCAGAGAGTTTGGCTCTCCACTCAGAACCTTCCCCTTAAGACGGCTTCTCGCAAGTTGACCCCGCGGTTCATTGGTCCGTTCCGTATTTCTCGGGTCATTAATCCTGTCGCAGTTCGACTTCTTCTTCCGCGATACCTTCGTCGCGTCCACCCGGTCTTCCACGTCTCCTGCATTAAGCCCGTTCTTCGCGCCCCCGCTCGTCTTCCCCCCCCCCCCCCCCATCCTTGTCGAGGGCGCACCCATCTACAGGGTCCGCAGGATTTTGGACATGCGTCCTCGGGGCCGTGGTCACCAGTACCTTGTCGATTGGGAGGGGTACGGTCCTGAGGAGAGGAGTTGGGTTCCCTCTCGGGACGTGCTGGACCGTGCGCTGATCGAGGATTTCCTCCGTTGCCGCCAGGTTTCCTCCTCGAGTGCGCCAGGAGGCGCTCGGTGAGTGGGGGGGTACTGTCATGTTGTCTTGTCTCTGTCCTTTCCCTTCACCCTGTCTCCCTCTGCTGGTCGTGTCAGGTTACCTTTTCTCCCCTTCTTTCCCCCAGCTGTTCCCTGTCTCCTCCTAACTACCCATTCACCCCGTTCCCCACCTGTTCCCTTTTTCCCTCTGATTAGGTCCCTATATCTCCCTCTGTTTCTGCTCCTGTCCTTGTCGGATTCTTGTTTGTTTGTGTTTCATGCCTGAGCCAGACTATCGTCATGTTTGCTGTAACCTTGTCCTGTCCTGTCGGAATCTGCCGGTCTATCTGAGCCTACCTATGTTTTGTTATTAAAGAAGCTCTGTTTAAGTTAGTTCGCTTTTGGGTCCTCATTCACTCACCTTAACAGTTATTATGGAGTTCTTTGTGTGATTCTTCAGCTCAGGTTCAAGGCCTGGGAGCTGTGGCTACTGCGTCAAGGAGCTTTCTGCATACCAGAGCAGAACAAAATGCTCCTTCAGCCACTCAAATGGAGGGCTTTAAATCAAAAGGAGTTCAGGTTCACGCTCTCTCTCTCTCTCTCTCTCACACACACACACACACACACACACACACACACACACACACACACAGACAGATTTGCACCCAGTGTCCAGAAACACACACTCTTACTCAAACACACAAACTCTCACACACGCCTGGGTTCTCTGAATCCAGAGAGAAAAGAGTAGAAGGGTACTCAGTGGGCTCTCAAATGAACCTCCCAACTCCCAACCCTTGTCTCTGCCACTCAGACTCTGTAAAGGGAGAGATGACATGCATGCACACACACACACACACACATTTAATGCGATAACAGACTTATTTTTAAACAGACAAGCCAGATATGATCTTAATAAAGAGCCTGGAATGTGCTGAGGCTCCTCAATGAGCTGGCATTCAAGTTCTTTGTCGCTATGATGCATGCAGACACACAACATACACTTGTTCTCTCTCAGACACTCGCAGACCACTTACTAACTCTGCTGATGAGATGGTATTCAAGTTGTCTATGAGTTGTTTGTATTTTTGCAATGTACCTTTTACCCAACTGCAAGCACATGCACATCTATACCGTATGTCCATGGTCCACATAACAGTCACATCAGAATAACTCCTGAAATGCCAACAATGTAAAGTAGTGCAGAATCCATGGAGTATACTGTATAGGACTGCTCCTGTGTTTCACATTTTAAAAAATAGGGCACAGAAGTGTGTTAAAGGTCATTGCACTCCATTTTCCTGGTTATGAAACAGTTTGAAGCTCTAACGATCTTTATGCGATCCACCTTAGGCGGTAGGCACAAACTGAACACTCCGGCTAATTAGTGAATATTGATTGTTGATCTGTTTCTGTACCGCCACACAGAGACCTAGTTAATTACATTGGTATGTGGGCCCTGTTCAAATATAAGATACATCTTTCATTCTTCCTCAGCACGGATGAAAGGTTATTGAGGTAATGGTTGTTCCTACAAAATAGATTGTACTGAGTGGGTGGCGCGGGACATCAACAAGCCAAAAATGTTGCATTATAAGGAATAATAAGTAGTTCTTCATTAGATGAATTGTCCAATTCAATCCATGTGGATGTTGGCTTTTCTGAAACATTCACAGTAGATTAAATAGATGTTTGCTTGGTACTTAAAGCACAACAGAAACACCAGACATTGCTGCCAGTAAACAGTAATGCCCTGACTCCAAACTGCTTACACAGTCTTCAGAAAGCTGGTTGGCTGATCATGTTTCTTGTATACATGCTGCCTCCAAGAAGAAGTGAACGTTAGCCAGGCTAGTCCAGAAAGAAAGCGCCAGTGCAACTTCAAATAGTGCCCCAGGGTTTCCTAGCAACACTAAGTAAGCGAGATGCTGGGCTGAGACGAAAATTAACCAAGAAGTTCTGAGTTCAATGAAGTACATTGCTAGGGATTCAGAGAGCAGTTTCTATAAGTGTAAAGTCATCATTTAACTTGTTTTTTTCAATCTAAATTTAGAAGGTTCTGTTACTCTGTGGGCTTGCTAGATGTTGTTCGGAGTGCGTGTGAGTGCTCAACTGACACATTTCTATACTCCGTAAGGTGTAAAGTAATGCTGTGTTTCTGAGTGCTTGGAGTCGCATCTGTATCACTTCTGTCGTTTTCACTCTCGTTCTCTCTTGTTTAATGTAATAATAACAATACAACTCACACTGCCACCGTCTCTAAAAATCAAACAAAATAATGTATGCACTAATTAATACAGTGAAGCTGCATTTTTAATTGTTGTTCATCTTCAAATGTTGCCCAGTGGTGTTGTCCCAGGGTTGGGCTGGCTGCTTCCGATGGCATTCACTCATTCATTGCGCTAGGTCTGAGGAAAAGCAGCCGCAGACAACAGCTCCAATACTCTCTTTCTCAGGGTGTCTGCACTCACAATGGACTTCCTCAGCCTTCATACAAAAGAGCCCGGTGCATAAAAACGGCCAATTTCAATGGCATTCCTCCCCACAAACCACCGCTAGAATATGAGCTTTTCTCTCTTTTCTACCCCACCCCCCCCTTTCAGTGGTCGGTAATATTTTACAATGATTTGGAATAAAATAGATTTCAACACTCTAATAAAACAAACTGAAAGGTTAGATTGTGCGTGGAAGTAACTTGAAATGTGTAAAACAACAACAAGAACAATGCAGTAACGTCAGTGTCGTTCTAATTTCGTGGAAATAATAGTTTACAGTAACAAGCAAGGATGCAATGATGAAATGTCAAATCAATGCCTACTCCCTCTCCTCCACAAACACACACTCACCCCTCCTGCCCTCCTAACCACCCCACCCCGTACCTCGCATGGGGAGACATTAGCTCCCCTATCACATCCTGAGTCTGGGCTGGGGGGTTGAACCATTGTCGCGCTGTACAACGGGCCCCATTGGCAAGCCGGCAGCTTACCACCCCAAGGCTGCCCGGAGACAATGAGGGGGTTTGGAAAGGGTGAAAAGGAGAGTCGCTGTACGTCACATAGACCCAGGGCCTAATCCCCTTGCCCCGTATATCTGCACAGAGCGGTTTTGCACCGCGAATCAAAAGGCACCCCCTTTTAATCAGGCCCCTTTTCTCTTTCACTTTTATTCTGTCTCAGAGAAAAGGCTTTTATAGAATAGGGCCCTTTAGTGTAAGCAAGACACAAGGCGCAGCCTTTTGCCAAATGGATGCCTCTGGAAGGCTCATTTTGCTCATGTCGTGTTGGAAGTGGACTTATTTTGGGTTTGGTAGCTGTTTTGGCGAGCACGTGAAAAGACTTGAGACGGGACATGAAAGCTGGCTCTTGAAATTCACACAATTGACTTTGAAAGCAGCCTTCTCTGTGTGTTCGGGTGTGTCTTTGAGGGTGTTGTTGGTGTTTTTTAATCTAATTTGTCTGTCCCTGCATCTAAAAGAGCACAAAACAACCTCTATTTCAGATGATAAATGTACAGAATTTGCTTTTAGCAACATTATTAACATTTCTTGCGATGACAGTGTTAGTTAAAATAAATATTAAAACCACTCACTTAAATAAGAACTTTGGCATTGGGTGTCATGTGTGTTGGTAAGAGCATGATGCTGGCAAGGCCAAGGTTGTTGGTTCAAGACCTGCAAGGGTCACATGATGTAGAATTAGTTGGCTCTCCTTTAAGTGTCACTTTTCAGGAGCTGCAAATTATAGCCAACAGGCTAACAGCACATGGTTTTTAATAATAACATTTTGGAACTAAATGCCTGCATAATTTGTACTTTTGGCAAAGGGAAGTGAAACATTTATAGTTGAGGAGGTGATTCAGTCAGATTTGACTTAGGTATTACTGCTTTTTAGACAATATTTTTTGGAGAAAATGGCAGTATATTGGTTGTGTATGTTCGCTACATACTTCAGTATGAGACTGCATCATTGAAGTTGTTTGTGTGACGTCAAAATGTAGTACAAAACAAAGTCATCAGCGATTGGATCGTCTCTAACCAATCAGAGTATTAAAGCCAATGACGATTTTTCAAAATGCCACTTTATCGAAGTGTGTTCTGGCTCTGGCTCAATTCGTTAGTTTCTGGGACCAATCAGAACAGTTAGAATGTGTTTGCGTTCTAGAAATCGTTGAGGAGGGACTCAAATCCAGAGGAAACATTAGAGAAGAAAAGTTTGTGGCTGTTGCATTTGTCGCAATGAGCTTGGGTAGCCAATATACTGCCAAAACTATACACCATTCATAGGCCTATGGACCCAAAGCTCTCAGCCTCCATAATATTTACAAGGATAATATGAAACGGTCATTTGTGTAAGTAGGAGTCACAAAAAAATATAAAAAATGGTTTAAAACCCTTTCCTCCAACTCTCCTTGGGGTCCATGAATTTAATTATAAGAAAATGTTTTTCCTCATCATGTCAAGAGAAATGTACACCAGTTTTAGAAATTGTACATCTATGCATTCAAGTAGTGCCCTCTAGTGTTCACTTTGTAGCAAAATACAACTTGAGGCCAATCAAGGACATGTTACCCAGGCCAACACATACTGTATCACTATGGCAATGTTCAAAACCACCTAAAGATCAAGAATACATACGTATCTATAACCCTAGTACATTATCTTTCAGCATTGTGGCCTAAACATTATAATCAATGGATAACTCAATTAGGTTAAAAATCTTGTTTTACAAAGATAGTGTCTGGTATGGAAGCAAATGGCAGCATCAAAATGAGTAGCATGCATCCTAACCATCAATTAGATATTTTCACCTAACAATAATTAGGTCTTCTGACAGTGGCACAGAGTGTAACGGGATCCATGGCAACAGAATCTCAGGACCACTGTCAACCCACATAGAACCTACACACACACACACACACTACGGGGTCCATCATGCCACCCATTAAAACAGGTTCAGTCGAGTTCAGCTGAGTTTGGCGAGTACTCGTGCTGCGCCCCATTCAGGCCGAGTCAGTACCCCCCTAGATGGACCCTTTTCTCTGGACACACAATTGGGGAGTTCAGGCAGAAACAGAGCAGCTCGCAGCAGCAGTCACCATTCAAACCGGTGAGCTGATGTCAAACGGTGTGTGATGTCAGACGGACATGGGCCAATGCTGAGTGGTTTGGACACCTGGGGGAATTCAAAAGGCAGCTCTTTTTTGTTCTGTCACTTTTCAGACTTGCCTCTTCAGCAGTCAATCACAATACCCGGCTTGTTGTTTTTACAAAGGGATCTTTTGGGTTAGTGCTTGAGAAGTCTGTACAAATAAATACACACAGAGCTCTACAAAGAATATCTGAAGATCAGTGCCTCTCTTTGTAGGGCTTGCCAGCTCAGAGCTCAGGGAAAATGTCCTTTGTATTATTATGAAAAGGAAAGACTCCTCCCAGCACTTCTATGTAATATCTAATGAACAAATCAATGACAAGTCATTTGTAATCTCATATGCTCATCATCTGTGTTCATTAATTAATTGAACATTCAAACTCAGCAATAATGGATAAGAGAGCGCAATCAATTTGACTATTCTCCAGATTCACAAACCCTTTCTTTCCATCCTCTCTCTCGACTCTCACACACACACACACACATATACACACACACTCTCTCTCCCCACACACACTCCCGACACGTTCTGCCAAATCAAATGAAAGCGGGTCGAGCATAACACGTCAACCCTGTTACGCATAGCTAGACAGGCTAGAAATATTTGAACAAGTTTTTTGTGAAGCTTGCATTCAATTGCCACTCCCTGTTGCACACAAGCTTCCATTCTCCATGTCACAATAGGATTTATGGGAGATTTAAGAATAATTGTTCAACCCAGTTACTTTATTTGGAACCTAATATGTTTTTTTAAACCTTTTGAGATGGGAAAACATGTATTTTATGCTTGTGTGTGTGAAGTCAATGCAAATAATTTATAATCTACATAATATTCTCTCCGGTGCAAATAGTCTGTAAGGTGCAGATCTGTGCAGGGAGACTGCTAGGTTTAGCTTTTCAGCAGTCTGATGGCCTGGTGGTAGAAGCTGTCTCGGAGCCTGTTGGTCCAAGAGCCGATACTCCGATACCGCTTGACAGATGGTAACAGAGTGAACAGTCCGTGGCTCGGGTGACTGGAGTCCTTGACGATCTTTCGGGCCTTCCTCAGACGCCGCCTGGTGTAGATATCCTGGAGGGCAGGGAGTGATGTATTGGGCCGTCCGCACCACCACCCTCTGTCGGGCCTTCTGGTTGCGAGACAAATGGTCCCCCAAAGGGTTGGTGCACTGGCCACCCGAGCTGTGTACAAAACACATGCATAAGTATTACAAACGTGACTTGCCTTTTGGATTAATTAGACAGGACTAGGATCCCTCTCTCTCTCACACACACACACACACACACAATCACTTCAGCATGAGCTTGCTTCATGAAGCATCTCATTGTAACATTGTGGAAATAATGATAGCAAAACAAGATATTTTGTCTGGCATACTATATATCAATATATTATGTGAGGTAAAAACTCAGCAAAAGGTGTCACATTGAGACTGATGTGAAATCAAAATCAAATCAACATTTTATTGGTCACACACATATTTAGCAGATGTTATTGTGGGTGAAGCTAAATGCTTGTGTTCCTAGCTCCAACAGTGCAGCAGTATCTAACATTGCAGTAGTATCTACAGTGCCTTGCGAAAGTATTCGGCCCCCTTGAACTTTGCGACCTTTTGCCACATTTCAGGCTTCAAACATAAAGATATAAAACTGTATTTTTTTGTGAAGAATCAACAACAAGTGGGACACAATCATGAAGTGGAACAACATTTATTGGATATTTCAAACTTTTTTAACAAATCAAAAACTGAAAAATTGGGCGTGCAAAATTATTCAGCCCCCTTAAGTTAATACTTTGCGCCAGCTTTTGCTGCGATTACAGCTGTAAGTCGCTTGGGGTATGTCTCTATCCGTTTTGCACATCGAGAGACTGACATTTTTTCCCATTCCTCCTTGCAAAACAGCTCGAGCTCAGTGAGGTTGGATGGAGAGCATTTGTGAACAGCAGTTTTCAGTTCTTTCCACAGATTCTCGATTGGATTCAGGTCTGGACTTTGACTTGGCCATTCTAACACCTGGATATGTTTATTTTTGAACCATTCCATTGTAGATTTTGCTTTATGTTTTGGATCATTGTCTTGTTGGAAGATAAATCTCCGTCCCAGTCTCAGGTCTTTTGCAGACTCCATCAGGTTTTCTTCCAGAATGGTCCTGTATTTGGCTCCATCCATCTTCCTATCAATTTTAACCATCTTCCCTGTCCCTGCTGAAGAAAAGCAGGCCCAAACCATGATGCTGCCACCACCATGTTTGACAGTGGGGATGGTGTGTTCAGCTGTGTTGCTTTTACGCGAAACATAACATTTTGCATTGTTGCCAAAAAGTTCAATTTTGGTTTCATCTGACCAGAGCACCTTCTTCCACATGTTTGGTGTGTCTCCCAGGTGGCTTGTTGTTTAACTTTAAACAACACTTTTTATGGATATCTTTAAGAAATGGCTTTCTTCTTGCCACTCTTCCAGAAAGGCCAGATTTGTGCAATATACGACTGATTGTTGTCCTATGGACAGAGTCTCCCACCTCAGCTGTAGATCTCTGCAGTTCATCCAGAGTGATCATGGGCCTCTTGGCTGCATCTCTGATCAGTCTTCTCCTTGTATGAGCTGAAAGTTTAGAGGGACGGCCAGGTCTTGGTATATTTGCAGTGGTCTGATACTCCTTCCATTTCAATATTATCGCTTTTACAGTGCTCCTTGGGATGTTTAAAGCTTGGGAAATCTTTTTGTATCAAAATCCGGCTTTAAACTTCTTCACAACAGTATCTCGGACCTGCCTGGTGTGTTCCTTGTTCTTCATGATGCTCTCTGCGCTTTTAACGGACCTCTGAGACTATCACAGTGCAGGTGCATTTATACAGAGACTTGATTACACACAGGTGGATTGTATTTATCATCATTAGTCATTTAGGTCAACATTGGATCATTCAGAGATCCTCACTGAACTTCTGGAGAGAGTTTGCTGCACTGAAAGTAAAGGGGCTGAATAATTTTGCACGCCCAATTTTTCAGTTTTTGATTTGTTAAAAAAGTTTGAAATATCCAATAAATGTCGTTCCACTTCATGATTGTGTCCCACTTGTTGTTGATTCTTTACAAAAAATACAGTTTTATATCTTTATGTTTGAAGCCTGAAATGTGGCAAAAGGTTGCAAAGTTCAAGGGGGGCGAATACTTTCGCAAGGCACTGTATATCGATTCACAACAATACACACAAATCTAAAAGTAAAAGAATGGAATGAAGAACTATATAAATATTAGATTGAGCAATGTCGGAGTGGCATTGACTAAAATACAGTAAAATAGAATACAGTATATACATTTTGGATGAGTAAAGCAGTATATAAACATTATTAAAGTGACTAGTATTCCATTATTGAGGTGGCCAGTGATGACATGTTTATGTATATAGGGCAGCGGCCTCTAAGGTGCTGGGTTGCGTAACAGGGTGGAAACCGGCTAGTGATGGCTATTTAACAGTCTGATGGTCTTAAGATAAACAGCTTCTATCAGTCTCTTGGTCCCAGTTTTGATGCACCTCTACTGACCTCGTCTTCTGGATGGTAGAGGGGTGAACAGGCAGTGGCTCGGGTGGTTGATGATATTTTTGGGCAGACCACACCACCCTCTGGAGAGCCCTGCGGTTTGCGGGCGGTGCAATTGCCGCACCATACTCTCAATTGTGCATCTGTAAAAGTTTGTGAGTTTTTTTTCCAGCTTCTCCACAGCTTCAGCTGTTGCGCCTTCTTCACCACACGGTCTGTGTGGGTGGACCATTTCAGATCGTCAGTGATGTGTACACCGAGGAACTGGAAGATTTCTACATTCTCCACTGCTGTAACATCGATGTGGATAGGGGCGTGCTACCTCTGCTGTTTCCTGAAGTCCACGATCAGCTACTTTGTTTTGTTGACGTTGAGTGAGAGGTTATTTCCTGGCACCACTCCGCCAGGTCCCTCACCTCCTCCCTGTAGGCTGTCTCGTCGTTGTTGGTAATCAGGCCTACTACTGTTGTGTCGTCTGCAAACTTGATGATTGAGTGTCCACGCAGTCATGGGTTAAATTAATGTTTTAGACGCAAATAACTTTATTTTTATTTTATTGATTTCTAGAACACCTGTTTTGATCAGATTAAATGTAGTATGACACCAAAGATGTTTTACATCATAGGGAGGCGACAGACAGTATTTGTGTTCCTTGGATTGTTACTGCGCAAGCGCAATTTCGTGAGTCCTTGGATGATCCGCCTGCTGTAGGTTACGCAGCCTGTAAAGGGACACATACAAAATGCAGAGCTGGAATCAAGTATATCGCACTCTGGCAACGGTAAGGAAAAACAATTCTATGTCAATTAGTTGTTCAAGTTGTCTGGAACAAATATGAGTTAATGCGACATACGTTGGAGAGTTATCTCGGCTGTTTTTCAACGTGATTTATGAATTACAGGCCTTGCTAGCCACCTAGAGTAGCTATGCTCGCAAAACTCTCCAGCTATATACTAGCAGCTAGCTAGCCTAGCGTTAGCGAGTGCACAGTTCGTTAGTTAACTAATGTTAGTTGGCTCTTCCTATATTATATGCCCTCCCAAGCTAGCCTTGCTTGGTGCGTGTCTTGTA
Organism: Oncorhynchus mykiss; assembly: GCF_013265735.2. Lineage (NCBI taxonomy): Eukaryota > Metazoa > Chordata > Actinopteri > Salmoniformes > Salmonidae > Oncorhynchus > Oncorhynchus mykiss. The sequence goes on from NC_048566.1 coordinate 60,399,324, forward strand.
CATACATTGGCGAACGTTAATGTCATTACAAAATAATCTATCTCAAAGTAAGCTAAATTAGCTAGCTAGCTACCACAGTCAATACAGCATCCTCTTGCGAATGACGAAAATGACATTTAGCCCGACAGGCTGACAAGCACGCGAGCCTGTTTGTGGACTGCTACCAATGTTACATCATTGATTGTCAAACTCCAAGCACTCAACTTTGCTTTGTAAAGCTATTTGATTAATCATATAACTGTTGTTAGCCAACAATATATGTAAGTAAGATAACTATTTATTATTTTATTTTCACCAGTACTTGACAACTAACAGTAGTTAACAAATGTAGCTAGTATTGTAACTAGTTCATCCTTCTACGACCTTATAATCATCACATACACTCACTCACTGTAATACTTGCAATCCTGTTCAGATTGCATTGGCCTTTGCAGGATTTTTGTCTTGCATTCTAGAGTGCGGAATAAAAAAAACGAAACATTAACTGACTTCTTGACATGGATGACAACATTAACTGACTTCTTGACTTGGATGACAACTACAACAGCATCACAGCAGAACCATATACAACACAAGCTGACATTAAAGTCCAAATCTGTCTGCTCACTGTCTCAATTTGTGTCCTCTCCTAACACATACAGCGGAGCCACCAACTCCCGAATCGGCTCCAGGGTGCAACTGTTCTCTCCGTCCGAACATACGCTGACAAAGCACAGAGTAAGTCAACGTTTCACTCCAACGTCCAATTAGCTAATCCGAGGTGCTGCTCTTATCCAACTGAATCCCAACATCTACACAAGGTGAATACAACATGTTCCTCTACAACTTGTTGCCTCTTCTGATAAACATGTTCTTTGCACTCCTACAGTTGATGCTGACGTCACAGTGGTGGGCTCTGGTCCTGGTGGATATGTTGCTGCAATCAAAGCAGCGCAGCTTGGTTTTAAGGTAAAAAATTAGGCCTCAGTGTATCTACCTTCCGCAGCAATCGAATGTTCGCTCCCGTCCGCACAGGGCTCTGCGCACCTCCCTGGAAAAGTGGGATTCCGGCGTTTGTGCAGAGGTGCCGTCGGGCGGACGTTTTGATATAGCATCTTTTTGTTCAAGCTGACCTAGCCGAAGGTGTAAATACGGCTTAACCCTTTATTAGTAGTGATGCCCATCTTGTCGTCATTGTTCACCAACTTTGTTTTCTACTACAGACGGTGTGTGTGGAAAAGAATCCCACCCTGGGCGGGACTTGTTTGAATGTCGGCTGTATCCCCTCAAAGGTAAACATTGGGACTGAGGGGGTTCATAGAACTTTTGCTAGGTCTTATTGCGCAACACTGCGGCTGTGCAACTTCGTCTTTGCGAGTTGTTGAATAATGTAACATGTCTGTCTCCCTTGTCCCTTTGTATAGGCCCTACTGAACAACTCATATCTGTACCACCAGGCCCATGGCAAAGACTTCGAAAGCAGGGGCATTGAAAGTAAGAGTCCACATCAGCTAGAGCATTGGTCACCAGCAGCCTGGTCCTAGAGAGCTGAAGGGTGTGGACAAGCTTTCACTCCAGTCAAGTCTTTGCAACAAACATTTACTTGAGACTCTTGCTCTCTCTCTGTCTCGCTCTCTCTCTGTGCCAGTCTCAGGGATTACATTGAACCTGGAGAAGATGATGTCACAGAAGAGCGGTGCGGTCAAAGCACTGACAGGAGGCATTGCACATTTATTCAAACAGAACAAGGTGAGGTCTCAACTTTATAGTTCCTCCCTACGTTGGAAGAGCGATGCCTAGTTCACTCTAGCCTCTGCCAGGCTTTCATCTCACCTTCTATATATAATCCTGTGGAAGTTCTTGTCAGAAAGAGGCTAAAAGAAGGTGGAGGGTATCCAAGCCGTTTCCCATCAATTGGAATCGGCACGTTCATAGGCAGAGATTCTAAACCGAAAGCCAATCATTTTCAATGGTGCCCATGGGGGGGTAGTCTCATTACAACAAAAAAATAAATAGCCATCAAAAAATATATATAGCATGCTAGCACTGTAAATGAGCTACATTCGGGATATTTTGCGCTTCTGAAGAGGGATGGAAGGAGTGGTTGTTTTTGAAAAATCCTGTCTTTTCACAGCCAATCAGTGCTCCACTCACACCTATTTTTACAATATGAATTTCCCCAGGCTCTGGAGAACAATGTGAGTGAGGCCTGGAGCCGAGCGGAGGCCAAGTTCACTCAAATTACACATTTGGCTCACTTTATGGATAAATGGCAACATCTAGGCAACTAATCAAGACAGCATCTGGAAATATGGGTTAGTTAGTGAGATTTCACCTCAGCAGGATTATAAACTTGAAACATCAGCAGCCTGTTTTGACTATCTTCTTTAAATGGAGGTGGCCATCTATGGACATTACATTGTCAATGGAATTGTCAATGGTCTTTTTCCTGTACTCCCTTGTAATTTGAATCCATCACTAAGTTTGATACCAGTGCAAGCTGTTTTGATGCTTCCCCTTGGATTCTTTGTTCCAGAGTTTATGAACTTGACCCTGTCTTTAATTGATGATGTAATGTGGCGGTTTCCCCTCAGGTGACGCACGTGAACGGCTATGGGAGGATTACAGGCAAGAACCAGGTGACGGCCACGGCCGAGGACGGCAGTGAGCAGGTCATCAACAGCAATAATATCCTCATAGCCACCGGCTCCGAGGTCACGCCCTTCCCCGGGATTGAGGCACGTTGATGTACTACAGTACTAGTTTGAAGCAGATGACCAGCTGTTAGTTGACATGTGTCAAAGCTGAGTCCTAACTCTCCTAACCCCTGTGCTGTCAGGTTGATGAGGACACCGTGGTGTCCTCCACGGGAGCCCTGGATCTGAAGAAGGTCCCTGAGCAGCTCATCGTCATCGGTGCCGGAGTCATTGGGGTGGAGCTGGTGAGGGATGACACGCGCACACACATACACACGATTTACAGCATGGTCTGTAAAGAGTAAGTGGCGGTATGAGGATTCCAACTCTTGGGGGACACCTAAGGTCCATAACATCCTGTTTGGCTTCTCGTTCTCCAGGGGTCAGTGTGGCAGCGTCTGGGCTCCAATGTGACAGCGGTGGAGTTCCTGGGCCACGTGGGCGGCATGGGTATCGACATGGAGATCTCCAAGAACTTCCAGCGCATCCTGCAGAAGCAGGGTATTAAGTTCAAGCTGGGCACTAAGGTCATGGGTGCAATCAAGAGGCCCGACGGCAAGATCGATGTGGCGTGAGTTCCATCCCCCGGTGGTGTATGTGTGTATATAGGGTGGATCTAGCTGTGAATGGACAAAATCACTAAGATGAATGTCTATAGTTAAAAATCAATAGGTAGGACCTAGCCCAAACGTAACTGTGTTCTTGCCTCCAGTGTGGAGGCGGCTGCCGGCGGGAAGAACGAGACTCTGACGTGTGACGTGCTGCTGGTGTGTATCGGCAGACGGCCCTTCACCAGGAACCTGGGCCTGGAGAACGTGGGCCTGGAGCTGGACAACAGGGGACGCATACCTGTCAACAACCGCTTCCAGACTAAAGTACCCAGGTAGACCTAAACTACCACACCCCTCTGTTATATTCAACACCTGCTTTTTCAATGCACCTATATTCCAACCACCTCTCACCAAGGTCTCTTTCAAAAGGCACTAAATGTGATACCGCAATCTTTCCTCCCCATTTATTTATCTCCCTCTGTAGTATCTATGCCATTGGTGATGTGATTGCCGGGCCCATGCTGGCACACAAGGCGGAGGACGAGGGCATCATCTGCGTGGAGGGCATGGCTGGGGGCGGCGTGCACATCGACTACAACTGTGTCCCCTCTGTTGTCTACACACACCCCGAGGTGGCATGGGTGGGGAAGACGGAGGAGCAGCTCAAAGAGGAGGTGATACACACATCTCCCCAAACAAACACCCATAGTTTTGACCAAATTAAGTAGCGGACATGGCTTTTATATATAATATAATCACTGGATCAATGGTTTTGTTTGGATATCAGCTGCCAAAATGTTGATTTGTGATTTAAAAATACACTGAACAAAAATATAAAACGCAACATGTAAAGTGTTGGTTTCATGAGCTGAAATTAAAGATCCCAGAAATATTCCATACGCACAAAATCTTATTTCTCTCAAATGTTGTGCACAAATTAGTTTACATCCCTGTTGGTGAGAATTTCTCCTTTGCCAAGATAACCCATCTCCCTGACAGGTGTGGCATATCACAAAGCTGATTAAACAGCATGACCATTACATAGGTGCATCTTGTGCTGGGGACAATAAAGGGCCACTCTAAAATGTGCAGGTTTATCACACAACATGATGCCAAAGATGTCTCAAGTTTTGAGGGATCGTGCAATTGGCATGCTAACTGCAGGAATGTCCACCAGAGCTGTTGCCAGAATTGAATATTAATTTCTCTATCATAACCTGCCTCCCAACTTTGTTTTTGAGAATTTGGCAATACATCCAACCGGCCTCACAACCGCAGACCACATGTATGTCTGGGTGACCCCCCATGATGGGGTTATGGTATGGACAGGCATAACCTACGGCCAGCGAAAACAATTGCATTTTATTGATGGCAATTTGAATGCAGATATACTGTACCATGATGAGATCCTGAGGCCCATTGTTGAGACATTCATTCGCTGCCATCACCTCATGTTTCAACCTGATAATGCGTGGCCCCATGTCGCAAGGACTTGTACACAATTCCTGGAAGCTGACAATGTCCCAGTTCTTACTTGGCCTGCATACCCACCAGACATGCCACCCATTGAGCATGTTTGGGCTGTTCTGGGTATGACAACATGCTCCAGTTCCTGCCAATATCCAGCAACTTCGCACAGCCAATGACGAGGAGTGGGACAACAGGCAACAATCAACAGCCTGGTCAATTATATGTGAAGGAGATGTCACGCTGCATGAGGCAAATGGTGATCACACCAAATACTTACTGGTTTTCTGATCCACACGCCTACTTTAAAAAAAAAATGATATGTAACCAACAGATGCATATCTTTATTCACAATCATGTGAAATACATTGACTAGGGCCTAATTAATTTATTTAAATTGACTCATGTCCTTATATGAACTGTAACTCGTTTCGTTTTATATTTTTGTTCAGTATTGAAATCCCTGCAGGTATAAGAGTTAGCCACAAGGTGGCGATATTCTCCCCAAATTGTTGACTTTCCAAAGGAGCCAAGGTCTCTCAAAGTATCACACATATACTTTCAACACAGAAGAGTGACCATAAAGCATAACAGTAACCTCAACTCTACTTCGCAGGGCATCCCATACAAGGTGGGCAAGTTCCCATTTGCCGCCAACAGTCGAGCCAAGACCAACGCAGACACTGATGGCCTGGTGAAGATCCTCGGCCACAAGGAGACAGACCGGATATTGGGCGCTCACATCCTGGGCTGTGTGAGTCATGCTATCTCTGTGCTCCTTAGCAGATGAAAATGTGGGCTATAGCGTATGAAGTTGTATGCTAACTATGGTGACCTTTGACCCTTGTCTAGGGGGCAGGAGAGATTATCAACGAGGCGACGCTCGCCATGGAGTACGGCGCGTCCTGCGAGGACGTCGCCAGAGTTTGCCACGCCCATCCCGTGAGTTTAACACACACACACACGACAGGGGCAATGATACTATTAACATGGACCATCAAGCTATTTGATTATTTATTTTAGGACACTTGGGGGTAGGCCTATTAGGGGAAAAAAATGTGATGACTCTTTAGAATCTGACCTTCTTGCCATGATCTCAATAAGTTATAGCACAAGGGATGGCATATCAGGTAATGGCAAATTTCAGTCTGAAGGAAGTATGCTTTGGAGTGATTGAAATGCATCAGGAAGGTATTGGGATGTTCAGGAAAACATCAGGGATGAATAAACAATATTTTTATTTATTTTATTTTATTTCACCTTTGTTTAACCAGGTAGGCTAGTTGAGAACAAGTTCTCATTTGCGACCTGGCCAAGATAAAGTGTAGCAATTCGACACATACAACAACACAGAGTTACACATGGAATAAACAAAACATACAGTCAATAATACAGTAGAACAAAAGAAAACAAAAAGTCTATATACAGTGAGTGCAAATGAGGTAAGTTAAGGAAATAAATAGGCCATGGTGGCGAAGTAATTACAATATAGCAATTAAACACTGGAATGGTAGATCGGCAGAAGATGAATGTGCAGGTAGAGATACTGGGGTGCAAAATAAATACCAGTATGGGGATGAGGTGGGGAGATGGATGAGCTGTTTACAGATCTTATGTATGTTTGATTGGTGAATCAATTCCGCGCTCAGTTATTCTGTGCAGATTCATCTCTCATTTCTAACAAATCCTGCGCAGCTTGTATCATAGGTGAAAACATGCACATGTTCCAGTCTTAGCTTTTAGGGCTGGGGTCATAGTCTGTAATAGATTCAACCGTTCAAAATCTGGAGGTAAATTTGTGGGAAGAAAACGATTTGCCAGGATCGCTAGAAACGGTTTTACTGCGCCGTTTGTCCCAGCCGCTAGTAAGGTTATGCACGTAACCACGGTTCTGAAGTGCCGCATTCAACTGACTGAGGAAGACAACACATTCTTTCATATTATTACTGCGAGCAGCACAATAACTAATATAGGGCCCTAGCCACAATGTCATTCAAATGCACACACATCCACATTTGTGGGACCACACCACCAACCTGTCAATCTAACCTCTTCTTCCATCCATCTCTCTCTTCCAGACTGTGTCCGAGGCCTTCAGAGAAGCAAACCTCGCAGCCTCCTTCGGGAAAGCTATTAACTTTTAACTGCCGTCTTCGCTCACACAGCTGTGTACATAACCGTTCTGTCCACGACGTCCCCAAACCAGAAATCTGTCCACAAGCAACGCACACACTCTAGGAGGGGGACACGGAATGTACCGTGACCCCTCAACTCCAATTAAGGGACTCCTCTGTATACATACATAGAAAACAAAGACACACCTTGTATCACATTAAGTATGTCATTTAAACGTTGTCAATAAAGGGGTTTGGGTGGTAAAAATGGACTGGAGATCAAGTCTTTTTGACTTTCTACATTGGTGTCTTGGGTGTTGCACTCAAGGTTTGCTGCTATATCAAATAGCTAACTACATATGTGTGATATATATATGTTAGTCGCAGTGTATCTAGCATTTTTCAAACACCACTTTCTTATTAGTACAGTGCTCAGAGATGTATATTCATAGGTTGGTATTGGGTGGAATACTGCTGTTTTTAACAATAAGAGATGAGTCATGACTGAATATTTTTAAAGACTGAGGCAAAACTACTTTTCAATCGGAGTAAAGAGGTTGGAAAGTCCAAAGCAGCAACTCGCTTGTATGAATTTCAATACTTATTCAAATATGGCTGTATTGTCTGTGTGTATACTTTCTTGCTTAACTCCGAGCTCCACAAAACCAATAAAATGTAGTAAGGTTTCAAGTCTAGTGGTGTGTGATGCATTGAAGTGGTCTTCAGTGCAATGTGTGGAACAGCAGAGGGACCTATACCAACTACTTCAGTAAGATGTGACTTCCTCTCCATCTTCATGCATTTGGAGTCACTGTAAGCCAGGTGACAGCAGTAGTGGTAGTCTGCTAAAGGGTTTTCCTAGACACAGATCAAAAGCCTTCTGGACTTAATAGCATGCTCAATCACTGAAATGGTTAAGTCCAGAAGTATACTACAAAGGATCAATGATTTAGCCAGATAACTCTATAAAACAACCAGAAATAATTACTGCAACAGGGAGCCCCATTAAATTGTTTTCACTAATTAGTATTTTGACTGATGTGACTGGTCAAAAGACCAATTGGTGGGAAAAAATATCAGAATAGGGCTGCCTATGTAAATGCAGCCTTAGCTGGCTAACTCATTGATCCTGCTTTGCTGTATAGCCACCCCTCAAGACTAGGGGGGTATACCCGCTTTAATGTTGCGGGTAGATTGACGGAAGCCTCGATGCCATTTTCTGCATTTCCAATTCCCCATAAATTTTTTGGTAAATATATTACATTTTTACAGACACAATTTTACATTGGTCACCCCCCCCCCCCCCCCCTTCAGTACTCCTCCCATTTATCTCTGAACACCATCCCGTTTTGATTTTTATTAGCCATATATTTTTCAACTGTGGTGTAACGTTTCACAAAAGTCCTGAACCTTTTTATTCTCATAGTTTCTACAGATTGTAAAGAATGTTTAGCTAAGAGTATATTATTGATCGATTGACTGACTTTTCAAATCACCCAGCAGTGGTATTTGCAGAGTTAGTTCCATGTAAATGTTGTAATTCTTCAGCCTTTCTGGAACCTCAGACCAAAAACAAGCTATGCATGGTAAGTACCAAAACAAGTGATCTAATGGTTGTATCCCCCATATAAACTGAACAAATATATAAATGCAACATGTAAAGTGTTGGTCCCATGAGCTGAAATAAAAGATCCCAGAAATGTTCCATATGCACAAAAATGGTCTGATTTTGTGTACAAATTTGTTTTCATCCGTTAGTGAGTATATCTCTTTTGCCAAGATAATCCATCCACTTGACAGGTGTGGCATATCAAGAAGCTGGTCATTACACAAGTGCACCTTGTGCTGGGGACAATAAAAGGCCACTAAAATGTGCATTTTTGTCAGGCAACACAATGCCACAGATGTTTTATGGGAGCGTGCAATTGGAATGCTGACTGCCCAAATGTCCAACAGAGTTGTTGCCAGAGAAGGTCATTTTGAAGAACTTAGCAGTACGTCCAACCGGCCTCACAATCGCAGAGCACATGTAACCACGCCAGCCCATGACCTCCACATCTGGCATCATCTGAGACCCGCCACCCGGACAGCTGATGAAACTCAGAAGTATTTATGTCTGTAATAAAGCCCTTTTGTAAAGGAATAACTCATTCTGATTGGCTGGGCAGGGGCTCAGCCATGGGTGGCCATCGTGAAAGCCATAGATTAAGGTCTCATGAATTTGCTTGAATTGACTGATTTCTTTATATGAACTGTAACTCCTAGGGTTTTCTAAAATCTTTGAAATTGTTGCATGTTGTGTTTATATTTTTGTTCAGTAAAAACCCACAGTACCAGTCAAAAGTTTGGACACACCTACTTATTCACAGGGTTTTCTTTATTTTGACAATTTTCTACATTGTAGAAGAAGTGAAGACATCAAGAGTATGAAATAACACACATGGAATCATGTAGTAACCAAAAAAAGTGTTAAACAAATAGATTAGATTCATCAAAGTAGCCACCCTTTGCCTATGACAGGTTTGCACACTCTTGGTATTCTCTCAACCATCTTCATGAGGTAGTCACCTGGAATGCATTTCAATTAACATGTGTGCCGTGTTAAAAGTTAATTTGTGGAATTTCCTTCTTAATGTGTTTGAGCATATATATATATTTATATAAACAAAAAAGAAACAACAAGATTCAACAACTGAGACAAACTGAACAAGTTCCACAGACATGTGACTAACAGAAATAGAATAATGTGTCTCTGAACAAAGGGAGGGGTCAAAATCAAAAGTGACAGTCAGTATCTGGTGTGGCCACCAGCTGCATTAAGTACTGCAGTGCATCTCCTCAATGTCCAAAAGGCATGGTCACACAGATGAGCAGGGACCCTGGGCATCTTCCTTTTGGTGTTTTTCAGAGTCAGTAGAAAGGCCTCTTTAGTGTTTTCATAACTGTGACCTTGCCTACCGTCTGTAAGATGTGTCTTAACAACCGTTCCACAGGTGCATGTTCATTAATTGTTTATGGTTCATTGAACAAGCATGGGAAACAGTGTTTAAACACTTTACAATGAAGATCTGTGAAGTTATTTGGATTTTTATGAATTATCTTTGAAAGACAGGGTCCTGAAAAAGGGACGTTTCTTTTTCTGCTCAGTTAATATATAACATTCTATTGGTTGGTGAGGCACCCATGCTCAGGAGGAATGACAGTGGTCTTTCTGAGTGCAACTCGCTCAGTAGACTGGGGATGGTGGATGGCATGGTGCTGGTACCTGGAGCGGTTACCTGTCATTGAAGCTCTGAACGAGGCAGGGCTTGGGGACCTGGAGCATTGTCTACGGAAATGCCCCTCCCCACATTGGTAACAGGTGGCTCTGTTAGGACTTGGGAGACCTGAATGTCACTCTGCCCTGGCTGGATCCCCTCCTTCCACTCTCAGAAGCTATTGGAGCTGGGTAGGGGGTTGTGTAAGGCTTTTCAGTTCCACCTGCATATGTTTCACCTCTTCTAGCACAGACTCAAACTGTTCCTGGGTGACATACCCAGCCCTTAAACTCTGTATATCGCTGGTGGTTAATTTGAGTCAGACCATGATGATATGCATTGAGCCCGGAGTTTGGCCAATGGTAGACTTGAAGTTGTGCACATGTACTAGCTGCTGTGCTTGAGCCAGGGTTCCAGGTCATGGTTCATTACCTCAAATGCTACCTTTAGATGTTTAAGTCCCTTAAGGAAAGCATTGGTGGCAAGCTGATCCTAAATCACCAAGTCAACACCAGGATAGCAAGAGAAACTAGGTGGTTGACCTCCTTCGGCAAACTCAGCAGTTTGCTGAGATTGGTGATCAAAGGGAATTATGAACGAGCCCCAGTCCGTCCACCTTCCCCTCAAAAGTGGCCTGCATCCATCCTCTCTGTGCCACTCCCCTATCTGCTGACTGGCCACAGGAGAGATGGATATGGGCCTGAACTGTGGGCATATTGGTCAATGACATATAGTTCTGCTGCAAAGGGACGGAGAACATCGGAGGAGGATGTGTTTGGTAGAACCCCACAGAGAGGTGCGACCAAATGGAGAAGAGGATGGGCAGGAAGGTAGACGTCGTCCTGAAGTCACGAGTCTGCTCCACCTGCAGCACCATGGCAACTGAGATTAGGTGGAGCAGACTCGTGACTTCAGGACGACGTCTACCTTCCTGCCCATCCTCTTCTCCATTTGGTCGCATCTCTTCTCCAATTGGTTCTCTTTCAACCCTTCATTTATCTGCTCCATCAGCACATAGCTCTTCAGCCCCATCATCAGATCCAACCATCTCAATGTCCAAAAATGAAAAGGGGAAAAAAGTATATATTGCACAGAAAATTCAAAACAGAGATATCTGTGTTTCTGCAGGCTCAGATGACCTATGCAATGGGTGTGTTTGGGGAGGGAAAGCATACAGTAGGCCCCCTGGCCATGTGTGAGCTGAGGCGTCCATGCCCTGGGGGCTTTTGGACTCTGCCAGAGAGAACCAGAGGGAGCAGGTCCACGTGTTCTGTTCTGAACCGCTGCCATATCATGGTTTCTGTCGTGACAAGAAATCTGCCACCTCGCCTGGGAGATGAATGGCTCATAGGGAGGCCAGATGTGGTAGGGCCCATATCAAGAGTTGTTGGGCCACCTGTAGGGAACTTTACAGACCTGGTTCCCCCTTGATGGTTGACGTGGAACACTGTCGATGTATTGTCTGATCGTATCAGGACACTGCAGAAAATGATTCAGGGCTAGGTAAACTGTAGGAATTTCTAGCATGTTGATGAGCTCTTTCCTCCAGTAGGGGCACCACTCTCCCCTTACAGACCTGTGTTGCCACACTGCTCCCCAGCCTGTTAGTTAAGCGCCGGCCGCCACTACTTCCCGCCCTGCCGGAATTGATCTGAGGGACACCTGTAGCCAGGTAAGCTCTCTTCGTACACGGTCGCAGAGTAGAGTAGCACGCCCATGTCACCTGTATTTTGGTGTTTCTGTCCCAGTTGGGGTCCAAGCGGAGATCATTAAACCACACTTGTAGTGGCCTTGAAGTAAGCAGACCTAACGGTTTCACCGTGGAGGCCACCGTGAGCATGCGCATCAGTTGTTGTAATGTTCGTACCTTCACCAATGCAATCAACTGGAATTGTTGCAGAAGAAGATTGCTGTCCACACGCACAGGTGTTGTACATGCCCTCATAGCGCGGGAGTTCAGAGCCATGCCAAGAAAGGTGAACTTTTGGCTTGGTGTGAATTTGCTATTTTCATTGTTCATGGTAAGACCCAGTTCGGTGACGTGGGACAGCGCTGTGCCCTTGGCCACAACTTGCGAGTGGGGGCACAGATGAGCCAATCGTTGAGGTAAGAAAGGATCTTGATCCCCTGTATGTGGAGGGTTCACAGGGCTGCACTTGTGAAGACGCAAGGAGCCAGGGAGAGACCAAAGGGTAATACCGGAAAATGGTATGCCTGGCCCTGGAAGGCGAACCACAGCAAACGCCTGTGTTCCGGTTACACAGGAACGTGAACGTAAGCCTCTTTTCGGTCCAGGGATGTGAACCACTCCCCTGCGGATACAGTATGGAGAACATTTACCGTCCACAACATGTAAAAGGGGAGAACTTTTAGGAAAGCATTGAACCGTTTTAAATCCAGAACTGGACGGAAGCCTCCATCTTTCTACGGAATCAGGACATTGGTTGAGTAAAAGCCACCTGCTGTTCTGATGCTTTTACTCTTTTGATCGCACCCTTCCCCAGGAGAGATGTAATCTCCTGGTTGATGGTGCAAGCTTTCAGGGGTTCTGTGACTGAAGTCATTCTGATCCCTGAGAATGGTGGGGGCCGGTGTCGGAACTGCAGCCTGTACCCTTGTGAGAGGGTCATCACCACCCATGGGTCTGAGGAGTGGGATGCCCAGTAGGTCAGGTGCTGCTTGGTAAATCAGCCAATGGCCAACCCCCGCCATTCAGTTTCTGGGGGGGCTGACCACGACCACGGCCTGCCATTGGTTTCGTGGGCTTTCCCTCTTGTGGTGGGTCTGGGTGGGTCCTAGCGAATAACGGCGGACGCTGTCAAAGGCAGCAGGGGTCAGAAAGGGCTTTGCGCAGGTGGCATACACATAGGCAGGCGAGGCACAGGTCATGACCATCGTCTACTTACAGTTCAGCCCCACAAGAGGGGCAGCCATGCATGCCCAGCATCATGGGAATGCGGTGTTCTCTCAGCTCAGAATATGAAGAACAGACATTTGAAAATATCAAATATTCCTTATGCAATACACTGATTCATCAAATGAATTAATATAATAGTAACCGGAGACTGTACACAACAGCTACCACAATACACATGGTCTCATCCATGGCACCACTCTCCTGGGTCCTCTGTGTTTCTCCAAATTCTGATTTGTTTACCATGTAGGAATGGTCGAAATGGCTGAGGTATCCAGCTACCTTTCAAAAGGGCCAGCGGCTGCAGGACATGGGTGCAGTGTGGTGGAAGACAAAGAACTATAACCCCTTCCCTTAGAGCCGCCACGAGCAACTCTGGGTCCATGTGGCTCTCCTGCCCATCGAAGAGGTGAAGTAGAGGGCTCTCCTGATGTTGATAAAGGGGGCGACGTCCTTTCCAGCTGCGTTGAAGCAGGCCATCACTGTGATGTGCTCCTTGGTCCCTGGAGCCTGCAGGTACATGTGTTTTGTCACCCCGGGGAGCCAGCACTTAGAATAGAAATTGTCCATCCATGATGAAAATGTTTATTTTGGCATCAACACACACATTTACATCACACACATTGAGAACAGTCAGTCCAGCATTCTACATTCATAAACAAATAGAACACCACACACCTGCGTATTTTGTTGGCATAATTCATCAGCTTCAGTCTGATGAAGGGGAACCCATGGCTGGCCAGTAGATACAGTACTGCACCAGAGCATTTTCATCCTCTGGCGCAAGCAATGTGGGTGGTCCACTGCAACAACCATGGGTCACCCGGCCACTCAGCCTGGGTCTGCCGAGGTACACCATGCACCTTGGCAAATTCACATACACGTGGTAATCTCCTAAAAACAAGATGACTAACGTTGGCCGCCCGGCAGATAGCCATCCCTGTCCCGCAGTCCTCCATGGCGTGGAACATGTCGCTTGATTTTCTCCATGCCGTGGTGGGAAATACATGTAGCTAAATAACTTTGCATACTATACACATTTTAGAAAGATAACTCCGTCTGAATATGTATACAAATGTACAATTCAAAGCGAAGGCATTGAAAAGGTGACAATGAAAGGTTTCACAATAAACTGAAAGTGTACCCACGTTTTTTTGTTTGATGTTATCTGTAATGAAAAGTTAAATGAAGAAGGCGCAACAGCGCCTCTTCAACTCAGGAGGCTGAAGAAATGAATCTTGGCCCCTAAAACCCTCACAAACTTTTACAGATGTACGATTGAGAGCATCCCGTCTCAAGGCCATCAGACTGTTAAACAGCTATCACTAGCCGGCTACCACCCGATTACTCAACCCTTCACCTTAGAGGCTGTTACCCTATGTGCATAGTCATGGAATCACTGGTCACTTTAATAATGGAACACGTACTGCTTTACTCATTTCATATGTATATACTGTATTCTCCTGTATTTTAGTCAATGCCACGCTGACATTGCTCATCCAAATATTTATGTATTCCTTCATTCCATTATTTTACTTTTAGACGTGTGAATTGTTAGAAACTACTGCACTGTTGGAGCTATGAACAGACGCATTTCGCTACACCAGCAATAGCATCTGCTAAATATGTGTATGTGATCAATAACATTTGGTTTTGAAAGTTAAATGGTTCAAAATAGATGTTTGCGGTTTGCGCAAAATGCCACCATCAGACGACTCCAATTTCCATACGGTAAAGCTAGACAGCATTCAGCTGTTTTAGTGATATACAGTATATTGTCTAACACTTACAATTTATTTCCATTTTGGTTACTAAGCAGTTATTAACATTTATCAAATAAGCTAGCAATATTAGAAAATATGTTAGCTATATTTCAGAGGTTTAAAGTTGGATATTAAATGTTGTGTGGTCTGTTGAACAGTCAAAATGTATATACAATATACAGCGTGTCCCCAAAATGTCTATTACTTAAAAAAAAAAAAAACTCATAACCTAATTTACATACATTTTCATCGAGATCTGTGGTCAGTTAGCTAGAAGGGTGGATTTAGTCGCAAAACTTAATGACCGTTAATTCACAATACCATTTACATGATTTAGTCCTCCAACCTCACGAGCGTCCGAAATTAGGGGGTGTTTGATGTTGGGGGGAAATTAGCTAACTAATAGCCATGGAAGAGGGTGAAAGGATTATCTAGCAGTCCAGTTGCCAGTGAGGGTTTGCTACTCTGGATAGGGCAAGTACCTTTGTGGGTGGACATTATGCAAAGATTCTCCAGTTCCAAGTGAGAAACTATGAGGACATTGATATGCTGTAGCAACATAATATTCAGTAACATCTAATTAATATATTGTAGTCTGTTTCTTTGTGATGTTTTCTGTCCACAGATACAGAGCTGTGAAATCCTGTCTGCAGACGAATAGGTCCCAATGAATAAGGGTACATCTTTGTATACCAAGGTCAGAACGTGTTGTAAATTAAAACACCGTTTAAATGATACACAATGTATAAACCTATTACAACTGGAGCAGGCCAACCCTGCTGGGTGTGCCTGTTTCAGTTCCAGCCCAGCACTAATGTACTTGTCAAACTGCAGCAACCTTGTACTTGTTATGGAGTATATGTTAAAGGACTAGGGGGGTTTCCTATATACAGAAAACATCATGATTGGACAATAAAACTCACAGGGCTGAGCTTGCTTTATGCAGGTTTGCGTCGTGTAGTCATGCCCTATGCAACTGTAGGCCTAATTAAAAATGTACTCACAGCCTGTCAGCTATTATTGTGTTTATTGATTAATTCCAGTTCATTATTTTGGATTGAAAAAGTCTAGGTAGCCTAGTCAGCCCAAGTTTGAATATAAACCTGATTTGATCCCATTCACATTTTCACAAAGAAAGGGCTATAAATACACAACGTTAGCACTTTGTTTACCCTTAGGCAAGACAATGCAGCTGCTGTTAGTAGAGTACATCTGATCAGACTGAAAAATTCTCTCTTTTCCACGCAGTACAGCATGCCAGATTGCTAATGTTTAGGTGTATACATTTGTGTTTTTGCTTGTGTCTGGAGTGATGTTATCACATTTGCTAAATAAATACCGGAATAAAAATGGACAGCACGCCTTCAGATTTGTGCCCGACCTGCATTTCCCGTGACTCTGATTGGTCAACACACACACAGAGCTTGCAGCAGCACTCCGATGTGAAGGACAGAGAAATTGAGGGGCTGGGGAGTATGTTAAAACTTGTTTGGGATAGGGGGAGTATTTTGACGTCCGGATGAAAAGCGTGCCCAAAGTAAACTGCCTGTTACTCAGGCCCAGAAGCTAGGATGTTTGTATGTAGCTGTTTGTAGCTAGGATGTTTGTATGCGGGGTGCTGTCCTCAGATAATTGCATGGTGTGCTCGCGCCGTAAAGCCTTTTTGAAATCTGACATGGCGGCTGGATTAACAAGAAGTTAAGCTTTATTTTGATGTATTACACTTGTGATTTTATGAAAGTTAAATATTTATAATACTGTATTTCGCGCTCTGCAATTTCATCGGATGTTGTCGAGGTGTCCCGCTAGCGGCACGCCTTTCCCAAAGAGGTTTTAAGATCAAAATAAATATGAAAGAAGCAAAGGACAGGTAAAAAATTTGGAAAACCTGCCATCGTCTTCTGAAAACATAACCCTGCGATAGTTGTATTTTTCAGTGGAACAATTACACAAATTCTAATGCCAAAGAAACACCAGAATGGCTTTCCAAGAGGTGTTGAAGTGTTTCTGAAGGGTCTAGCAGTCCTGACCTAAATCTGCTTGAAAATCTGAGACAAGCATTGAATATTGTTGCTCATAAATGATTCCCAACCAAATTACTGAACTTGAGTAATTTTGACAAAAACAATGCATACTGTATGTTGCCGTAAGTTGCCGTTAGTAGAATCTTATTCAAAATGATTTACATCTGTAATGGCTGCCAAAGGTGCTTCCACCAAGTGTAAACTCTGGGTAGTGTGAAGACATATACTATCAACACATTTTCATTTTGTATTTATTTGGAAAATGTTCTATATTTTTCGTTCACTTTGAAAAAGGAATAAGTTGTGCAGATCTATAGGAAAAAAATAAAATGTAATCCTTTTTAGATTTAATTTCAAGGCAGCAAAATGTGAAGACTGTGCAAGGGGTGTGTAGACTCACAAGTAACTGTATGTAGGATGCAGATGTAATTATATGATAATGAAAGTCATAATAGAATTTATATAAAAATGATATTATCGATATCAACAAGTCTAATTATTGATATTGCTAATTTAATTGTTGATACACATTTTAATTATTTATATTGATACAAAAAAATCTAATTTGATATCAATAAATCATGACACAAAATAATACAATTATTGATATCAATTTCAATGACAATGATCTTGCGCAATAACTTCTGTATCTATCGAGCTCACAAGTAACAAACAATCCTATTATTATGGTGGGAGACACATGGTTAAGTACCATAAAAGGAAAATCTCACCACGAACTATCACCCTCATGCACTTAAGGAGATCATGAATATTATGGACACATTAGAACTAGCGAATATATGGAGGCTAAAAAAACGGACCTAGTAAGATATACATGAGACTTAATCAAGCTAGCCATCTTGACTATTTGTGTTATTCTCACTGGCTCCAAAAGTTAAAAAACAACAACATGCTGATAGGAGACAGAATGTGACCAGACCACCATCTGGACAGAGATGTTGGATGACAATTTGTTCTTAGCTAAGGCAAAATAATGAGACTTTTTCCCTGCACATCATACAGTACCAGTCAAAGTTTGGACACACCCTCTCATTCAAGTTTTTTTTTTTTAAACATAAAAAAAAAACTAATTGTAGAATAATAGTGAAGACATCAAAACTATGAAATAATATATGGAATCATGTAGTAACCAACAAAGGTCAAAAATATTTTATATAGTAGCCACCCTTTGCCTTGATAACAGCTTTGCACACTCTTGGCATTCTCTCAACCAGCAAATCGCTGTTGACTTTTTCCACATTTTGTTACATTACAGTCTTATTCTAAAATGTATTAAAATTTATTTTTCCCCCCTCATCAATCTACACACATACCCCATAATGACAAAGCAAAAACAGGTTGCTAGAAATGTTTGTAAAAAAAACAACACTGAAATATCACATTTACATAAGTATTCAGACTCTTTACTCAGTACTTTGTTGAAGCACATTTGGCAGCGATTACAGACTCAAGTCTTCGGTATGACGCTACAAGCTTGGCGCATCTGTATTTGGGGAGTTTCACCCATTCTTCTCTGCAGATCCTCTCAAGCTCTTTCATGTTGAATGGGGAGCGTCGCTGCACAGCTATTTTCAGAGAAGTCCGGGCTCTGGCTGGGCCACTCAAGGACATTGAGACCTGTCCCGAATCCACTCCTGTGTTGTGTCTTGGCTGTGTGCTTAGGGTCGTTGTCCTGTTGGAGGGTGAACCTTTGCCCCAGTCTGAGGCTCCGAGTGCTCTGGAGCAGGTTTTCATCAAGGATCTCTCTACTTTGCTCCGTTCATCTTTCCCTCGATCCTGACTAGTCTCCCAGTCTCTGCCGCTGAAAAACGCCCCCACAGCATGCTGCAACCACCACCATGCTTCACCGTAGGGATGGTGCCAGGTTTCCTCCAGACATGATTCTTGGCATTCAGGCCAAAGACCCCAATCTTGATTTCATCAGACTAGAGAATCTTGTCCTTCAGGTGCCTTTTGGCAAATTCCAAGCGGTCTGTCATGTGCCTTTTACTGAGGAGTGGCTTCCGTCTGGCCACTCTACCATAAAGGCCAGATTGGTGGAGTGCTGCAGAGATGGTTGTCCTTCTGGAAGCTTCTGGATTGAAAAAGTCTAGGTAGCCTAGACTTTTTCACCTCCCTCACCAAGGCCCTTCTCCCCTGATTGCTCAGTTTGGCTGGGCGGCCAGCTCTAGGAAGAGTCTTGGTGATTCTTATTCTCTTTAAGAATGATGGAGACCACTGTGTTTTTTGGGACATTCAATGCTGTAGACATTTTTTAGTACACTTCCCCAGATCTGTACCTCGACACAATCCTATCTTGGAGCTCTACGGACAATTCCTTCGATCTCATGGCTTGGTTTTTGCTCTGATATGGACGGTCAACTGTGAGACCTTACATAGTGCCTTTCCAAATCATGTACAATCAATTGTACTTACCACAGGTGGACTCCAATCAAGTTGTAGAAACATCTCAAGGATGATCAATGGAAACAGGATGCACCAAAGCTCAATTTCAAGTCTCATAGCAAAAGGTCTGAATACTTGTGTAAATAAAGGTTTATTTGTTTTACCTTTACTTTCATTTGCAAAAACTCAAAAAACTTGTTTTCACTTTGTCATTATGGGGTATTGTGTGTAGATTTGATACATTTTTATTTTATTTAATCAGGAATAAGGCTGTAACGTTGGAAAAAGTCAAGGGGTCTGAATACTTTCCGAATGCACTGTATGTACATGAAGTCAGGGTAAAGAGACTAGGCATCAGGATAGATAATAATAATAAGAGTAAAACAAAGAACAGAGTAGCGGCAGCAAATTATGTGTACAAGTGTGCGTGTGCACAGTATGCTATGTTTGCGTATGTAGTGTATGGGAGTGTCAATGTATTGTAGGTGAGTGAGTGTGTATGTATAGTCTAGTGTGTCATGGTTGTCTTAAGAACTGGACCAAGGCGCAGTGTACGTAGAGTTCCACATCTTTATTATCAAGTGAAACTTAAGCAAAAAACAAAACAATAAACGAACAACGAAACGTGACTACGTGGTGCACATGCACAAACACAAAATAATATCCCACAAACACAGGTGGGAAAAATAGCTACATAAACATGAGCCCCAATTAGAGGCAACAATTACCAGCTGCCTCTAATTGGGAACCAAAGCAAAACACCAACATAGAAATGTTAAACTAGAACACCCCCTCGTCACGCCCTGACCTACTACACCATAGAGAAACAAGGGCGCTCTATGGTCAGGGTGTGACATAGTGAGTGTGCGTAGGGTCAATGCAAGATAGTTTGGGTACCATTCAATTGATTACTTAGCAGTATGGCTAATTAGCGGTCTTATGGGTTGGAGGTAGAGGCTGTCTCAGAGCCTGTTGGTCCCAGAGCCGATGCTCTGGTACTGTTTGCTGGACGGTAGCAGAGTGAACAGTCTATGGCTTGGGTGGCTGGTGTCTTTGGCAGTTTTTTGGCCCTTTCTCTGACACCGCCTAATATAGAGGTCATGGTTGCCAGGGAGCTCAACCCCAGTGATGTACTGGGCTATCCGCACCACCCTCTAACGCGTTGCGGTCAAGGGCGGTGCATTTGCCATACCAAGAGGTGATGTAGCCAGTCAGCTCTCAATGGTGCAGCTGTAGAACGTTGAGGATCCGAGGGGCCCATACCAAATATTTTCTGCCTCCTGAGGGTGAAGAGGCGGTGCCGTGCCCTCTTCACAACTGTGCAGGTGTGTGTGGACCATGTTCAGTCCTTAGTGATGTGGACGCCAAGGAACTTGAAGCTCACAACCCACTCCACAACAGCCCCGTCGATGTGGATAGTGGCATGCTCTCCCCTTTCTCCTATAGTCCAAGATCAGTTCCTTGGTCTTACTGACATTGAAGGGAAGGTTGTTGTCCTGTTACCACACTGCTACGTCTCTGACCACCTCCCTATAGGCTGATTCATTGCAGTCGCTGATCAGGCCTACCACCGTCGTGTCGTCAGAAAACTTGATGATGGTGTTGGAGTAGTGGGTGGCCACGCAGTCGTGGGTGAACAAGGAGTACTGGAGAGTAAGCACACACCCCTGGACTCAGAGTGAGTCCATGGAATTTATGTGATTTGTTAAGCCAAATTTTACTCCTGAACTAATTTAGGCTTCTCTAAACAAAGGGGCTGAATACTTAGCTAATTTGTATTAATCTTAAAAAATATATACCTTTTCTTCCACTTTGACATTAAGTAGATTGTTGAAAGAAAATTATAATTAAATAAATTTTAACCTGACTGTAAATAACACAAAATATGGAGAAATCAAAGGGGTATACTTTTGCAAGGCAAAACAACAATCTCAGCTCTGCATATTTTTTTTACACGAAGAAACAATCATTACATAATTTATTCTGGAATGTCCGCATGTAGCTTGTTTCTGGTCACAGATTCAGGAATGGTTAAAAAAAATCCCAACATTCATTTAAAATATAACCCTACAAATAGCAGTGTTGGGTGACTTGGAAAACCATAACCAGCAATATAATATAATACTCATAGGACAAAATGTCATCATTAACTTACAAATCGGTGGATGCTATACGATTAGAAAGGTTGAAAATTAATGTAAGACATCCCAGCACAGTTAAAAATATATATGGCACGTGGAAATCAAAAGAGGATGGTCTACGGAGATAGGTGGGATGAGTTGAGAGCAGCAGAGGGGTGGGATTATACAGCTCATGATTGGTAAGTAAATAAGGAAAACACTATATAGATGTCTGAGTACTATCTATCCAATATGTAATGTGTATAATCAAACCACTGTGTATAAAAGTACCATGTATCTAACAAAAAAGCTCTAAAAACTACAACGTTAAACAAAGTTACTTTTGTTCTCCGATGGGTAAAAAAAATAAACGTATGCTTACTGAACAAAGCTCTTATCGACAACAAACTAAGTTAATTACGGATACAGTTCTGCAGCTCAAATGTGTGTCAAACTATGAGCAGGGACTCCTCTCGCAAAGCCGGCACGCTTACATCTGGTTTCATTTACACTAATAAGAGCGTATCACGCTCTGAAAACGTAGCGTGTCTGGTGACGCAGGCCAGTTAGATAGCAATGTTCTCATAGTTCAAGCATTCATTCGGTCATATCTTATCCACCCAAGAGGAGATGAATGGCCTTTCAATCAGCTGTTTGATCCCCTTCCCCGACATAGGGCACGGTCATGTTTTTGTGCCTTCTCTTCATGTGTTCTTTCATGTTCTGCTTATGTCTGAAGCATTTATCACAATAACTACACTTGAAAGGTTTCTCCTCCATGTGCAGTCTCTGATGACTAATTAATGCCCCTCTGTCACTGAAGCATTTTGGACATATAGAACACACATGCAGTTTCTCCCCTGTGTGTATTCTCAAATGCACATTCAACTGAAAGATGAAGATTTGCCACACACATGGCAATGATGTGGTTTCTCCCCTCTGTGTCTCTTTATGTGCCGATTCAAATTGGAACTCTGACTGAAACATTGGCCACACTCCTGGCAGGGAAATGGTTTGTCATTGGTGTGAATTCTCACATGCCCTCTAAGATGATGGCTATAGGTGAAACATTTCTTACAAAAATGACATTGATGGGGTTTCTCCCCTGTGTGAATCCTCATATGCATTTGCAGACTACTTCTCTGAGGGAAGCATTTGGCACATTCAGGACAGCGATGACGTTTTTCCCCTGTGTGAATCCTGCAATGGTTTTTCAGGTGATCCCTTCGAGAGAATGAATAGCCACAATCCTGGCACCGATAAGGCTTCTCCCTTGAGTGAGTCCTCATATGCATTTTCAGAGAGGTGCCAAGGCGAAATGTTTTGCCACATTCATTACAGTGATACGGTTTCTCTCCAGTATGAAGCCTCATATGCATTTTTAAATTTCCACTCAGAGCGTAACATTTTCCACATTCATGGCAATGATGCGATTTCTCCCCTGTGTGGACCATCCTTATATAGACATTCAAAGTTCCAATCGAAGTGAAACATCTGCCACAATCATTACAGGGAAAAAGTTTCTCCCCTGTGTGGGTCCTAATATGATTTTTCAGATCCGTAGGAGAGTCAAAACCTTTACCACAAACTTCACAAAACCTAGTTCTGTGAGTTTCTAATATGTGATCCATCAAACCTTTTAGGGATTGACAGCTTTTTCCACAAACACCACAAATATGTTCCTTATCTTTTCTGTGTCTTCGCAAATGTCTCAATAAAGCCCCAAAGGAGTGACAAGGCCTTCCACAAACCTTACAACTAGAACCAGCAGGGCATTCACTAGGTGGTTTCAGATGGGACATCATGTGAGTTTGTATGTGATCCCTCACACGTTCTAGTGATGGACATCTTTTTCCACACACACCACAAATATGTTCCTCATCTTTTCTATGACTTTTCAAATGAGTCAATAATGTACGCATGGAGTGACAAGACCTTCCACACACCTTACAACAAGCAGGGATTTGTTCTTTTTCTGTCCGTGTCCTCTTTGATTTGCACATCTTTAAAGCCGCCAGATGTCCTCCACTCCACCTCGCGTCAACACTTTCACGGTTTTCATTCTGAGATGCAGAACAGCTTGGATTTACTAAAGAGAGGGCCTGAGAGTCACTGGTTGGTTCTGAAGAGTCCTCATGAGGTTCTGTTTTTATCTGTTTAGTTGAAGAGTCTCTGTTCTTGCATTCTTTACTTTGGGTTTTGTTAAGATGTGAGGACTGAGTTGGATACTCATCAGACTCACTTTTCACACAGGGAAAAGTGGTATTGTATTCCAGCTTTTGGCTGGTCCTGAGTGCCACCTGTTCCTCTTTAATCTGTGTGGGCTCGGAGTCATCTTTCCCCGGATTGGGGCTCCTTTCCTGCTCACAGTGCTGCTGTTCGGGGGGAACCTCCTCTTCAATGGCATTGAGCCATTTGCGGTCTGAAGGGAAGAAGAAATGATTAATTAGCTAGAACTCGAACACTGAAATGATATAGGGGTTTCTGTAAAACCTTGGAGTAGTCATAGTTATGACATGGCAAACCCTGGCTGTGACCCCACACTCCAGTGTCTCGGGGAGTGGGATATAAAAATATAAAAAAACATGTCCAATTTACACATGCGTCTAAATTACACACTTGTAAATGTAAAGGGAAAACAGTATAAGCACCCACCCCCAAAATGTGGAGTGAGACTATGGCTTTAACCAGGACTTGGGAAGAACAGAAATGTTCACTTCTGAAAAATCAAACACTTTATTTTGGGAAGGAAAATAATAAGTTTTTTTTTACCATTGTTTTATTGATGCAGCTCCAAAAAGCCAGCAGACCACAAATCAGGGGTAGTCCACAGCCCAGGATCTTTTGACTTGTTTTGGGTCCGACTCCGAGAGGAAACACAAATTGGTCTGCCTTTAGGCCAAGCACCTGAACCCCATGTCTAGTGGTAATTGAACAACGATTACCACTAGACATGCAACCATAGCATTAGGAATTAGAATAGTAATTGAATACCCTTTGTTTTCAGTTTGGATATTGGTTTGATATTTGGAGTTGACACATCAATACCTAGTCGATGGAAGGTCCTATGATGATTAGGGTGATATATCTAGAATCAGATGATGCTAGAGAACAAGGTACAGCCTTCAATAGGGGGAATATTATGCACTCACAGTGGTCTTAAAAGTGCAATCAGCTGAATCAGGTGTTTACAGGTAAAAAAAAATGTGTTACAATTAAATGATCTTTGAGCTTTAACCAACTTTGTTTTTACCCCACATTAATTACATTTAGAAATGTAATCTTGTTAATTAAAAAAATCTATTTATTTTTGGTAAAAAATTATACATAAATAGGCCTACTTGCATGACCTAGAGCTAAAATCACTTGTAGCAAAGTCACTGATGTCCCTAATCCATTATACACCCATTAGAATTCCCATTTTAAAGTTCCCTGATTATAAATACATTTCCGTTCCTAATTATAATTTTTCCAAAAATCCAATCCACGTGTGCTAGAGATCTACCGCAAGGTTTCCACTATGAAAATGTGGCGTCGAACATTTGAGCAGCAGAGTTTTAATTTACCAGACATTTGAGAAATGTACCGGATCCATATGCATTGGTGCATAACCTGATCACGGTGTCCACCCACGGTGCTCAGAATGCCAGAAATCACATTTAGATTATGGTAATTCATATTAAAAGAACATCCAAGTCGACGATGCAATGACGTGTCCTTGCCGCTTACTTTGAAGATGCTAGAATAACTGTCCACGTGTACTTTCCCTCAGCCAACAAGACAACCAACAGCAAAATCACTAGCCGGAGTATGAGTTTCAAGTTTGCGGAAGCACATTTTCACCATAAAAAAAATTCACTTTTGGAATAAAAGTCAGAAATAAAAGTCATCTTTGCAGTGTAAGACATTAGGAATAGTAGGCTGAGGAGATTGGACAGTCGTACACATGTAGGATAATAATATAAGTCAATCACTGTTCGCAAAAAAGACCGTGCCAACGCGTGACTGAGCCCATTTAGTGTAGAGGACTGGGGCTGTATCAGATACGTTTTTATGCTATACAGAAACCCAGCCTACATAGCTTAATTAGCCTACTCTTGTCTACACTACTCTATTGGTCTTTCTTTGCATCGGATAAACAAATTTCATGCAACTGCTACACTTTATATGACTGGAGGTATTAGCAGAGCATTTTTTAAATAAGACAAATTACAGGGTAGCTAGCCTACTCTGACAATCAATAAAAACAACGTTGTCCATATAATAGGCCTACGAGAAGGGGAGACGCAAATAGAATATAGCATCCGTCTAAACTGGAGGAGGAAATTGTCCAAAAACAAACTTAAATTGCACTGACCCAATAATCATAAAGAGCGTATGCACAGTGCGCAATCACCGGTGATATGGCCAATGCTCTCCGCTGGGGCTAATAAGACAGGCTATAGGGCTACTGTTGTTCGCTCAACTAAAACACAGATGATAGTCTTTTCTTTGTCTACTCTTTACAGCAATAGTCAGTTGCTTTCCAAACTGTTTTCCCACAATTTAATTTTTAAATATTGTGATATGGTTGGCTGGGCCGCTCTACTTTTCACTGACAGTCGCAACTAAACGATAATCTATTTCGTATTTGCTGTGCTCAAATTGCGAGGGCTGTCTTCCTTCCGACTGTAGGCAATGCGATTTAAAAAAAACAACAGGTACACTTATCTACTATGGGGATAGTAAATTGACATAGGTGGTGCATCCAAAACGGTAGGGGACGCTTTCCCTAAGTAAATTTGAATCGTTAAATTGATATAGCTTAATTAGCCTACTCCTGTCTACACTATTCTATTGGTCAGCTTGTCAAGAAAGTAGCACAAACAGACTCTGGGACATTCGTGGGACGGTAGATCCCAAATTCATACAACCATTTGGCTACCAGACAATAAAAGAAAGCTGAAAACCGATAGAACATGAAAGAAATAGGCTACTGGTTTCAATGGCATATGGAAGCCTATATAAAATTGCCTCCATGGATATGGCCAGATTTTGCCTAGGCTACTTTGAAGCAAGGTAAAACACGCCCCATAATATGTAGTAAAACGTTCAGGTTTCAAATCACTCAAATGTATTTATAAAGCCCTTTTTACAATCAGCAGATATCACAAAATGCTATACAGAAACCCAGCCTAAAACCCCAAACAGCAAGCAATACAGATGTAGAAGCACGGTAGCTAGGACAACTCCCTAGAAAGGCAGGAACCTAGGACGAAACCTTGAGAGGAACCAGGCTCTGAGGGGTGGCCAATCCTCGTCTGGCTGTGCTGGGTGGAGATTATAACAGTACATGGCCAAGATGTTCAAACATTCATAGATGACCAGCTCAGGTCCTCCGGGAGGGGAGGGAGAGAATTAGAGGGACAAACTATTGCAGCATGGATACTGGAGGCTGAGACAGGAGGGGTCGGGAGACACTGTGGCCCCGTCCGACGATACCCCCGGACAGGGCCAACCAGGCAGGATATAACCCCACCCACTTTGCCAAAGCACAGCCCCCACACCACTAGAGGGATATCCGCAAACCACCAACTTATTACTCTTATACAAGGCCGAGTATAGCCCACAAAGATCTCATCCAAGGCACGAACATGAGGGGGCGCCAACCAGGACAGGAATATCCCGTCAGTGACTCAACCCACTCAAGTGACGCACCCCTCCTAGGGAGGGCATGGGAGAGCACTAGTAAGCCAGTGACTCAGCCCCCGTAATAGGGTCAGAGGCAGACAATCCCAGTGGAGAGAGGGGAACCGGCCAAGCAGAGAGAGCAATGGAGGTTCGTCGCCTTCCAGTTCACCTGGGCCAGGCTACACTATCATTGGACCTACTGAAGAGATGAGTCTTCAATAAAGACAAAAGTTGAGACCAAGTCTACGTCTCTCACATGGATAGGCAGACCATTGCATAAAAATGGAGCTCTATAGGAGAAAGCCCTGCCTCCAGCTGTTTGCTCAAAGAATTAAGAAGCTATATGTTTTCAAAATGCATACTTCCTTCAGCTCATTGCAAAGTGGTGTGTGAGGCGCTGATAAAGCCCATCTTTCGTTGCTTATGCATTTGAATGGCGATTTGGAAGAGCACTTCAACTACCAGTTGAGAAAAAAAAAAAATATATATATATATTTTAAACTCTGTTTTAAGTTTTACACACACACACACACAAGACAAAGCAATATAAATAATATACTCAACTAGAAAAAAAATACAAATAAAAAAATAGCTTTAAAGATACCATACTTTAGACAAGTTAAACACACCAGGCAGAAGGCTACAGAGGTTAAAGGGCAATCTATGGTACAGGGACAGAGCAAACATCTCACCATTGTTCCTGTAAACAGTCAAGGGATAAGGGTGGAGAAATGCAACCACTCACAGAGAGTCATGGCCACAGACCGACCATCCACTGGACCAAAAATGTTTAAAATACTTCAAAATAAAAAAAATAGAATGATTAGTCATGTAGGCGTGAACAGAATGTAAAAATAACTGGGAAAAACAAGCTCACACTTCAGTCTCTGCCCGGGCAAGATGAACAAGGCATCCGCGGATCACAATCAATAAGCACATGGACCTTAATGCCCCCCCCAGCAAAAACACAGAGAGAAGCTCCTCCAACCCTTAAGTCACAGGGGGGTCAAATACAGACTTATTTTAGTTTTAATTGGAATGCCATCAGAGGATGGACTGTTTAAAGTAAGACCGGAATGGAGCCCAAGCCTCATTAAACAGTTTGGGGTTCCCACGTGAATTTAATTAAATTTTTTCTAGTTTCAGAGAGCACAACACATCTCTCACCCAATATTTATAAGATGCAGGAGCTGCCATCTTCCAGTTCTGTAGTATTAGCCGTCTAGCTAAAAGAGTTCTAAAAGTTCTATAAGCAACAGTGTCCGACTGGATTCTTGATAGGGGGGTACCCATGGGCAGTACTCCAAAAAGGGCTGTAAGGGGAGACGGATCTATAACAGTGTCATATATATCAGAGAAACATTTAAATATTAATTCCCAGAAACCTGACAGTTTATGACAGCCCCAAAACATATGCAACAAAGTGGCTGGTTCCACTTTACATCTGACACAGGTAGGATCAAAATCAGAGAATATTCTTCCAAGTTTGGCTGTGTCTAGTGCTAAAAGAGGACGAGTGCACCCTGTGCAGCACAGATTCCCAGGCATCTTCCCCAAGTTCCTCCCCCAAATCTTTTTCCCATAGAGTCTTTAAAGGCACCAAAGAAGGGTTCTGTAAGTCATGATTGATTGCATATACATCTGAAATTGCACCCCTAGGAAGCTTGTTCAACTCCAAGATGCTCTCTATAGCTGTATTCGCAGGCCTATTGGGAAATCCAGGTGTGTTAAATCTGACAAAGTTTCTAGTCTGGAGATAGCGGAAAAAGTGGGATTGGGGGAGATTGAACTTTTCCTGCAGCTGAGAAAAAGAGGCAAATGTATCATCAAAGAATAATTGGGCTAGCGAGGAGAGTCCTAGTGAGTGCCAAATGCCAAAAGCCCCATCATTCAAAGATGGAGGAAATAAAATGTTCTGATTGATTGGGCCTGATAGAGAAAGCCTCGGAGGCTAAAGGCTAAACGGATTCCAAATTTTAAGAGACTACTTTACAATTGGGTTGACACACCTTTTGCCTAGGGACACTGGGAGATACGAGCACAACACAGAGGAAAGTGCTGCAGGTTTACACGATTCAGACTCCATCTGGACCCAGAGTGGTCTAGGGCCAGTAGGATCAGTCTGCAGCCAGTACAGAACGGCTCTGAAATTTGCAGCCCAGTAGTATGTCTGAAAATTTGGTAGAGCTAAACCCCCAAATGACCTAGGCTTCTGTAAATGTTTTCTACCAATCCGTGGTACCTTGCCATCCCAAATAAAATGCATGAATGTTTGATCCAGTGAAATAAAAAAAGGTTTTGGAATAAAAATGGGTGCAACACATTCATTTTAATGACATTAATCCTTCCGATAAGAGAAAGGGGTAGCGAATTCCAAAAAGTAAAATATTGTTTCAAGCTGTTTGCTAGAGCAACAAAGTTTTCCTGAAACAAATTTGAATATTTCCTTGTCACTTTTACTCCCAAGTAGGTGAATTTATCCCGGACAATCCTAAACTGAGAACTTGTAAAACAGCACTTTAAAGCAGCCTTGTTTACCGGAAAAAGCTCACTCTTGCCTAGATTCAGCTTGTACCCTGAGATTGATCCAAACTTTTTAAGAACAGATAGGGCACGTGGCAATTAGGTATCGGGGTTGGAGATAAACAAAAGGAGGTCGTCAGCATATAGCGAGAATTTCTGCTCCCAGCCTGCCCTGATTATACCTTGAATGGCATCATTAGAGCGTAGTGCAATGGCGAGAGGCTCGATTGCCAAAGCAAACAACAAGGGGGAGAGTGGACAACCCTGTCTGGATCCACGGTGCAAGGGAAAATAGTCAGAGGACAAGTTATTAGTGAGTACCGAAGCCATGGGGGAAAAATAAAGAATCTTTATCCACGCAATGAATTTGGGGCCAAAGCCAAATCTATAAAGGGCATCTGTTAGGTAATCCCACTCAACGCGGTCAAACGCTTTTTCGGCATCAAGTGAGACCACCACCTCCGGGTCCTCCGACGCTGGGGAGTACAGTATATTCATAAGGCGCCTAATATTGAAAAATAAATGCCTATTTCTCACAAAGCCAGTCTGGTCAGAGTGTATTACTTGGTGCCTTCCATATGGCTAAAAGCTTAGCTAGGATTTTGTAATCACAGTTTAAAAGCGAGATTGGGCGATAGGATCCACATTCCAGGGGGTCTTTGTTTTTCTTTAGTAATAATGAAATTGAAGCCTGATAAAGACTAGGCGGTAGCTTTGAAGTATTAAGGCAATCTGCAAATAGCCGAGACAAGAATGGGCAAAGCAGACCAGAAAACATCCTGTAAAATTAGGTTGGAAAACCGTCCGGACCCGGTGATTTACCACTTTTCATTGCGGACACTGCTGTTGCAATCTCCTCAAGCGTACATTCTTCTTCTAGACAGTCATGGGAGTCTGTATCAATTGAAGGCATATTCAAGCCATTAAAGAAGGAGTCAATCAGCAAAGGGTCTTGAGGGGATTCAGAGGTGTATAGCGCAGAGTATTTTTTTAAAAATTGATCATTGATCTCTTTATGTATAACTGTGGTGGCACCAGACGGGGTCCTTATTTGTGGGATTAAACGTGAGGCCTCAGATTTACGGATCTGATGCGCAAGGAGTTTACTGGCCTTGTCGCCTTGTTCATAGACTTTGTATCGAGCTCGCAAGAGTAACTGTTCAGCTTGCCTGGTAGAAAGCTCATCAAATTCAGATTGGCGTAGTTGGCGCTCTTTATGCAGATCAGAGGAAGGATCCGTAGCATACTTCTCATCCAATGTGGCTATGGACTCGCTCAGGTCCCGAAGTCGCTGGGAGCGAACTCTGTTTTGGTTGGCTGTATAAGAAATAATTTGGCCATGTAGGTATGTTTTGAGAGACTCCCATATGGTAGAGCAGGACATACCTGGTGTTGAATTAGTTTCTAGGAATAAGGTGATTTCAGAAGAAATGAAATTGACAAACTCCTTATCTGAGAGTAAAATGGGGTTGAGACGCCATTGATAACACATTGGAGGTCGCTGGGGAAACTCTGGTTCAAGCACTAATGGTGAATGGTCAGAGATAACAATACTCTGGTAAGTACACTGCCGAAGGTTAGGCAGAAGTTTTTTGTCCAAAAAGAAGTAATCAATCCGGAAGTATGTTTGATGAACATACTGTCTATCTGTAGGATGTAGGAAACGCCAGGCCTCAAACATAGCATATTTCTGAAGAAAGGATTGAATAAGTAGGGCACATTTAGATGGGCCTGTATTTGTTTGTGAGGACTTGTCAAGAACTGGGGACATTTTACAGTTGAAATCCCCCTAAAATCAACAAATGAGAATCTAAATTGGGAATAGCAGACAGAAAGGAAGAAATTAAACTTGTGTCATCCCAATTGGGAGCATAAACACTAGCCAAAACAAGAGGGGTAGAAAACAGTTCACCGGTTACTATGTTGTATCGTCCCTTAGGATCAACAATAACCTTAGAAGCTACAAAGGGAGTAGCTTTATCAACCAGAATAGCAGCACCTCTTGATTTACTATGAAAGTTTGAGTGGAACACTTGACCAACCCAGTCCTTACGCATCCTAAAATGCTCACCAGTCCTCAAGTGAGTCTCTTGTAGAAATGCAATATTTGCATTCAAACCCTTTAAGTGTGTCAACACCCTCTTACGCTTCACCGGGTTATTAACCCCTTTGGTGTTCCATGAAATGTACTTGATCGCATTATTTCGGCCACTCTGGGCATTCCCGTTATTCAACCCTGTCATTAGAGCATAGAATAGAAAAGCAATGAGCGCCCAAAACCCCCAGAATAGCTCTCAGAGTAATAATGTACGGTGGTAAATGTTTGGAAATAGTACAGAAAAAAAACTAAAAAGACAGAATGACAACATTAGAACTGAACAATTCAACCTGCCCCCCCCCCATCCCATCCCATCCCATCCCATCCCAGACAATACCTCCCCAAACGAGGTACAAGTCTAAATAGAACATGTTCTCTTCGCACAGTATGTCTGTGAGAGTGCGGTCTTAAACCTAAACCCACAATCCCGCTCTTTAAAGTCACATTTTGTTAGTGGATCAAGCAGCAAAAAGAAAGATTTGTATGTGTTTTTTTCAAATAAAAAAAAAGGCGAATCCCTTGTGCAAACGGAATGACAAAAGCACCACTTGGAGATGTATATAATTATATTCCCAGTCTTATAACAGGCATTGAGAGAGAAAATAAATCAAATGTATAAAGGCTCTCAGCCAAAAATCTAATTTGAAGTAAGGAATCGTAGTAAGACAATCAAAATTTTTTAAAATTATAATAGTAGTCTAGTTGACGTTGAGACAGCTTACAACCAATACCAAAAAACTGTGTGTGCTGGGCATATATGACTTTTAAAATTAAAGTGAGACCCCAAAAACCGTGTAGCCTCGGGAGACATTTACTGTTTACTGGGTCAATGCAAACGGATGCAGTAAACAAATAACCAAAAATATTTTGAGTCACTGAGACACTGTGTAAACAAACTAAATAGGTGAGCGAGACAGCCTAGAAACACAGGAGTTAAGTAAAACCTTAATACAATTAAATTAAAATGACGATGCATTTCCGCTGACTCTGGGACCGATACAAGTCTCAGATTATTGCGGTGAGAGAATCCCTCTAAACTCACACAGCTCTCCTTCACCTTTTTCAAATCCGCAGCTAGGCGTTTAACTTCAGCCTCCAGGGATGTAGTTAAGTCAGAGACATTAGTAGCGGAGGTCTCCAGTGCTGCAATCGTTGTAGTGTGTGACACAGTTGTTGTTTTGAGTAATGTGATTGCTGGCACAGTCTCGTTCCGCAGGATGGTTAAATCTGCTTTTAAAGTATCAGAAACCTCCTGTATTCTGGCCTCAATCGTAGCAACCACCTGTGTTTTCATTTCAACTATCTCAGAGCGTAGTAGTTTGATGGCCTCGAGAATGTTCATTTCAGCACCGCCAGGCCAAGCCGCACCCCCGGGTAAAGTGTTCGTCCCTGGGCCCTCAGACTCAGGAGAGGGCGGTGATGAGAGCGGGTCTTGTAGGCCGGGTTTTCTCAAAGTCATGCTTTTTGCCTTATGTTTGGTCAACATGCTGACATTCGGAAGCAAAGTAGTCTTGGTTTTTACGGATAGGGATCACCAAATTAATATTTGAAAATAAATACGGTTCTGCTGCAAAATTCACATAAACTTTAAGAATACCACGGGAGCAAACGGAAAACACATCAGTCGCACATGGCGTCCCTCCTATCCCCCCTATATATATTTTTTTAACTCTGTTTATTAAGTTTTACACACACAACATTTTGTTCAAGCCTACATGAAAATATATATTTTTAATCGTGGCCAAAAAACTATATTTAACACACGATTGCATTTAGAATTGTTGCTTGGAATGATTGGGCTTCTGAGAGTGGTGTCTGAAAGATTTTCTGCTAAAAGGCTCTGTATCTATCTGTATGCTGTTAATGGGTTAATTTGCAACATTTTAGTGGAATTAAATTGGTGCGTGTATATTTGTTATGCATCTTATTTATCGCACGCAACAATTTAATTCCACGAAATTAAGCAAATTAACACATAAACCGATAAGCATGACATCAAATGTATTTACATCAATTGGTATTTACATAAACTAATAGGCTAAAAAGCATAATTTCACATTTTTATTCTTCTCCCAGACAATTGGCCATCAGTGCCAATTTTATTTATCGGCTTTTCATTTAATTTTTAAAAAATTGTTTAAATGCCGGCTAATGGAAACACTGATCTACAGATGTGGTGTGTTCCCTGACCTCTATTATCAACGCAAATGACTGTTTTCAAAATTATTCCCTTTTGATTTTCTACAAATATGTTTCCCATTACAGCTGTGGTTATTAATTCATCTAATTTTCAATAGCTTCCAGTCCAAATTACATATGCATAAAACCACTTGATGTTAGGTCACTCTTCCTTCCTCAGCCTGGTATCATAGACTAGACGTAACATAGTAAATGTACATCTGGGACACTCACATTTGTATGATATGTTACGTTTGGTATTGTTACATAAGACAGACGGTTACTTAAGGCAAAAACGAAGGTTGCACATTCATGGGCAACTTTAGCAACTTTTTAGCTACTTTGCATGTTAGCTAACTCTTCCTCTAACCTTAACCTAAATCCTAACATTAGCCACCTAGCTAACAAACATTAGCCACCTAGCTAACAAACATTAGCCACCTAGCTAACAAACAGCCACCTAGCTAACAAACATTAGCCACCTAGCTAACAAACATTAGCCACCTAGCTAGAATTCGTAACATATAATACATATAATCAATAATATAATAATTTAGCTAATTCTGGGCTCCTGAGTGGCGCAGGGGTCTAAGGCACTGCATCTCCCAACTGGCCGTGATTGGGAGTCCCATAGGGCGGCACACAATTGGCCCAGTGTCGCCCGGGTTTGGCCGGTGTAGGCCGTCATTGTAAATAAGAATTTGTTCTTAATGGATTTAACTACTTAAATAAAAAGGTTAAAAAAAGTTATTTAATTTAAAAAAAACACATGTCTCAGATTTACATACAGAATAATACTAAATAATCTGAGATCAGGTTGCATTCCCCCTAGTACACCGATTAGAAATGCAATTTTTTATTTCACTGATATTACATGAATATTTACTGTGATATGACTACATTTCAATAGCTCACTGTCCATGAACTACAGATCTACAGAAGGTACTCTTTTTTTTCTCCCTTGGTCCTCTTGAATATAGTTTTCATATTACTGCCTTGGTTACTAATTAACGTACAGACCTACTTTTCTATAGCTTTATATCCAAAATAATTTCCAATAATTTTACATATTTAACAGTCACCTCTAAAATATTTGGCAGCCTTAATAAAGATGAGCAAAAAAAAATACTGTACAAAGTATGCATTTAAAAAATACATATTGTTTTATACTATCACAAATGGTCATAAAAAGAGATTGTTTAACAAGTCATAATTTATTTATTTTTTACAAAATTAGTGTCACTCCTGTTTTCAATACTCTAGCACCCTCCCCTTGCGAGGAGAATGACAAACTTTTTCGAAAGTATTTTATGAGATTGGAGAACAATTGGTAGAAGGGTGTTTTCACATAGTGTTTTCAGAAAGTATTCACACCCCTTGACTTTTTCCACATTTTGTTGTGTTACGAGGTGGGAATGAAATGGATTTAATGGTCATTTTTTGTCAACAAATCACACAAAATACTTGAATGTCAATAGGGGAAAAATGGACAATCGCAAAAAAATTTGGACACCAATATATCTAGATATATATCTAGATTATGTAAGGATTCATTCAACCCTGAGTCAATACATGTTAGAATCATGTTTGGCTGTGATTACAGCTGTGAGTCTCTCTGGGTAAGTCTCTAAGAGCTTTCAACACCTGGATTGTGCAAAATGTTCCTTTTATTATTTTCGAAATTCTTCAAGCTCTGTCAAATTGGTTGGTGATCATTGCTAGACAACCATTTCAGGTCTTGCCATAGATTTTCAAGCAGATTTAAGTCAAAACTAACTTGGCCACTCAGGAACATTCACTGTCTTGGTAAGCATCTCA
Organism: Oncorhynchus mykiss; assembly: GCF_013265735.2. Taxonomy (NCBI): domain Eukaryota; kingdom Metazoa; phylum Chordata; class Actinopteri; order Salmoniformes; family Salmonidae; genus Oncorhynchus; species Oncorhynchus mykiss. Next base: position 60,434,902 of record NC_048566.1, read on the forward strand.
GATTTGGCCTTGTGTTTTAGGTTATTGTCCTGCTGAAAGGTGAATTCATCTCCCAGTGTCTGGTGAAAAGCAGACTGAACCATGCTTTCCTCTAGGATTTTCCTGTGCTTAGCTCCATTCAGTTTATTCTTATCCTGAAGAACTCCCCAGTCCTTAATGATTACAAGCATACCCATAACATGATGCAGCCACCACCATGCTTGAAAATATGAAGAGTGGTACACAGTGATGTGTTGTATTTGTCCCAAACATAACGCTTTGTATTCAGGACATGAAGTTAATTTCTTTGACACATTTTTTGCAGTTTTACTTTAGTGCCTAACTGCAAACAGAGTGCATGTTTCGGTATATTTTTTATTCTGTACAAGCTTCCTTCTTTTCACTCTGTCATTTAGGTTAGTATTGTGGAGTAACTACAATACTACTCAGTTCTCCTATCACAGCTATGAAACTAATGTTTTAAAGTCACCATTGGCCTCATGGTTAAATCCCTGAGAAGTTTCCTTCCTTTCCGGCAACTGAATTATGAAGGACGCTTGTACCCTTGTGGCTGTAATGATACACCATCCAAAATGTAAAAAAACAACTTCACCATGCCCAACGGGATATAAATATATATTTTTTCCTCCATCTACCTTGTCTTTGGTGTTTAATGTGTTTGAAATTCACTGTTCAACTGAGGGACCTTACAGATAATTGTATGTTTGGGGTACAGAGATGAGGTAGTCATTTAAAAAAAAAATCACGTTGAAAACTATTATTGCACACAGGTTGAGTCCATACAACTAAAGCAAATTTTTACTCCTGAACTTATTTAGGCTTACCATAACAAAGGGGTTGAATCCTTATTGACTCAAGACATTTAAGTTTCTCATGTGACCGTAGTTTAAAAAGTCTTGATAGTGCTCAAACAAAGACGTCATATCTGAATTCCATCTTATTGCACCTTCGCCATTACAGCATTATTTCATCTGCAGTATTATTATGCTATTCATTCTGTTACCAATAATATTTAAATGTTAAAATTATTTTCTGAATATAATTACTACTTCTCTTTCAAAACATAGCAATGCGAATGCAAAGAGGACTCGGACCACAAAAAATAGGTGAACTGGCAAAAGAGTTGAGTCCTCATTCAAAGGCAAGGGCAGTGTGATTACAAAGAACTGAGCTCTTTTGCTTGTTTAAAGAGGACTATGTTAAAACACCCTAATAGAACTGATATTCATATAAAACCAGTGAAATCAAAAATGGCAAATCTAATGGGTGTTAACAAGGGAGGTCAGTGACAAAATATCAAGTGGTTTTAGATGTATATGTCATGCGGAATGAAAGAAGCTGTTGAAAATTAGATCTGTATGTGAATTAATAACCACAGCTGTAATAGGATAAATATTTTTAGAAAATCAAAAGCGGACATTTTGTTTTTTTAAATGGAAGGTGTACCTTTTATAAGAGAGGTCAAGGAACCCAACGCACTTGTCTGTAGATGTGTAGCTCATATGGACAGTGAGCTATTGAAAATAAGACCATCACAGGAAATATGAATGTGAAATGGCCTTTCTATCATTCTACTATGGAGGAGGGAGGTCAGGGACCTAATATCAAGTGGTTTTCGATGTATATGTAATTTGCACTGGAAACTATTGAAAATGGGATCTGTATTTGAATTAATAACCACAACTGTAATATGTTAAATATTTTTTGAAACTAAAAAGGTGAGGAATTTAAAAAAATAAAGGTGTACCTTGGATAAGAGAGGCCAAAGAACCCACCACACACGTCACATTATGTGGTTTTACATCTTAATTTTACCTGGATAAGAAAGCCTTGTAAATGTGCAAAATATATACCACCGACCTTAGTAGTTAGAGGTAACTATTAAACATGCTGGGCCCTTCAACAACTGGAGGCCCGATGCAGTGTGTGTAATCTTCATATAGGGCTCCGAACACTACTGAATGGTAACGCAAAAACATTTTTTGGGGCTTACATGCAATTACCAGTACTGCACATTTACGACGGTCCATAAACCACACGAGCGCCAGAAAAACCCTCATTTTTGGCTGTTAAGAGTTCGACTATCGGAAAAACAAAGGGTGTACCTTGCGCTCTACCATCATCTGATTTTATAATCTAGATATAATGTATCACTCTCATCCTAGGACCTTCTGTCGGAGAGCTATTGACTCTGAATATCTAAAGTAAAAACACATTTACTGCGGTGAAATGGACCAGCAACTAGCTAGCGTTAGCTAACGTTCCAATAACAATAGCTTACATGCTACAATAACGTTATCCCTCAATTGAATGATATAAAAACAATATTTACTTATTTCATGTGTATACAATAAACGTTAATGTGCAAACGTAGAGTAACAAACCTGCTCTATGTAACTGTATCTCTGGTTTAAGGAGGATATCAAGCAGCTTCTGTAGACGGTTGTTCTCCTCTTTCGATAGGCAATCTTTTCCTTGGTAGTCTGTTATTGTTTTTTCAACGGCTCGGAAAAGCTCAGGAACTGCTCTAAATCCCTGGTTGAAAATCAATCCCAACAACTCCATTTTAGCCATTTTGCCCACAGTGCTAAAGCTTGGGAATCAATGTTCTATTCTGAACATACGGCACAATGCCACGTTCACGTGCTAGTCCGGACTAGGAAACTCGGGCATTTCCGAATATATTGGCAATTGCACAATTGGTTGTGCATCCCGCAATCTACTGTGCGGGATGAACACAGGATTTCCCCACATACTCGGTATAAACTACCAAAAAAAACCTACAAGGTAGTAAAATTTAAATAAATCAAACAACTTTACTGTTAAAAAAATAAACAGATCTGATCCCTATACAGGCTCATTGGGAGCCTGGGAGGGCGGCAGTCTTCCAACGCCAAAACCCCTGGGCAAGTCTTCAGATGTAAAAATCCTTAAATCCAGAAAACTTTTCTGCCACAATAATGTCCAGTTTCTTAGACCTCTTTGAGACTTCAGCCATACAGTTTATAAATGTGGCAATGAACACCACAAAATCCACATTTTTAACACACAGGGTATATTTTTACTGGCAGCAAACATTTACTTCATCTCTTCACTAGCATCACTTGTTTTCTCACATTCATGGAGTGCCCTGTAAGGGAGATTCGATTGGTCACTAACTTTTTCCACCTCAATCTCCTTCACCCTTACAGGGCACTCCAGGATCCCCCACCACAATTGCAACACTGTTGTCCTTCCACACACTGATCTTCATTATACTCTTGTCAGTCTGAACACTTGAAAGAAGGCAAAATCCTTTACAGTTCTTACACTGCAGTGGTTTGGGAACAAAACCGAACACAACGTATCTTACATAACCAAGCTTCACATGTGCAGGTAGATGCTCTTTATAAAAAGCAACAGGACTGACACTTATTTTTCTCCATTTGCCTTTCTGACTTCTTCTTTAAGGTTTTATGGCAGACTACACCTATTGGTGTATTGCTGCCACCTACTGTACAGGGAATTGAAACAAAATATTCCATTGCTGGAAGGGAGGCACCATACCCGACATCACACAAAATGCAACATTTTTATTTAAAAAAAACATCCCACTCTTTCAGTCACAGTTCAAATCACATCCCTAAGCAGGCTCAAGTGCCTGTGAGGATGGCGCATTCATCGACAGGATTCCTTGAAATGCCTCTGTAAAATCCCCGAAAGCCAAAAAACATTCACAACGATGCCTATTTTCACCCATTTCCCCTGTTTGCGCTGTGTAATTCATAACCAATGCAGTAAATGCTTCAAAGTCCACCTTCTTAACATGCAAAATGTCAGGATCCCTCTGTTGACAAGGAATATTCTCTGTTGTCTCTACTCTTACTACCAATGTTTCTTCAACTTCACTAATTTCTTCCACTCTTTTCACAGCCCCCCGGATAGGAGACATGCTGGACTGCCCTGATTCTTACCACCTCCGTCTCCTTCACCCTAACAGGACACTTCAGAAATTCGGGAGCATGTTCACCACCAAAATTGCAGCATTTAGGCTCAGCTGGCATACAATACCCCTCCCGTCAACATACACTTCACACATTACCAAATAATTTGCATTTATCACACTGCATAGGTTTGGGCATGAAGGCTCTCACAGGGGTATCTCATAAAACCAAAATACACGCGAGAAGGGAGCGACTCCATCACAAACAATAGAATTGATGGAGTGTGCTTCCCCACTCACCAACCAATTGATCAAATTCTTCACATGTATCCTTTGCTTTTATCTCTTCGGGTGGCACAAGTAACACCCTTGATAGGTGCCTTGCTTCGAAGAGACACATTCCAATCCTATATCTTCTTGAGGTGCAGAGCACACTCCTGTTCCATAGATACACAAAACAAAAGTATTGTTACTCTCATCGATGCCATCTCATCCAAAGCATCCACATTTTTTTTATAGAGACTTCAAACAGACCTCCCAGGTAACAACATCGTCCCAAAACCCTTATTCCGATCAAAACATAATCAAAACTAGGCTTCGATTGACAAGACTCCACTACCACTTAACGTCTCGTATTTTCTTTTGCATTCACCACTGTAACCCAATTCTTCTCACGCTCATCTCCACTTGACACGCCATCTGAATCAAACATAACATCAGTTTCCAAAAAATATCTTACTTGCTAACTGGTTGTAGTTATACATGTGTGCTACTTTATAACGAATCAGCAATGCGGAAATTTCAGCGTTCCGACTAACATATGAATAAGGTCTAGCACTTTTTTTTAACGTTATTGTAGTGACCAGCGCAGAGATTATTTTGAGGAGATGGAAAACTCAATTGGAATCGTATTAACGCCCATTGTGCAAGTTTCTCAGCGCCGTCAATGGGCTGCACGGCGCATTCTGAATGATTCGGGGACAAGGAGAGCTCCACAAGGAGTGAATTTGAGTCGTCTTTCCCCTGTAACTTAGTTGGCAGAGTATGGCGCTTGTAACGCAAGGGTAGTGGGTTCAATCCCTAAGAGGAAATTGTATGGACTCAATACTATGAGTCGCTCTTTACTAGAGCTTCTGCTAAATTATTCAAATGAAAATTGGGCGCTAGCTCAAAAACCCAACATTAGCATGCATTTGTCAACATGAAGTAGAACATTACACATATTTACATAGATGTGAGATAATTAACTACTTCTCTGTAATATCATGTAGCTTTGGAATCGTGACATTACGTACTTTTAAGGAAAATAGGCAGGTTTCTCAATTTATGGTGCTTTCCAGACAACTGGGAGCTCTGAAAAATTCTGACGTCGGTGATCCTCAGCTCTAAAAGTCGAAACTAAAGAAAGAGGCCAGTAATGACCGTTCAAAACGATGTTTCTAGTCGGATCTAGTTTTTTCCAGAGTCTGAGATTTCAGAGTTCCCAGTTGTTTGGAACACGGCATAATACCTCTGACATTGAGAAGGTATTGCTTGACTATTATCTTAGCAACTGTGTGACGCGGCATGACAACGTGAAAGCGATTGGTCAACACTGATGGGCCGTGCGTTATACGTTCCTCCATTCATTGCCCCTTAAGATTCCTACCTCCTTTCTTTAATATCACTGACCAGCATCATTAGCGTTGGGTCAAGAATATTTATAACTGACACAAGATAGTTCATCTGTGTTATTTACGGTGGGAGCAAATTAAGCATAGTGGACAGAACATGCACGGACGTGGGCAAGGCCAAGCGCGAGCTAGCGTGGTGTAGCATTCATTTTCACATTTCAGTTAGGGATCGCCTCATATGGGAAGTGCGTGTGTACATAAACTCAATTCGACCTTGCACTCGTAAACAAATATATTTGAATCTGCAAAAGTGGGTGGGAAATACTCAGTTGGGTCTCTACCAACCAAATATGATTCGTTTTTGAGTGGAAATGTGTCGCACAGCCTGCTGCTGACTTTTCACTCTAACCCGTCCATAGCCCCCACGGCCTGCAGCTGGCTTTTCACTCCGCCCCATAGCCCCCAATGCAATGGACACTGCAATGGATTTAGGCTTGCCTACGAGACACAATCAATTGTTTTTTCCCCCCAGTAAAGTGCTATATTTGTACCGTATGCTCAGGCACCCAATTTTTGACCAAAGTTCAAGTCCAGCAACAGTTGCTATGATCTAGCTTTATATTCAGGCACCTTTAAAAAAAGAAAACTCTAATGACTCTAGTGAGTAGACTGGACCCCGGTTTATGGACACACAGTCTAATTATTTTTGCACCTGTACAGTGCAAATTGTTTGTGCAATACAACACAAATACAGTAATGCTTTGCTTAAACATTACAATTCAACATTTCTTTCTTGAACAATAGCACCAAGTAATTTAACAAGAAATATACAATTAAAATATATATCTATTTTTTTTTGACCATTATTTAACTCGGCAAGTCAGTTAAGAACAAATTCTTATTTTCAATGACGGCTTAGGAACAGCCTAATGATTTGTTATGTTTTTCAAATTGTACAAATTCATTTACTTAAGCTCCAACCATTTCTCAATTTGCTCCACCTTATAATATTCTTCATCTTGTATAAAGTAATAATTCTCTTTAGTTTAGATTTTTCCCCAATGTAGTTATACTTAAAAAAAAATATATTCTGCATGTTTTAGCATGGACAATGCCATTAAGGGCTTCCACCATTTTAATGTAGTCAACTGGGTGGGGATTCCTATGAGTTGGTAACAATAAGCCAATGATGAAGAAAAAACACAAGTTTTTTTGTTTGTTGATGCCATATGGCCTCTGGTTCTATAGGAAATCATTATCACCATCTGCTGGTCAATGACTGAACTTGTACCCATTCTAAACGATGATTGATCTAATAATGTTATACTTTCTATAAAAATGTATTTCCTTGCATACCTCTAAAATTGTATGCCAGAACCTCCAACCAAAGACAATTTCTGGTATTGTATGGCACTTTGGCGTATGTTAACCTTAGGCACGATTCTGAAAAGGATCACTTCACTGTGTACTTAGTGCTCAAGCCTATCACATGTAACTGAGTTACACTCACATACCTCAAGTTAAGATATAGCGCTTAATGACCACAGGTAGGTACAAGGACTAGATAGGGGAATATGCTTCCCCCTATTTTATTCCTTCAGATCAGTGGTCACTAAAAAGCCTTATCACTATACTTACCATGTACACACACTTTCTATGGAGGCTTTAAAAGTTTATTTGGCAAACTTAAACTGTCACCACTTTGTGACAAGTTCTCTTTGCAGACAGGGAAACACTTCAATGCAGGAAGCTATGAGACTCAACCATGAACCTGCAGTCCAACAACTCAAGAAATATGAGGTGCAGTAAAGGCACCTTTTCTCAATTGCTGACTTTTGCAGTGTTGCAGACATGTGTGCAGGCATTTGTTCACAACACTGAACACCCCCAGAACTTGAGTTGCCCAATGTTGTAACGTGTATGGTACTCTATTATATTGCATATTTCCCCTTCACCTGTCCACTCTGTATATTATCGTAATCCTCATACTGTATTTTGTGTTTGCCCCAATACAAGTAAAAAGCATGAGCTGACGCACACCCAACATTTTTTTGTAGAGGTGCTGCCTGCTGACTGATGGAGAGAAAACTGTATAAAAAGAAAGTCACACACTCTATATATACTCCCAACAATTTAATGGGTAAACAACACAAACGCATTGTTATTACCACCCTTTGTTGGAGTGTTTATATAAATCTTACACTACATCTTTATATCTTTAACAGGATGCAATTCGCTAGATGCTAGGGTGGCAGGTAGCCTAGTGGTTAAGAGCGTTGGGTCAGTAACTGAAAGGTCACTGTTTTGAATACATGAGCCGATTAGCTGAAAAATCTGTCGATGTACCCTTGAGCGAGGCACTAAACTTGAATTCGTCTTCTAAGTTGCTCTGGATAAGACTGTCTACTAAAATGTAAATACAATTCTTGTCATCAACAGTAGCCTGAGTTAATTACAGACATAGTACTGCAGCTCAACTATTATACTCCTAGGCAAACATTCCATAACTGCAGGTGGCAGTATATCTTCAACCTTGGCTTCATATCTGTTCAAATAACACACTCCAGGTGGCAGTGTACAGCTTTTCAGTTTGTTTGCCAACTCATAGAAGTAGTAGAAGAAGAAAATGGACTACTTGAAAATGGCGATGGCCTCACCATTACAGACGCCATTAAGGCACAGATATAATGTTGCAATCTCCATATAACTCTGTGGACTCTGCCTCTGCTCCTCATCTCCTCCCCTTGAGTTTGTTAATTCATTAACATGTGATTGAAGTGAAAATGAAAATGACCAACACCACCAACCTCATACTTGTGTTTTCTCTAAGGAATGGAAAAAGGGATGGAGGGATGGATGCATTTCATAGAAATAAAAAAAAAGACTATTTGGAGCATATTGGAAGATAAGTCCTGTCATCATAGCCCTTATATACTGTGAGAATAACCTTACTAATGTGTTTTGATGTGCCTTTCTTGTGTTTGATTGGTTATACTGATCAGTGCCTATTATATGAAAACATGTAAAACATGTTTTACTGCACTTATGTTAATGGGCATTCCCTATTTTGCGCTTGTGGTAGAGCTCATGGGTAATGTCTTTCCTGGGTTTCTGGTTGTGAAAGAAGACTGTAAACTGGTTTCCATCCAATCTTTTTAGGCAAGTAAAGTACTGCATGTCGGATAAAAAATGTCACAACAGACCTAATGGAAACAGCAAATTTGTTGATAAACTTTCCAAATTTCGACAAAACAAATTTTCGCTAGACAAGGTTTATTTTTCTGTGTTGATAAAATGAAGTGTGTTAGAAATGGCAGAGGAAACGTTAATGTGTAAATATTGCTATAATAACCATCATATTGAAGTAGACTTGGGAGTCACGCAATGATATGTTGTGCTGAAATTCGTTTTTATTCATGTAGGCTACACTACCTAGGTATCCATCCAATTGGCAACAAAAGTTTCAGGCAAATATTTAAAAAAAAAATCGACATAAAAACAATATGCGCATTTTTTCCCACCAGACATGTGTTTCCATAAAATTTACTTGCTGTGGATAAAGGGCTGTGCGTGATGATGTAATCAATCAATCAAATGTATTATAAAGCCCTTTTTACAACAGCAGATGTCCCAAAGTCCTTAAACCCAGCCTAAAACCCCACAGAGCAAGAAATGCACCTATAGAGGCACGGTGGCTAGGGGAAATCCCATAGAAAGGCAGGAACCTAGGAAGAAACCTAGAGAGGAACCAGGCTCTGAGGGGTGGCCAGTCCTCTTCTGGCTGTGCAAGTGGAGATAAGAGTACATGGCCATTAAGGCTTTTCATAGCCGAGCATTCAGAGGTCGAGACAGCAGGTGGAGATAGAGAGAGATAGGGTCGAAACAGCAGGTCCGGGATAAGGTAGCATGTCCGGTGAACTGGTCAGGGATCCAGGGTATACTACAGTCATGCCCGCAAAAAAATACTACAGTGAATACTACAGTAAAGTCCGTAAAAGCACTACTATATTTATATAGTATATAAATATAGTAATACTACAGTATTTAGACCATAGTATGCTATAGTATTTTTTCATGTGGGTTAGCTTAGAATTTTTTTTGTGTTATTCTTGACACATTTCTAAATGCATTGTATCCCCACTTGTGGTTGTACTATGTTTTTAAATAGTCAAATAAAATCAATCAATCAATTAAGGGATACTAAAGTGTGGAATATAGTATTCTACAGTATACTACAAAATTCTATAGTAAGCACTACACAATCGAGTTGGAACCTCAGAGGAAATCTCCTGCATGAGCTCCCGAAGGACAGCACGTTCAAATCAAACCAGCATCGACAAAGCTAGCAGCTAGCAGATTGAGGGATACAAAAGTGTGTAGTGTAGTATTCTACAGTATAGTACAACATTCTATAGTAACCCTGGCTTACATGATCGAGGGGGATACTACAGTGTGTAGTATAGTATTCTACAGTATACTACAAAATATTATAGAAAGCACTACACAATGGAGGGATACTACCGTGTGTGGTATAGTATTCTACAGTATACTACAAAATTCAAAAGTAAGTACTACACATGATCAGAGGAGAATACAGTGTGTAGTATATTATTCTACAGTATACTACAAAGTCTATAGTAAGCACTACACAATCGAGGGATACTACACTGTGGAGTATAGGATTCTACAGTATACTACAGTTTACTACAGAATTCTATACTAAGTACTATAGTATTCTATAGTAAATTGTAGTATTTTTTTTACGTGGGTACCCCTGACATAGGCTGAATAAATCTATTACTTATAAGACATTTTATCAAAGGGTGATTTAGGCAATAGCCATGCTGCTTATTCTAAAATACTGTCACCATTTTCATTAGTCTTGTAATATTGCATTACGTGGGATTGATTTTGACTTTGGTGTAGATATAATCTGCATGTGCACAAATTGATACAATTAAACCAGTTGTTCTCTGTTATAAGTAAATTGTAAACTGTAAATTCTCCTTCAAATCCCTGGGTGAATAATAACTTGTTTGCTGTCCTAAAAATAACTAACACATGATGGTGACTGCTTATACCTCCTGAATCTGGGTCAGACTGAATCTGTGTCTGAAATGGCACCCTATTCCCTATATAGTGCAATACTTTTGACCAGGGCCCATAGGGCTCTAGTCAAAAGTAGTGCACTATATAGTGAATAGGGTGCCATTTCAGACAGATCCTGACACACCCTTCTGATGTATGTAAACAGCTGCTTGATAGAGTGGAGTGTCATGTGGAATATAGGCCTGTCCCATTCCACCATGGTGACCACAATTTGACATCATAGGCAGCAGCATGTGAGGACCTTTACACACACTGAGCATCATGGGTTTGTGTCATAACTGAATTATTACGGTTAAAGTGTTTCTGCGAGCCATTGTGTAAACAGCAATTAGCCTTGGGGTCGTTTTTGACTTACAGTGACATTTGTGCTCCTCAACTTCGCAACCATGAAAACACTTAAAATGACAAATAGTTATTCATCATACATGTTTTTGTTTATATTGAACTGTTAATTAATGTAAAACATAATGCAAGTCCTCTATACTGTAAAACGTGATTCAAGTAAAGCAAATTTGCTTGTCCCAGTAGCGATGAGTAGAGTTGGACATATTCTTGGGATTTAGAGATACTGTATCGAGGTATTATTTGGAATGATAGAAAGTATACCAAAGTATTCAATATATTATATATATCAAATTCCATGCCCAAATGCCTTAAAGAATGACTCATGGTGTCACAAAATGATTGCGTTTTGTATTTTGAGCATTGATTGTTATAGACTGCTAATGTGTACTGGCACACAAAGTAAGTCATGTTTTTTTTTGGGCCCTACACTTGTTAGCAAGCAGTAAGAAAGTGAAACAGACAGACACTTACAGAAAGATCCTAATAATCATGGAACGTTCCATCAGTCTTCATCATACAATAGGGAAAGAGAAAAGCAACTCCAGCACATTTGTTTTGATGACGTGTTATCACGATGACGAGTCTCGGTGAAAAAGCTGGATGAATGTGATATCATCACCTTGCCCTGGCTGATGGCGCATGACGCTCATAATCGTGACGCACGGCTCTAATGTCACTCCAATGTCACACCTCACCCTCAGACGTACACAGCCACTTCAGCCACATGGCTCTCATGGAACTCATGTTGCGGAATATCATTGCTCAAATGTGGCTGATGGACACAAATACATCCCCCTTTTTAACCTGTAGATGAGAATTTAAGATATTAAGGAAAATATTATTTGCCATGTTAGCGAAACATTCCCCTTATTTCTCTTTGCACAGATAGAAGAGGCTCTCTGTGTGTCTGCCCTTTTAAGAATGTAATTGTGTCTCTGTGGCTAAAAATGTCCACATGTTCTTTTGTACAGCTAAAGGGTGTGAATATCCTCACACAGGAAGCCCCCGAAAGCCCCTGACAAGCAGTTGCAGCTGTACAACCCCGATCACAGCCAACAGCTAAAGTTCAAACACGCCCCATGGCGCTAGCTATCAAGTTATTCGAATTGAGCACAAGCTTATGGTATTGACCACCTATTTAAACATATTGGTGTTTGCTGGGAGAGTCTTTGGTGTCTGGTGAAGTTAGCTACATAAATCATAAGGTGAATAACTGCACTTGGTTTGACAGAGACATTACATTTTGAACAGTGTGTGAAGAGAGACCTGCTTGTCCAGATTGGCAGTTGCACTGTGACGCTGTAGGGAGTATACAGTATGCAAACTAGGCTGCGTCTTATGTTCTGTCATCCCCACTCTATTTGGCAAAATAAAATCTGTGCCTTGGAAAACAGCCTTTCACACTTCCTCAAAGCACGAGTCAGATAGAGACAAAGAGATTGAATTCAATTACATTCAGTTCGGTCTATACTGTATATTAAGAAAACCATTTCAACACACCAGAAAGACTAATATAGACAGCATTGTCTTGACATGAGAACAGATTCAAACTGCCTCAAGCTGATATGCGGTAAGAAGTGGACCATGGTTTTCACACTTTCTGTTTTCCTAATCAACCGTACATCAACATTGACCCATGATTGTGTTGTAATCTTACTATTAGGGATATACCCCTTGCATAACTTCTGCCATGTTTATTTACCAAGAGAACGAAGCAGAAGACAAACATCTGTTTGCTCTAACACGGACAATAAAGTTGTCCATGAGCCCTATACAGAGCCCTATACAGTATCTAACGAATCTAACAGTAATGCATCAGAGTACAGGAAACAGATGTGTCATCACAAAGCCCTAACAAGCCTGGATGAGAGCGAATTGAAATCGAATACGTCTGCTAAAATTACAACCACACTCACTACTGCTTGACAACCTCCAGTGGTGCCATGCAGAGTTCACCTCCTAAAGGTCAGTGGTGTGATGGATGGAGTCCAACAGTAAGAATAAGGCATGAGATGTCGTCATCACAGAAACGGACGGTGGGCCGGTCCATCTTTTTGTAAAATAAATGAATAAAATGGCCCTGTTAAGAAATGTTATTGTGATTTTGGTGCAGAATGATCATCATTTGACTAATGGGCTGCTGTCCCATTTCACGTCCACCGACCCAAAATAGTTTAGTGAACTGGCCCATATGACCCCAGTGTGTCAGAAATGCTTGGGACGATTTATGGTCCCAGTCCGCCCCTGCTTCATCACAAAAGTCCTGCATGCAAGTATACTTCACATTGTGGGAAATGTCTACATGTTTTTTTAAACGTGTCCCATGGGTACTGTAAATACACATGTGGTCAATTATATTATTTGTTGAAAGATTGCAGCAAATTAACGTTTTTTTCTTCTACCGCTGTTATCAGAAAAGAGATTCATAGACATAATAGTTTTTGTTAAGCCTATTTATTTATTAAATAACAAAGTAATAACATACTGTAAATTGATATTATGAATCTGGAGGCATCTGGTACAAAATAAATCTAATTTAGACTGTTTTAAAATCAGTTTAATTTACACCAAATACAGTAATGCAATAAAAGTTGTTATAATCAATAATCCATCTAAGCAATGGTCCACAGCTTTGTAACTGGTGTGTTGTTTGAACGTAAGGCTTTGAACTAATGTGTTCAAATAACATACATGCTGTCAAGATGCATCAATAGTATGGCCAATGTGTAGAAAAGGCACATAACATTCTATTAGAAAAATAATATTATGGTGTGCTCCATTGAACTGAAAAAGGGTCTGCCTTGGACTAGGTGACACTCATAAGAGTATAGCTAATTAAAGGATAATATTAATGTTAATAGCCTGTTAATATCATTTTAATAAGAATTTTAATAAGAATATATATATAAGAATAATATATATATATATATATATATATATATATATATATATATATATATATGCCTCCTCAATTGTTAGGCTATATATATATATGCAGTATTTCTTGATGGAATTTGGATAGAACAATGTATATACGTACTTTACCGTACATTTACATTACTCTTTGCAGTATGCTACACACCAATCGTTTTACACTTTTGGCATTAGCGAGTTCATGTATTCTCAGATGAGGCATAATGAAAAATAATTCAACTTAATTGTGGAGCACTTTATAAACACTGACATATATTTTCACGGGTCTCGACCTATTCTATTATTTCCTTTCGGCGGTTTCTCCCCCTGACAAACCAGCCAGATCACAGATAACAAGTAAAGACTGAAACAGGCCAGAAAGTCATAATGGTAAGCAGCAAAAAAAAACACCACAAACAGGACGGTGTATAACAGTGCTTTTGAGAGATTATGCCAAGCAAATGTTTCTCTCCACCACATGACATTGCTCCTGGTGCTATCCTGCCCTCCCTCCACAACGGGCACTGCACTTGTAGATTGATGCTCCACAGACACTGTGTCTGGCTGATCTTCCTGGTTGCTTGCCTCATCCACAGACTCACTGATGGACGGCATGGACAGCCTGCTGCCTCTTCTACTTATCGAGGGCCGTTTCCCAAGACTCAGGTCCTTGTTTCGCTGCTTCTGTGCAGCCCTCAGACTGTGCATGTACAGCTCCATCTCCTCATCTGACGGGGACTCTGTGGACGCGTTGTCCGCCTCAGCCCCACCTTCACCCTCTTTCTCACGGGCAGGTTCATCTGTTTGAATGTAGGATTCCCCGTCTCCTTTGATGGAATCCATTTCCTCTCCTCCAAGATGATTGGTGTCCGGTGTTACGTCATTGTAGCACAGATTTGACACTTCATCCGTCTTTAATGTATTTTCTTCTGGGCCTGATTTTTCTGCAACATTTACATTTGTGCTCTCACCCCCCTTACCCTCACAAGTATTGCCCATTGGCTTGCTTAACTCATCCTCCAATTCATTTTGATCATCTTGTAATTCTACATCTACTTTGTCTTTCTCTGCTTCCTCCTCCTTCTCTTCCTCTACAATCTCCTCTTCCTCCCACTCTATCCATTTCACACCCCCCTCCTCTAATTCCTCCAGTTCTTCTTCAACAACCATCTCGTCCTCCATTTCTTTCTCTATTTCCTCCTCTCCTTTCACCAGCTCTTCCTCCACCCTTCCTTGTACCTTTTCCCATAACATAATTTCTTCTTTGTCCTTATCCACCTCTTCTGCTGCCAACTCCTCCTTGGTCACCTCCTTCCCCACTTCCTCCTCTGTTGCCTCCACCTCCCCTACCTCCTCCAACTCCCTTTCCCCCCTCATCTCCTCCTCTTCCTCTTCCACAGTCTCCTCCCAGTCTTTTTCTATTATATTGTTCATCAGCAATGGTTGTCCATCACTTGGACCTTTCTCGTTCTCTGTAGGAACTAAATCCTCCTTATTTTTCACAATGACCAGGTCATCTTCCTTATGAATATCTTCTTCTTTGGACATTGGGACCTTGTCAGTGTCTTCATCATAATCATCCCTCACATAGTTTGTCATCTCGCCTTCTTCCTCACTATAAACCTTACTGTCAATAGAATGCCTGTTTTCTTCATCACCAAAGGTGTTTGACACTTCAACTGATGGTTCACCCTTCACTTGATCCGTTTGTTTTCTCATCAACTTCTCCAATGATGTCCATCCCTTAATGACAATGGGATCCTCATTTAACATTGTCCCACTGGTTTCTTCCTCCAGTGTGTCTGTACAGGTCACAGCTACGCTTTTGTGCTCAGTGGGGATCTTTTCCTCCACCTTTGTTGTTGAAGTGAAAACCTTTAGGTCAGCATACACAGGCTCTAGCATGGCTATATATGTGCCTACTAATTCTGTGAATGTGCCTGTTGACCATTCGTCAGTGTTGGCTGGGGAAGGGTTCTCCATTTCCTCTGACTCATCAGGTCTCTCATATCCACCACAGTACCCCTGCATATTCATTTCAGCAGAGACATGTTTAGACCCCATTTCAGTTTGTGACTGTAAGAGACTGCCTTGTGTTGTGTCTATCAATGTTTGTGTTTGGGAAAGTGTTGTGTCTGGAGGAGTTTGTGAAAGTGTTGTGTTTGTTAATGGGGTTTGTGTCTGGATAAACTCGCTGTCCTGGTGGATCTGGGACTGGGGAGGCAGAATGTTCTCTTCAGGCCCCTGGAGGCCTGATTCCTCTTTGGGGATTTGTGCCCTGAGAGCAGCAGCAGTGTGCAGGGCAGTGTGAGCCCTGGGAAAACCTCCTGCCTTTTCTGACAGAGGTTCAAGTTCAGACTCTTTTTCTGCACTTAATCCAGAGATGAACTGTCCTTGGTTTGATTCAAGATATTGCTGTTGATCTACAGGATTTTCTTCAGGTGTCCCGTGGGTATCAACTGAAACAAAGGAGTGAGTTTCTACGTAACTCTGGACTGTACAGGCTGTTGAATCCCTTCCATGCAATGTCCCCCTTGTTCGATTCCCAATATCGGTTGAGCTCTGGCTCTCGCTCACCGCTCTACCAAATACCTGACAGTATAGTGGGGCCACAACATTTCCAAACGTAAAGCTATTGGTCTGGCTGCCTGGGACTGAGCCTGCTGTGCTGTTCTCCAACCTCACAGTGTTATCTGAACGTGTTCCTTCTGTGCTGATGGCAGATCCACCCTTCTCAGATTCCATCTGCATCAGAGCACTTCCTTCCACTTTAGAAACAGACGTATGACCATTTTGGCACAGAGCAGTGGGTTGATCAGTTAAATCTGACTTGTTGCTGGGGATCGGTGAGGCATGTTCCTCTCCCAGCTCGGATGGGGCTGAGCTGACCATTGAGTCTATGTTCTCAGGTTTCACTGACTCCTCACAAGACGTGCTGTCCCTGAGGCCAGGAGACAATTTGTTGCACGTAGCTAGAGAATCTGAAGTCGCCTGCAGCCCAAACTTTTTCCTGTGCTGTGGTGCCAGTGGTTGTACCACAGGCCCATTTGAAGGTGTTTCCTGTGGGAATGTGCTTTCCTGTGGGATCTGTGATGGTTCCACTGCTCCCTTCTCTTTCTCTTGGGTCTCATCCTCTCTCTGAATGAAGTAGTCCTGCACCTTCACCAATCGTGCTGCCTTTCGTCGGTTTCTCCGGCTG
This sequence comes from Oncorhynchus mykiss, assembly GCF_013265735.2. NCBI lineage: Eukaryota > Metazoa > Chordata > Actinopteri > Salmoniformes > Salmonidae > Oncorhynchus > Oncorhynchus mykiss. The sequence goes on from NC_048566.1 coordinate 60,452,003, forward strand.
GAGTTTTGGCTGCTCTCAATCTGTCAAACAGCAAGAAGGATAGATTCAATTTAGCTTTCTCACACAATGCCTCCTCAATTGTTAGGCTAGTTTGGGGATGATGACATTTAGATTGGCACATTCAGATTAAATATTGCTCATGACCAAGCCAAAGTATATTTTTAGACATTTAATTTTGGCACCCCAAACCAAATCTCACATGAGCACTGGCCTCTGGCCAGTAACATTTGAATGTTTGAGATTGTAATGTAGCCATTGCAATGTGTTGCTTAGTCACTCATGTGACCATGTAAGACCTCTCTAAGCTCCTGTCATGGAATATATATAAATACTTGGCATTTGACTCAAGTGTCATAAATATGCAACTAGTACAGTATGTTAAAGTAGTGACTACCAGGGCTCGGACATCAGTGATCACATGACATATTGAGAAAGAGCAACAGGGTTCACTGTCTCCTGTTTCTGAGGTCACCTCAAGCTGTTTAAAGATGACCTATAAAGAAATCACTCCTCCATTTCCTGGTTGCTAAAATTCTAATAGTTCACTTAATTTCAATTTATGTGACAAAATAAGCAAGTTTAGTGTAGAGAATCATTGTACCATCTAAACTGCTGTGAAATATATTTTCCATAACCAAAAACATTGCATTTTCAGCTGGTATACAAAACCGAAAGCAAAAGACGCAAAAACGCATAGAACAGGTCTACCGCTTCTTATACTTGCTTTCAATGAGCATGACAGATCTATAACACACAGTTCTATGTGAATTTAGTGGGTCGCTCAAAAAGTTACGTATTGCAGCTTTAAGCCTAACCCTTGCATTTTACCATGCCATTTACTGTAGATTACATAGAAACGCAATTAAACCTTGCATTAGTCATCATTGAAGGCCGCAATAACAAGTAAGGCTCATTTGAAAATCGTACACAAAAGTTACGTCAAGCTATGTATCACAAAAGCGTATGTTGTAAGAAAACCATGGATACATGACTCATCTGTAAAAGTTCTGAAATCCAAATGCTGCAGGTGTTACTCACCAGTAATTCCTGATGATCATCTTCGAGTGCTCCTGACTGAGACTCAGAGATGTTCACACTAGTCATCTCTCCTCCACGTTTGTTGACATCTAGAGAGGAAAAAAAATCATAATTTACATTAGTTAATGATTTAATGTCATTGATTTAATGTCATTGATTTTAGTGTATGGCCGAGTCATTTCACTTTTTAATGATTTAGTACAATGAATGATTACCTGACGATTCATCACTGATTGATGACCAGTTTTCGTCACAGGGAAATTCATGACTGTAAATAAATTAAACGAAAGCTCAGGAAAAAAGACCCAACAACAATTGCCCAACATTTACTGTAAAATCATAATTTCATAATAAACTGCAAGTTGGCTTATTTATCAGGAAGCAAATATATCTAGATATATGTCAAAGCTTTCACATGACTGGACCACTAGACTGGACCACACATTTTCAGAAACGTACTGCTGTAGCATTCAATCATTCCATCAATCTACACACACTCAAAACAAGCCTGTTTTGATTAATCTGATCATCCTCACATGTTGGCTTTCAGGATGCTTTTCCTACGCCTGTTTTCGTATTTTTGTGCTTTATCTTTCAGCTCTTTGACTTTCTGGTGACAAAACATCACATAGTTCCGGTCACTATTGTTGGCCCAGAAAGTCCCAACAGGGGTCTCATACCGGAGACAGAAGTCCACTCTGGCCCCCTTTTCCCCAAAGGGGGGCACCAGGGTGAGCTTGAAGGAGAAGCAGTCAGTGTCTCCATTGCTGGACCCTGGTATGAACTCTGCCAGCAGGTCAAAGTGCGTGACCCAGGCATCCAGAGAGGTGCGGATGTACACCATCTTATCAAATGAGACATTGAGAACACGGACCACGCCCCTCAGTATCGTAGTCCCGCGGAGTAACTCAATGCTCTCCAGCTCTAGCTTCTGCTCCTGAACCCTCAGGACCATGGCTTCTTGGGACGGTGGAGGAGTGTATAAGGAGGACAAGTAGTATTCCTCTACCTCTTTCTCTCCCTCAAGGGCGTCGAAATTCAGCGGGATGGTTATGTCCCACGAGTCAAACTCTTTCACGTTCACCAGGTTTTGGCCGAGGGCGTCCGCAAAGGACACCCTCCTGGAGCTTGACGGCGTCAGCTCGAGCTCACAGTCCTTTAAGTCACTGGAGCTCCTTCTCCGTGGAAGAGGGGAGGACCTGGGCCTGATGCCACCGATCACCTCCGCATCAATCGCCTCGTTCCCGTCCCAGGTGATGAGCCCTGGGACACCCAAGAGGCTGCTGACCCCAGTGGGTCTTGGTTCAGCCGCAGCAGACTCCATTGGGCTGTCTAGTGACAGAGTGAAGGGGAATCGCAGAGCCAAGTTCTATGCTTCTTTCTCTCTGGCAACTGACATTCAACATGTTGTGACTAAACAGATGGAGTCGAGTTACAGATGACATTGTAGCGCGGGCCAGCACTATAAATAGGTCAGAAGGGACTTCAACTATGCAGTGTGGGCTCAGGAGAACACTGAGAAAATAATATCAATGGCTGTTCTTTGAGACACTGCTTCACAACAATGATATAAATAGTCAAACATTTGAGATATAGGCTGATCTTAACTAACGTTATTTAATTCAAACTAATCTCGGCACCCAGAACCAGACCTCGGGTGTGCACTGTTAAGTCTGTCACCAAAACAAACATTTTCTAGGATAGTTTGTTGTCTCCTATGAGTAATGTTATGTTAGTCAACTTCTCCTAATAAGGGTCAAAGGGTTAATCATGTCATAAATACTGGATAAAACACGTTTTGTTATAAAGGTGAAACTCCTTGTATAGACACTTCAGGTTAACTGCCGACACGTCCCAAATTGTTTAAAATATTAGAAGCCTTTTTTTCTCTCAGAATGACAAACTCTGTATTACGTGGAACATTACATAATTTGCTTAATCAAAAATGACAAGTGTTAACCCCCTTGTGCAACTCAAAATGGCAAACAATGACCACATAGCTCCAGTCTTATCTCAGTGAGAGTTAGCTAGCTGCGTCTTGTAACAACTCACAATCTACAGTTTCCGATTTGATGAATGATGGAATGTTTCATGAGAGTTGACCTTTTATCTGTGAAGGAAGGTGGCACGCAGGGACTGAATGTGGTTAAGAAAAGAGGAGAAACAAAAGAGTCAAACAGACCGTGCAAACCATCACAGGAAAGACAGGTAGCCTACAACAGAAATGTCTTTCCACTAACACCAAAGCATGTAGGAAGGCTCTCAACAGACACTCTTCGCATTTGTGCTGTAAAGCTGACTACTGAAAGTCATGACAAACACAGACATGGACATAGAGCAAAAGAAGTTAGAAGTGGAGCCAGTAGAAGGGATGGTCAGAGAGGTATAGGCAGGCAGAGAGGCTGGAGGACTAATTTCCAAGGAGACATAGATAGAAGAGCTGGGGTCAGCGTCAGGCAGGGAGGCAGAAATTGCTCCAGTAAAGAGGGAGTTACTCAAGACAGGCCTCAGCACTGTTCGCGATGACATTCCACAGAAACATCCAGCCTGCCGGGTGACATTCAGTCCGAGCCGCTCTCAGACAACAACACCTGGGACGGTGAGGACACAAAACATGGCAATCCAGAGCCCTCTGCAAAGCCCTCGCTCTCCTACATCGCCCTGATCGCCTAAGCCATCCTCTCCTCCTCCTCTTGGAAGTTCAACTTGGCCTACATCTGCAGCACCATGGAGGACCAGTTCCCCTACTTCAGGGCCTGGGTGTCAGAGGTCAGGGCCATGGCTGGAGAAACAATGTGAGGCACAACCTGTCCCGGAATGAGTTCTTTGTGAAGGTTAATAAAAGGACCACAATGTAAATAAGTAATTATTGTGTTATCCTTGATAGTTAAAAAAAGTAGGTATTGGCAGTTTATATTTGTCAAAAAAATTAAATCAGTAAATCAAGGTGAGACACTGTGAGGATGGGAAGGGCCACTACTGGGACATCCACACAGGCCACCTGGGAGACTTCCTGCTGGGGGATTTCAGGCAGCACAGGAAGACCAGGAGGAGCAAGCGCCAGAGGGAACTGGAGGCCGGGTGCAGTACAGCTGGCTCTCATGGCTGGATGAAGCCACAGTGCCATCCACAGAATCCTAGAGGTTATTATGACACTACTGGATCTGTGGACTGGACTTCACTATCACTCACAGAGGCTTCATGGAGGTGGAGTGAGATCTATGGGACCTTAGAGCTGTGGGAACAGAGAGATGGTGCTATGATCATCCCATGACACCAGCATGGAAACTGCATAGCTGGGACATACATTAACAAAATCATGTGTGCATGACCGGGGTAAAAGAGTCATGTAACAGGATGTTAGTGAGACCTCATCCCCTTAACTCCCCATTGGGCTGCCAGTGTAGGTTCCCAGTCGTCAAGGACATTATATTCCCTGAGGCATATTTTTCAAATAAATGTATACATTTTTTTACTGACTGTTTTGAGGGATACTACAACAAGAAGATTAGATAGGGATGCATATCTGACTCAAATATTTATATATACACTAGATGATTGACAGGGGGTGCTGTTTTGAAGAACCCGCGCCTGCCTCCAGTTTGGAACTCCCCCACCGTTGTAAAAATATATGCTCTATAGAAATGCATTTATTAAAGTCTATATTTGTTTTTGCCACGTTTATTCTATTTCAGACATCTTAACGTATACTTTAAATTATATTATGTGCACTCAACATAAACATAAAAAAATATCAAAAAAATTCCTTAAAGTAGAATTTTTCCTTAAAAAAATACCAATGCTACTGTCCCCACCACAACAAAAACTTAAATGCATGTAATTTTAACGTAAAGACTGTAGAATTCAGTGGAGGCTGCTAAGAGGAGGAAGGCTCATAATAATGGCTGGTACAACGCTAATGGAATGGCATCAAACACGTGGAAACCATGTGTTTGGTGTATTTGATACCATTCCACTAATTCCACTCCCACCTCCCCATTTAAGGTGCCACCAACCTCCTGGGGTAGAATTCCATTCCCTCGTAAAACTGACCATCCTACCGATCCTCGACTTCGGCGATGTCATTTACAAAATAGCCTCCAATACTCTACTCAACAAATTGGATGCAGTCTATCACAGTGTCATCTGTTTTGTCACCAAAGCCCCATATACTACCCACCACTGCGACCTGTATGCTCCTGTTGGCTGGCCCTCGCTTCATACTTGTCGCCAAACCCACTGGCTCCAGGTCATCTACAAGTTTCTGCTAGGTAAAGCCCCGCCTTATCTCAGCTCACTGGTCACCATAGCAGCACCCACCCGTAGCACACGCTCCAGCAGGTACATTTCACTGGTCACCCCCAAAGCCAATTCTTCCTTTGGCCGCCTCTCCTTCCAGTTCTCTGCTGCCAGTGACTGGAACAAACTGCAAAAATCTCTGAAGCTGGAGACTCTTACCTCCCTCACCAGCTTTAAGCACCAGCTGTCAGAGCAGCTCACAGATCACTGCACCGGTTCATAGCTCATCTGTAAATAGCCCATCCAATCTACCTCATCCTCATACTGTATTTATTTATTTATTTATTTTGCTCCTTTGCACCCCAGTATCTCTACTTGCACATTCATCTTCTGCACACCCTACCATTCCAGTGTTTTAATTGCTATATTGTAATTACTTCGCCACCATGCCTACTGTATTATTGATTGTATGTTTGTTTATTCCATGTGTTGTTGAATGTGTCGAACTGCTTTGCTTTATCTTGGCCAGGTCGCAGTTGCAAATAAGAACTTGTTCTCAACTAGCCTACCTGGTTAAATAAAGGTGAATAATAAATAAATAAAAACAATTTGGAATTACCACAATTTGGATAGGCTCCAAATTCATTGGAGCAGGAGGCTGGGAAAAGATGTCATTGGTTCAAAGCCAATTGTTTCGGATGCACTGATCTCCGAGTGAGAAGGGTAGGAATATATGGAGGTGTCATCACGTAAGGAGCAGGGCGGACCGTGACCACTTCCTGTCTGGTAAGGAAGGCCTGATATTTGTAAAGCTGTGCTCCCTTGGTGCAGTGGGAAGATGGAGCAAAGCCCTGACAGGGACTACTTAGGGAAACACGTCCCCCTAACTGTTTCCTCAATCTGAGGCCCGCAGACCCTCGTAGCCTCCTGTCCAAGCAGCTCCATCTGTATGTATTATGATTCTGAACTCTCTTCACCACTGTCTTGTGCTTGCATGTGGCTAGAGCTGTCTGGTAAGCCAAATCCCTCAGAGATGAGTCACACAACCTCCCCTCAGTCAACACCTTGAAAATCCTCGCTAGGTCTACTAAGGTAGACTCCTGGAAAGGAACAATGCTCACTGTTATGTCCTCCAACTTGACTCCACACGTTCTCACCTTTTCAGACAGATGGTTAGCGATTATGTTTTTGTCCCCCACAGCCTGGAGCTTGTTCAGTGCCTCTGAACTCTTTCTGAGGCTGATGAGAGAAATGGTATGGACCAACTCCTCAGCCAGGCTGCCAACCAGCTTGAAAGTCAGGCTTAGCTGTCTCTCAAATCAAATCAAATTGTATTGGTCATATACACATGGTTAGTAGATGATGTTTTTGCGAGTGTAGCGAAATGCTTGTGCTTCTAGTTCTGACGGTGCAGCACGAGACGTATGAGGATGCAAGGAATCAAGGAAATGGAATTGAGATTTTCCTAGGTGTAGGTCGTAAAATTAGGCCTGCTACCTGGGCGCATGAATTTAGTTTTGTATGAGGCCATGTCAGCAATCTTTACGTCATGAAAGTAGCTTAATTTCTACGGAAGACCAAAGTACTCAAAATGAAATATGTAAATTAATGAATATATACATGGATAAATAATGAAATACCACACAGTCCAGATGAAAAAAAAAATAATCATAAATAACTGAATGAATGAATACATAATTAAATATAAGACTTTATTGTGAAATGATTCAAGAATATTGAATGAGATTTTTTCATGTCACTTTTCAAAATAATGTTACAATATTTCATTTCATAATAAAATTGCTTTTTTCATTAGAACATTTATAATTTCATAATGGTGCTTCATCGCATGATATATTTCTGAATTTCATGGCCTTTTTCGTTTCATGGCCACTCTTTCCATAAATGCAAGGGATATGTCAATCAATTCTAATTGGCAAGGTCAAGTAGGTCATTGGTTCAAAGCCCTTGAGCAAGATTGTAAGGCAAAAGTAGTGACCACTGGCAGATTTACCAATAGGCAGAAGAGGCAATTGCCCCAGGCCTCATCATCAAGGGGCCTCATGAGCTGGGCATAAAAATTGTTTTAATAAAAATAATATTCAAGTAATTGATCCTCTTGAGCCCCTCCCCATTCTCCACTCGAGGCATAATAAATACATTAAAAAAAATACCATCAAAATCTGTCTGTTTAATTTAGACATTTTTTTGCATGGGCTGCGTCTCAGTCCACCGCATCCGCCAATGCTGATCTTCCGCATCTGCGGTGGAAGGTGGCCGAACTACAGCAGTGTTTACCAGATCAGGGGACATCTCGGAAATCGGTCTTTTCACAAATGATGTGTAATGAGGTGTCACTAATTTACACCACTATTTAGCCATTTTTCTACCATGTACTTCCCCAGGCTTACCCATATTATTAGAGAAGCCTGGTTCACGACGAGGCTAGTAGAAACCCAGCCCCGGGCCCTTAGACTTTAGGGGGATATAATATGTATTTCTTTAGTAAAAATACGTTCTCTTGAGCCCCCCCATTCTCTCTCCTTTAACCATTCCCCAGGTCGTTGCTGTAAATGAGAATGTGTTCTCAGTCAAATAAATAAAAATGATTTTTTTTTAAATTCTGTCTAGCCAAAAAGAGTATGGCATGCTCAGATTGGCCTCTGCTAGTGGCCTCCAAATCTCTATGTTACATATTGGCTAAAGTAAAAAAACATTGCTGAAGTCAACGGCATCTAGCGTGGACCTATTTTTTAAGTAGCTACTCTGCTCAACAATGGATGAAAACCACAAGTGTATATCAGAGCTTCTCCTTAAAGCCACTGATTGTTTGGAAAATTACACACCAAACACTCCACATGTTGGCAAAATACCTAGTTCCCTGCACGTTTATAGACCCAAAAAGCTGCAGATTAGGAGCAGCGCGCGAAGGGGTGTGTGTGGGTTGTAATTATGCTTCCACAGCCACAATTATGGATAAACCCCGCACATTCATCACTTTATTTTCCTAAAATGTGGTTTTAAATCTAACCACACTGCTAACCTTATGCCTAACCATAATCTTAAATGAAGAACATTTTTGTTTTCATGAATTTTTACAATATAGCCAATTTTGACTTTGCGGCTGCGGAATCTTGTTGGAACTGTGTGAGTGTGTCCAACTTTTGCTGTCCTCAACTTTGGCTGTTTGCTGTCACTCAGTCAGAATGCACATCAGCATTTAATGTGTTTTCCCTACCTTCACCCCGCTTGTTAAATACTATCTATGCACATAGAGCTCGCCAGCTTGTAGTCCCTAAAACCCAGAAATTAGTTAGTTACCTCTAGTTCGTTCAGAAATCCCTATGGAATTACAGAGGAAAGAAAAGGGTTTTCGGGTAAAATTCAAAACTAAGGTCTGAGGCTAACAAAGGCTTAGATCTTATCTGTTTTGTTCTATGAGATAATACCAGTCAGTTAACATGACCTTTATGAATTATTATATAAATGCTTTAAAATTGACAAAAAGTGATGTTAACTGATGAAGATTATCTCATAGAACCAAACATATAAGATCTCATAAGCCTGTGTTTACCACAGACCTTACTTTATCCAAAAACCCTACAAAAATGCCATTAATGTCCCTATAGGCTTTGTCCAACAAGTTAGTGCCTAAAAAAATACGCCATTACTATTTCTCTCTATTGCTTCCTAGCAAAAAAACTCACCATTTGACTTAGCCATCACTAACAGAGAGGCTGCTGCCATCACACAGACTCAAATCTCTGGCCACTTAAATAAATGGACTTAATAAAAGGTATCACTAGTCACTTTAAATAATGCCACTTAAATAATGTTTACAAATACTCATCTCATATGTATATACTGTATTCTGTACCATCTACTGCAGCTTGCCTATGCCGCACACCATCACTCATCCATATATTTACATGTACATATTCTATTCATCCCTTTACATTTGTGTGTATAAGGTAGTTGTTGGGAATTTGTTAGATTACTTGTTAGATATTACTGCATAGCCGGAACTAGAAGCACAAGCATTTCGCTACACTCGCATTAACATCTGCTAACCGTGTGTATGTGACCAATAACATTTGATTTGATTTGATGATTAGACCGAATCACGGATAATAACAAAATATACTCAGGGTAATCATAATCCTATCAGGACAATTGCCCATATCCGTTAAACCTGCGTTATAAGTTTTGACCAAATTCACATAGAAATGTCAGTTATAGATCTCAGTATCATTAAAAGCAAGTCTAAGAAGCGGTAGATCTGTTCTATGTGCACTATTTCTATGCGTCCTGCGATTAAGATTAGTTTTTGATTCTTATACTTTCGGTTTTATACACCAGCTTCAAACAGCTGAATACACAATATTTTTGGTTATTGAAAAATATGTTTTAGATGGTACAATGATTATCCACACTGTACATTACTTTTTTTGCCATATAAAAACTGAAATTAGGCGAACGATTAGAATTTTAGCAACTAGGAAATAGCAGATTGATTTCTGCATATTGCACCTTTCTGATACTCTTTTTGTCCGACTACTCGCCACACCCATACACAGAGGTATGGCATACCTAGCTCCACCCTAAATGTCTTATTTATTTGATTTGTTTAAAAAAAACAACGTTATTTAACAAGGCAAGTCAGTTAAGAACAAATTCTTATTTACAATGACGGCCTACACCGCCCAAACCCTAAACCGGACGACGCTGGGCCAATTGTACGCCGCCCTATGGGACACCCAATCACGGCCGGTTGGGATACAGCCCGGAATCGAACCAGGGTCGGTAGTGACGAGATGCAGTGCCTTAGACCGCTGCACCACTCGGGAGCCAAAATTACCTATGGCGGTTGGCATCCAATAAATGTTGCGTTACCGCCACCAACTAGACTGGGGTATAAATCCCTTATACTTTGCGTGGGAAAAAAGGAAAGGGAAAACAATGAAATAAATCAATAAAAAAGACCCTGCCATCTAACCCTACGCTTGTTAAAAACCGACCAACCTAATCCACTATTTTAAACTACCTGGTCCCACCTCAGGCCAACGGCCTGGAAGGACAGGACACCACCACTCAACACACCCTGTAACTGTTCTGATGTCAGATCTCGTACACCCAAATACTCCTCCACAGCTTTCACCACAACCTCTATTTTCTGCGACTTACGTTCCATCCCTGCAGTAGAGTTGATAACCATGTCTATGAACGTTAAAAAGACAATCTTACTGAAGCATATACAGTGCCTTGCGAAAGTATTCGGCCCCCTTGAACTTTGCCACCTGTGTGTAATCAAGTCTCCGTATAAATGCACCTGCACTGTGATAGTCTCAGAGGTCCGTTAAAAGCGCAGAGAGCATCATGAAGAACAAGGAACACACCAGGCAGGTCCGAGATACTGTTGTGAAGAAGTTTAAAGTCGGATTTGGATACAAAAAGATTTCCCAATCTTTAAACATCCCAAGGAGCACTGTGCAAGCGATAATATTGAAATGGAAGGAGTATCAGACCACTGCAAATCTACCAAGACCTGGCCGTCCCTCTAAACTTTCAGCTCATACGAGGAGAAGACTAATCAGAGATGCAGCCAAGAGGCCCATGATCACTCTGGATGAACTGCAGAGATCTACAGCTGAGGTGGGAGACTCTGTCCGTAGGACAACAATCAGTCGTATATTGCACAAATCTGGCCTTTATGGAAGAGTGGCAAGAAGAAAGCCATTTCTTAAAGATATCCATAAAAAGTGTCGTTTAAAGTTTGCCACAAGCCACCTGGGAGACACACCAAACATGTGGAAGAAGGTGCTCTGGTCAGATGAAACCAAAATTGAACTTTTTGGCAACAATGCAAAATGTTATGTTTGGCGTAAAAGCAACACAGCTGAACACACTATCCCCACTGTCAAACATGGTGGTGGCAGCATCATGGTTTGGGCCTGCTTTTCTTCAGCAGGGACAGGGAAAATGGTTAAAATTGATGGGAAGATGGATGGAGCCAAATGCAGGACCATTCTGGAAGAAACCCTGATGGAGTCTGCAAAAGACCTGAGACTGGGACGGAGATTTGTCTTCCAACAAGACAATGATCCAAAACATAAAGCAAAATCTACAATGGAATGGTTCAAAAATAAACATATCCAGGTGTTAGAATGGCCAAGTCAAAGTCCAGACCTGAATCCAATCGAGAATCTGTGGAAAGAACTGAAAACTGCTGTTCACAAATGCTCTCCATCCAACCTCACTGAGCTCGAGCTGTTTTGCAAGGAGGAATGGGAAAAAATGTCAGTCTCTCGATGTGCAAAACTGATAGAGACATACCCCAAGCGACTTACAGCTGTAATCGCAGCAAAAGGTGGCGCTACAAAGTATTAACTTAAGGGGGCTGAATAATTTTGCACGCCCAATTTTTCAGTTTTTGATTTGTTAAAAAAGTTTGAAATATCCAATAAATGTCGTTCCACTTCATGATTGTGTCCCACTTGTTGTTGATTCTTCACAAAAAAATACAGTTTTATTTCTTTGTGTTTGAAGCCTGAAATGTGGCAAAAGGTCGCAAAGTTCAAGGGGGCCGAATTCTTTCGCAAGGCACTGTATATCACTCGTTGATACTGGCATACAGATCTACTACTCACATGAATCCTCTCAGGATCCCTCCCCCTTCATCCATCTTCCTCTACTTTCTTCACTGCTTCAGCATACGGCACCCTCTGCTCTTCTCCCACCATAGCAACCTCAACCTGCCTCTATCGCACAGGACACTTCTGAATCCCAGCCCCATGGGCACTCCTACAATTAACACATACCGCTTCTTTCCCCAATACTCCACATTCCTTTGTCTCATGCCCTTCTGCACGCTTCTCACACCTAGGAACCTCTGTCCTGCACACTGCTGCCACATGCCCATAAGCTTGACACCTGTAGCAATTGGATTTGGCGCAAAAGCTTGTATGGGTTAAATGAAACAGATAGCGACTCTTCTGTTTCACCACTCACGCCACCCTGTCTGCGTTGCACCAACATCACAAACACCTGCAGTTTTCCCTGCAGTTGATCCACTTTCACATTTACAGCTACCCCAGGAATCACTCCTTTCAATGGCACCCTTTTCTTGAGTACAAAACAAGTCACAGCTCTTGTCTCCATTTGTGATGGAGATGGGCAATGGTGTCAATCCCCAGAAGGCCACTCTGATAGTGGTTTACACTTATGGGAGCATAGTGGACGCAACAGGACAGAAGAACGCTGCAGCCGCCATGACCTCTGGTATGCTATAGGGAATCTCAGTTACAAATATAAATATCAGTTGTCATGGTAACTCAAGTGTTGTGTATTATCTTGTCAATGCCAGGGCCTCAGACTCCCTCTCCTCCAATGACCTTAGGGCATGGGAAAAATGGCTCCAAGCACTGGGACTTGTTTGCGTACGAACATCGAGCCAGTGTGCTCCATGAACACCAGCGGCATGCTGTACAAGATTAGACTGGTCTCATGTAGCTGTAGGTGTGGCCACAAAGTGGAGCTCTTGGTTTAAAGATCAGGACAGTTTAGGCTCCATTACTTTCCCCTGCTCTGGCTGGAGACCGTGGCCACTCTGATTACCAGTAATTGCAATATCACAACTGGAAGTAGAAATGAGTGTAAACACAGATTTGATTTTAGACAAAGTTGAAGAGTGGCAGGGAATAGGGGTGAAAGAGGTGATAGGTTCGCTGCTATGGAGTTGACTATTTTTAAGAAACCCAGCTGATAAAAGCTGTCTGAAAGAAGCCATATATTCTTCACTCATCTTGAGAATACATGGGTTAAGGTGAATGATGCCCATCTCCATTTAAATAATTGTTGCCATGTTCGCTTGTCTTGTCTCTGCCGCCTGTCCATTCCACTGGTACAGGCCCACTGAGTTTGAGGGCATGTCAGGACAGGCAAGCGGCAAGGATTCTAAGTGAAGCATCCGCTATGCAGGCGTCCAATGCAGTGCCTCATCCAGGTGAGCAAGCCAACCCACTCAGCCCACAGTCTTGTCAGTCGTGACAGTCTCTGATGGCACTTCTTATTTATTTTTGGAACTCTTCAACCCCTGGTATAATATAAACACACATAAGACACGGACAAATGTGTCGAATTGCAGGAAATGAGCTTTAAAACAGCAACATGTTCTCTCTGCCACATGGGAAAATGTGTAGAAGTGCAAAAAATGTGCTTTCAAACAGCATAATGTTCTCTCCACCAACAAGAGGGGAGTAAACAGTTCGAGCAGTTTCATGTTTAATTCCTGGCATTATCAGGATTCATTTAAAGTGTTCAGATACATCTATCTCAGAAAGATCTGACCAAAACATAATCAGAAACTCAACCAAAACAATGCATCCAACCAGTGTGTAGAGACAATCTTGATGTAGTCATTGTGTGCTAGAAATGTGGGACCAAAACACACTACTTGAATACACTGTACAGTGCATTCGGAAAGTATTCAGACCCCTTCACTTTTTCAAAATGTTGTTACGTTACAGTCTAATCAATTTTATAATTCAAGTGTTTTTTCCCTCATCAATCTACACACAACACCCCATAATGAATAAGCAAAAACGTTTCGTTTTTTTTCTCATTTATAAAAACTTTAAAACTGAAATATCACATTTACATAAGTATTCAGAACCTTTGCTATGAGACTCGAAATTGAGCTCAGGTGCATCCTGTTTCCATTTATCATCCTTGAGATGTTACTACAACTTAATTGGAGTCCACCTGTGGTATATTATATGCATATCCTTGCGTCAGGGGCTGAGCTACAGGCAGTTACGCCCTTGCTGTCTCTGCCTGGCCGGTTCTTGTCTCAGGATGGTAAGTTGGTAAGTTGATGGTAAGTTGGTGGTTGAAGATATCCCTCTAGTGGTGTGGGGGCTGTGCTTTGGCAAAGTGGGTGGGGTCATATCCTTCCTGTTTGGCCCTGTCCGGGGGTGTCCTCGGATGGGGCCACAGTGTCTCCTGACCCCTCCTGTCTCAGCCTCCAGTATTTATGCTGCAGTAGTTTATGTGTCGGAGGGCTAGGGTCAGTTTGTTATATCTGGAGTACTTCTCCTGTCCTATTCGGTGTCCCGTGTGAATTGAAGTGTGTTCTCTCTAATTCTCTCTTCCAATCTCTCTCTCAGAGGACCTGAGCCCTAGGACCATGCCCCAGGACTACCTGACATGCTGTCCCCAGTCCACCTGGCCGTGCTGCTGCTCCAGTTTCAACTGTTCTGCCTTATTATTATTGGACCATGCTGGTAATTTATGAACATTTGAACATCTTGGCCATGTTCTGTTATAATCTCCACCCGGCACAGCCAGAAGAGGACTAGCCACCCCACATAGCCTGGTTCCTCTCTAGGTTTCTTCCTAGGTTTTGGCCTTTCTAGGGAGTTTTTCCTAGCCACCGTGCTTCTATACCTGCATTGCTTGCTGTTTGGGGTTTTAGGCTGGGTTTCTGTACAGCACTTTGAGATATCAGCTGATGTACGAAGGGCTATATAAATACATTTGATTTGATTTGATTCGAGTTAGATTTGGGGATGTCATTTTAGGCAAAACATTTTAAAAAAAGGGGGTAATCCTAATCCTTAACTCTATGTGAAGGAGATGTGTCACGCTGCATGATGCAAATGGTGGTCATACCAGATACCGACAGGTTTTCTGATCCACACCCTACCTTTGATTTAAAGGGATCTGTGACCAACCTATACATATCTGTATTCCCAGTCATGTGAAATCCATAGATTAGGGCCTATTGAGTTTATTTTAATTGACTGATTTCCTTATATGAACTGTAACCCAGTAAAGTCTTTGAAATCCTTGCGTTTATATTCCTTTGCTAGCAAAAACATTCCCCCGGTCATCACTCGTTAACACAGCCACAAAGTCATAATTATGTCTGAACCATGGCCATTGCCAAACATTTTTATTCAGATTTCTTTTTTGTATTTTACCTCCCTTTTTCGTGATATCCAATTGCGATCTTATCTCATTGCTGAAACTCCCCAACGGGCTCAGGAGAGGCGAAATTCGAGTTATGTGTCCTCCAAAACTAAACCCTCCCCTAACCCAGACGACACTGGGACAATTGTGCAATGCCCTATGAGACTCCCGGTCACTGCCGGTTGTGACACAGCCTGGGATCAAACCTTTGGTCTGTAGTGACGCCTCAATTACTGGGATGCAGTGCCTTAGACTGCTGCGCCACTCGGGAGGCCATTAACATTTTATTTTTCACCTAACCTTAACCCTAACCTTAACCACACCAATAACCTTATGCCTAACCTAACCTTAAATTAAGATCAAAAATAAAATTGTTCATTCATTTTTACAATATAGTTGTGCTATTTAGTGGAAACCATTCCCCCTGGCCTCAAGGGAGAAAAAAACAACAGGCCCTACCTTCCAGGTAGCTAGCAAAGGACATAGCTAGCTAGCTAATGGCTCCACTGAAAAAATAAAGACTACACTCTTAAAATCTGTGGTAGATGTGTCGCAGTTGTGGGGAAAAAAAACTCTCCCAATAAGAGTTACAAACACAATCTCTTTATTGCCAAGACGTTAGACAAATACGATACAAGACACATGGGGGAAAGTGTTGTGGAAGATAATTGGTTGGTAGCTTAAGCCAATTAGTAATGCGCCGGGAGATTCACCAAGCACTCTGTATTGGCTAGCGAAGGCCAAGTTTGATGCGTTGGTTCACCAGACCTTCTGCACATTTGGGCAGAAGTGTCTGGGAACGAGATTGGTCCTTGCTATTCGGAATCCCTGGGACATTAATACCCCATTGAAGTTGAAATGTAAAATGGTTAAGGTTAGGATTTGGTAAGGGTTATGGTTATGATTAAGCGTAGGGGTTAAGGTTAGCATTTAGGGGAGGGATGTCCCAAGGATTCCGGATAGAGCTAACTGAATGAGATTAGGTGTAATGTGACTAACATGACTTGACTTTAGAGCACATGCCATACTTACAGCACCTTCATAAAACACGTTATATCATATTTAACCTAGTGGGTATGTCACATTTGACATCGGTGATTACTGTATGTCACACAGTTATGCCACATTTATGAACCATGACATATGTTTATAGATGCTTTGTAACACATTTATGTAGTGTTATAAAGGCATTATGAAGAGTTTATGAAGCCTTTATAAGCTGAACGTCATTTAAAGAGGGACTGCATTTTGTCCAAATGAGGGGGACAAGATATATAGTGTAAAGTGATTTAATTTCAAATTAAAAGGTGACATTCTTCACTATTGCCTCATGTGAAACACTAGACCTCAAATCCAAAATGCTGGGGTATAGAGCCAAATGAAACATTGTCACTTCACTGTCCAAATCCATAAGGAGCGGAGTGTGCACCTGATTGTTTAGAATGCAGAGATATGATTGATTTCTCAGGAGCACACCCTCGACCTCCATGCTGCCTCCTGTACTTGTGCGGCCTGCAGCGACGACCTCCCGTTGATGAGCGAGTTGACTTTGCAGAGACAAGTATGTCGGTGAATGAACATATTTTGAATATACTGGTAGCTCAAGGTGAAGCTCAAGGGATAGGATGTTAGAGGTGTAACATACAGGACCCCTTGGTACAGACCAGCAGTGTGTGGTTTGCATGCCATGTAGACATTGATGATCACTTCTAAAAGCTTAGTTGTGAAAGTCACCTTTCACATTCTGTCCCATCACACTGTCATATTTTTTTCACAGTACCAAGGATATGCAGGGGAAAACATGAATATGGTAAGTAGAATTTATTCATGACAATCCAGCCAGAAAGTAGACAAACAACAGCAAATCATGTGTGTCTGTCACGTTTTTCCTCCGACGTCCTGGCTATAACAGATCTCTAGGCTGGCAGACATAAAGGGCAGACTCAGGGGCATTGGTTTATTGTTTGTAAGATAAGGAGGGAAATAGTTTTCTACAACACAGCATATATTTTGTTTCACAGCTGCTTTTGCCATCTGCAGCAAAGGCAATCTTTGCTGAGGTTGGTGCTCACATGAAACAGAACATTCAGTCGTCTAAGCATTTCTTAAAGATCTCTGACTCTTTTTTTTTGTACAGAAACTAATCAACCTGTCCAACAGTTCACGCAAATAAATCATAGAAGTCCTGAAAAATGTATCACGGTTGTTGCTCACCAAGCATTGCACTTTCCCATTTTCTTCTTGTCCAGATGGGTCCAGTCAGACTGTTTGTCCCTCTCAAGTGGTGCAAGAAGGAGAACGAGCAGCCAACCTCTCCAGAGAAAAAGGACCAACCACCTCCCAAGAACATCAGACCGGCACTGGGGGTGACATGAGTTACACACAAACACGGGCACACACACACACACACAAAAAAACACACACACACACTCTTCCACAGACAGACACTGACACTGCAGAGAAATCCCTCACAGTGACTCTCAGCAGGTGTCTGGTGGAGGATAAAGAGTGTCTGACGTCCTCCTTTTAACCTATTGAATGACAGAAATGGGTCCCATCTTTCAGAGGTAAGTCGTTAAATAGGTGTTACAGGGGCTTTAGAGATGAGTCAAACAGAGGACAGAGGACAAGGTAAAGCCTGCTCAGTCATCACCTGTGATTACCTTGTCAAAATAGCACCACAGGGTAGCTGTTGACACAGTTTTGGAAGGCCAGTCAGTGGACAAACTGTCTGAAAAACTGCTTTCGGTCACCTAATAAGTTCTATACCCCCCTGTTGTAGGACAGTGGGTAAAATAGAGGTTCTTTACTAGTATCTAGCACACTGAGTCCAACATTGCGTTAGGGGAAATAAAGCTCGTCTTTGCCTCAATCCAGCTCCATCTTTTCTTATCACTTATCACATTTGTCTGCTTCTTTTTATATTTCAATTGCCATGTTGGGGCAGTTGATTGCTATCGTGCTCTCGAATAAAATGGAGTCATACGTCTTTTGAATTGTTTTATCAACAGTATAAAAGTTGCCACATTTATTTTAGACTTACTGTATATTGGACCATATCTTTATGACATTTATGACATTGCATTGTTGACTTGGCTGGAAACAGTTTTTTTTCTCTTTTAGATCACACACAGCTCTATTGGCCATAATATCAATACAAAGTAGGTTGGCTTATACAAAGTGGTTTCTATACTACCGTTCAAAAGTTTGGAGTAACTTAGAAATGTCCTTGTTTTTGAAGAAAATTACATTTTCTGTCCATTAAAATAATTCAAAATTAATCAGAAATACAGTGTAGACATTGTTAATGTTGTAAATGACTATTGTAGCTGGATACTGCTACAACTGACGAGTTTCAGAAGAAAGATCTTTGTTTCTAGCAATTTTGAGCCTGTAATCGAACCCACAAATTCTGATGCTCCAGATACACAACTAGTCTAAAGAAGGCCAGTTTTATTTAGTTTTTTAATCAGAACAACCGTTTTCAGCTGTGCTAACATAATTGCAAAAGGGTTTTCTAATGATCAATTAGCCTTTTAAAACGATACACTTGGATTAGCTAACACAACGTTCCATTGTTACACAGGAGTGATGGCTGCTGATAATGGGCCTCTGTACGCCTATGCAGATATTCCATAAAAAATCTGCCATTTCAACCAGAGGGAAAAAAATCTAGACCACCTTTACTCCACACACAGAGATGCATACAAAGCTTTCCTCTGTCCTCCATCTGGCAAATCTGAGCATAATTCTATCCTCCTGATTGCTACTTACAAGTAAAAACTAAAGCAGGAAGTACCAGTGAGTCACTCAATTCAGAAGTGGTCAGATGACGTGGATGCCACGCTGCTGGACTGTTTTGCTAGCACAGACTGGAATATGTTCCGGGATTGATCAAATGGCATTGAGAAGTATACCACCTCAGTCATCGGCTTCATGAAAAAGTGCATCGACGACGTCATCCCCGAGTGAGTACATATCCAAACCAGAAGCCATGGATTACAGGCAACATTCGCATCGAGCTAAAAGCTAGAGCTGACATTTTCAACCTCGCCCTGACCGAGTCTGTAATACCTACATGTTTCAAGCAGACCACCATATTCCCTGTGCCCAAGGAAGCAAAGGTAACCTTCCTAAATGATTACCGCCCCATAGCACTCACATCGGTAGCCATGAAGTGCTTTGAAAGGCTGGTCATGGCTCACATCAACAGCATCCTCCCAGATACCCTTGCTGTCTCTGCCTGGCCGGTTCCCCTCTTTCCACTGGGATTCTCTGCCTCTAACCCTATTACAGGGGCTGAGTCACTGGCTTTACTGGGGCTCTCTCATGCCGTCCCTGGAGGAGGTGCGTCACCTGAGTGGGTTGAGTCACTGATGTGGTCATCCTGTCTGGGTTGGCGCCCCCCCCCCCCCCTTAAGTTGTGCCGTGGCGGAGGTCTTTGTGGGCTATACTCAGCCTTGTCTCAGGATGGTAAGTTGGTGGTTGAAGATATCCCTCTAGTGGTGTGGGGGCTGTGCTTTGGCAAAGTGGGTGGGGTTATATCCTTCCTGTTTGGCCCTGTCCGGGGGTGTCCTCGGAGTGGGCCACAGTGTCTCCTGACCCCTCCTGTCTCAGCCTCCAGTATTTATGCTGCAGTAGTTTATGTGTCGGGGGGCTAGGGTCAGTTTGTTATATCTGGAGTACTTCTCCTGTCCTATTCGGTGTCCTGTGTGAATCTAAGTGTGCGTTCTCTAATTCTCTCCTTCTCTCTTTCTCTCTCTCGGAGGACCTGAGCCCTAGGACCATGCCCCAGGACTACCTGACATGATGACTCCTTGCTGTCCCCAGTCCACCTGGCTGTGCTGCTGCTCCAGTTTCAACTGTTCTGCCTTATTATTATTCGACCATGCTGATCATTTATGAACATTTGAACATCTTGGCCATGTTCTGTTATAATCTCCACCCGGCACAGCCAGAAGAGGACTGGCCATCCCACATATGCTCTCTCTAATTCTCTCTTTCTTTCTCTCTCTCGGAGGACCTGAGCCCTAGGACCATGCCCCAGGAATACCTGACATGATGACTCCTTGCTGTCCCCAGTCCACCTGACTGTGCTGCTGCTCCAGTTTCAACTATTCTGCCTTATTATTATTCGACCATGCTGGTCATTTATGAACATTTGAACATCTTGACCATGTTTTGTTATAATCTCCACCCGGCACAGCCAGAAGAGGACTGGCCACCCCACATAGCCTGGTTCCTCTCTAGGTTTCTTCCTAGGTTTTGGCCTTTCTAGGGAGTTTTTCCTAGCCACCGTGCTTCTTCACCTGCATTGCTTGCTGTTTGGGGTTTTAGGCTGGGTTTCTGTACAGCACTTTGAGATATCAGCTGATGTACGAAGGGCTATATAAAAAAATAAATTTGATTGATACCCTAGACCCACTCCAATTTGCATACCGCCCCAACAGATCCACAGATGACGCAATCTAAATCACACTCCACACTGCTCTTTCCCAACTGGACAAAAGGAACACCTATGTGAGAATACTGCTCATTTACTACAGCTCAGTGTTCAACACCATAGTGCCCTCAAAGCTCATTACTATGCTAAGGACGGTGGGACTAAGCACCTCCCTCTGCAACTGGATCCTAGACTTCCTCATGGGCTGCCCCCAGGTGGTAAGGGTAGGCAACAACACGTCTGCAACAACACATCTGCCACGCTGATCCTCAACTTTGGGGCCCCTCGGGGGTGTGTGCTTAGTCCCCTCCTGTACTCCCTGTTCACCCACGACTGTATGGCCAAACACGACTCCAACACCATCATTAAGTTTGCTGACAACACAACAGTGGTAGGCCTGATCTCCCTATAGGCTGTCTCAACATTGTCGGTGGAGGTCAGAGAACTGGTGCCAGGACAACAACCTCTCCCTCAATATGATCAAGTCAAAGGAGCTGATCGTGGACTACAGGAAAAGGCGCCCAATAACATTGACAGGGTTGTAGTGGGGCGGGTCGAGAGTTTCAGGTTCATTGGTGTCCACATCACCAATGAACTATCATGGTTAAAACACACCAAGACAGTCATGAAGAGGGTACGACAACACATTTTCCCCTCAGGAGACTATAAAGATTTGGCATGGGTCCCCAGATACACAAAACATTCTACAGCTGCACCATCGAGAGCTGGTTGCATGACCGCCTGGTATGGTAACTGCTCGGCATCTGATCATAAGGCGCTACAGAGGGTAATGCGTACGGCCCAGTACATCACTGGGGCCAAGCTTCCAGCCATCCAGGACCTCTATACTAGGCGATGTCAGAGGAAAGCCCAAACATTTTTCAAAGACCCCAGTCACCCAAGTCATAGACTGTTCTCTCTGTTACCACACAGCAAGCAGTACCGGAGCGCTAAGTCTTGCACCAAAAGGCTCCTTAACGGCTTCTACCCGAAGCCGTAAGACCCACCACCTCCATTTGTTTTTTACACTGCTGCTACTTGCTCTTTATTATCTATGCATAGTCACTTTACCCTTACCTACATGTACAAATTACCTCAACTAACCTGTACACCGGCACATTGACTCGGTACCCGTACCCCCTGTATATAGCCTCATTATTGTTATTTTATTGTGTTACTTTTTATTATTTTCTACTTTAATTTATTTGGTCAATATTTTCTTAACTCTTTCTTGAACTGCACTGTTGGTTAAGGGCTCGTAAGTAAGCATTTCACAGTAAGGTCTACACATGTTGTATTTGGCACATGTGACAAATAAAGTTTGATTAGATTTTAAGCAAGTTGATAAATTGTCCTCTAGTCCTCTGCTCTGTGTGTTAGACAGATATTGACAGTGTTGCACGGTATACCATAACTTCGGTACTTTTTTGAAACTCGTTCGGCACTAGAATTTTTGTTACTTTCAGTACTTCTATCAAACGTTTCTCTTGTCATATACGGATTGAGAATCGTAATTTGTCTGAAACTTCTCAAGGTGGCAGTAGTTAGCCAGGCTGCGTCAGCGTATGCCGCTGACAGCACAAGCTACTTTTAAGAAGCAAGCAAGAAGAGAGAGAAAATGCCAACAGCATGGCTTCTTCAAACGAAAACATTCCTATGCCTGCAACTTGTTGGCAAAACTGTCTGCAGAAGCGAACTATGGGAATACTTTGATTACAAAGCAGATGATGAGGGCCAGCCCACTGAAACAACTAAGCAAAAGGTTTTACTAAGCAGTGCAAGGGTGGTTTAGTTCCAAAACGATATAAAACAACTATTTTACACATGCCATTTGCATTGTAACCTTGTCATTATTCTACAAAAGGTGCATTATGTTTTTGTGACAATTACACAAACATTCAGCATGACATTCAGGTTAGCATTATAACATGATTACACAAGCCAAAAGTAATAACCACAGTATCTCATACACTGGAGTCTTATGCTAGTTGAATAGAAGACTGCCATACAAGCTATGAACATTGGGAGGTCACCTGATCTTGACAGAATACCCCCAGAGTGTAGATCTTTTTGGACTCAGTTGGGCCCTTTACTATTGAACATGCTGCAGCTAAAAAGGGGTCTTTCTCAATCAATTTAGAATATTGCTTTAATCTCACTTAACAAAAGAGACAAAGACCGCTCAAAATGTTCCTGTTATGATCCAATATCACTTTTGAACTCAGACATGGCTAACGTTGTTGCCTTCCGCCTGGAACCTTACCAAACGCATTCACCACGACCAAACCGGCTTTCTAAAAACACGTTTAGCCTCTGTCCGCGGTCTCTTACATGTCATTGATGCAGATAATAACGCTACCAACATTCAGGGCCCTGATGCTGACACCGCCAAACTTTCTCTGGGTGCAGAAAATGCCTTGAGTGGCATTACTTGTGGACAGTTTTGCACCATATGGGTCTTGGAAAAGGCTTCTAGGGGGGGGGGGGGGGGGGGGGCTTTGAGGGTAAAGGTCTAGTATCTTACCCTTTTCTTTTTTGTTTAAGTTCATGACTGAATCTGGGTGGGGGAGGGTGGGGGGCACAGAGGGTTAATGTGACTCCTTATTGTTTTCTTTCAAATCAAATCACATTTTATTTGTCACATGCGCCGAATACAACAATTGTTTTAATGCTTGCTTACAAGCCCTTAACCAACAATGCAGTTCAAGAAATAGTGTTAAGAAAATATTAAATAAACTAAAGTAAAAAAAAAAAAAATCAATAAAAAAGTAACACAATTAAATATCAAAATAACGCATGCTTTTTTCTTTGTATTATCTTTTAGCAGATCTTTTAGCAGTGTTATATTCTCCTATATTAATTTCACATTTCCACAAACTTCAAAGTGTTTCCTTTCAAATGGTATCAAAAATATGCATATCCTTACTTCAGGTCCTGAGTTCAGGCAGTTAGATTTGGGTATGTCATTTTAGGTGAAAATTGAAAAAAAAAGGTTGGATCCTTAGAGGAGCCTTTCAGACCTAGACTTGGTGCTCCAGTACCACTTGCCAAGCGGTAGCAGAGAGAACAGTCTATGACTTGGGTGACTGAAGTCTGACAATTTTTTGGGCCTTCCTCTAACACTGCCTAGTATATGGTTCCTGGATTGCAGGAAGCTTGGCCCCAGTGTTGTACTGGGCCGTACACACTACCCTCTGTAGCGCCTTACGCTCAGACTGTCATACCAGATTGTCATACCAGGCGGTGATGCAGCCATGCTCTCGATGGTGTAGCTAAATAACTTTTTGAGGATTTGGGGACCCATGCCAAATCACTTCAGTCTCCCGAGGGGAAAAATGTTTCTCTTCACAACTGTCTTGGTGTGTTTGGACCATGATAGTTTGTTGGTGATGTGGACACCAAGGAACTTTAACCTCTCAACCCGCTCCACTGTCAATTTGAATTCAATGAAATAAAAAAATGTATCACAAAAAAAGATTACCTCAATTAACATTTCCCTCCCCCTTATTTCCCCTTCACCCTATTGATATTCTCCTATTTATTTGTATGTCGTTGTGTTTCTTTCTAGCCTGCATTGTTCTTTTCTCTCTTAAAAAGTTGCAATTTGCTCTCCATGTTCTATAACCTCAAACTCAACTCTGGACAGCGAAGCCAGTTCCACTGCATTTTTTAAATTCTTCCCCTTCAATCAGGGACTGGTCCCTGGGACACCAGGTGTGTGCAATTAATTATCAGGTAGAACAGAAAAACAGCAGGCTTCCCGACCTTCGTAGGCTAAGAGTTGAGTAACCCTGGTCTATACTGTATTCCCTTTGGCCAGTATAACTGGAGTTTGCCATTCAGAGCCTCGGCATTAAGTTCAGTACATCCATCCACACTCCCTGTGAGTGATCAGACTGTCAGATAGGTATCCTGCAGCTTACCTCTATTCAGCCAGCCATAATGGTGTGAGCCGCGTCCTCTCAGTGTGACTGCACCCAGCGTTAACCTTAAGCGGCTAGTGTGAAGCCTTGAATGGTAAGGTTGCTATGTCCTTGAAAGCTGCCTGACTAGACTAGATGCTGCTCTATGTGGATAGCATGGTTAGTTTGGGCCCAGGTGTGAAGGTTAATGTAAAGGTCTCAAAAGATAGAGGTGAATGAAGTTTCTCTGTTGATATTAGTGTATAGATTTTTGCTGCTGCTCCTGCTTTGCTGTTTTGAGTCCATGTCCAAGTTCTCTCAAACATTCCACCTTTCTTGTCATTTTTCCCTTCATTGGAAGGCTACTTATACAGTAAATGTACTAAACATGTTACCATTATATTGCTGCTCCATATGGAGTAATTTCAGAACGAGATCATTGGCCAGAAGGGAAGCAGACTAGCATAGAAAGACATTTACAAGTTTCTTTCAAATTAATGTCCATGAAGGGAACAAGATCAGCAAAGAAATACATTTTAAAGTACTGGTATAAACTTTAGCTTTAGTCCCAGTTCCCTCCCTCTCCTACCTGCTGAGCCTCCCTCCAGAAGCCCTCCTCCCTCCCTGCATTGTGCAGCCCCCTCTTAATTTAGAGTGCTGTTCTGACGTACTGTCACGATCCCCTATACACACACACACACACACACACACACTGTTCTCATCACGCACGTTCCCACACCAGCCAAGAAACCTTCATACAATTAAGCCCAGGCTCTAGGCTGCTTCTGGACTTTAGTGGAGCACCATTTTTAAAGAAGTGTTAGCTCGTCACGACTGCTTTGTACTGTATATGTCAAAGCTGTGGTAGATACGTACGTAGCCAGGTCAGCTCAGTGCAGCTTGGTTTGGCTCGGTTCAGTTCAGTTGTATGAGAAGCTAGTGTGAGACTCAAAAGTGTAAACGGAAGTGCTCTCCGTGCTGTATCGACATGTACATTTTAGTCGGCTGGCATATCCTCATTTTTCGTTATCTCTGACTACCTAGTTAGGCGGGCACTCTGTAATCCAGAGTGGGAGTCCTGCTCTCACCCCCTGATGCAGCTCAGTGTTTTTTCAAGTGAACAATGAGGAAGTTAGTTGAGGGTGTTATTTCTCTCCTCTCCCGGGAGAGTGTTAGGACTTTTATTCCCCCGGCTCCGGTGGCTGTGGGGCATTGTGCCAGGGAAGATAGCAACCGCTATCTCCAGGAAACTGATCCTCTAATCCCACCAGGGCTTTACAGGTGGAAGTCACAGTCTTCACGCCTCTCAAAAGCCCAGTCAGTCAGTCACTCCCCCCAATTGGGCATTATTGGCATGGAAAACATGTTAACAGTGCCAAAGCAAGTGAAATAAACAATCATAAATGAACATTAAACACACAAGTTTCAAAAGAGAAAGACGTTTGAAATGTTAAATGATTAACTATATACAAAAACAAACACAAAAACGAGTGTATCGGTCCGGACCTGCACAGGCCTACGGTCGATACACTAAATAAAATATACATTTGCCTATAAATTTAGAGAAAATGGCTCACAGACAAATTCAGCTACTCCCACCTTATACAACTGCCTGGCTCCAGTAGGGCCCACTCAGCAAGCTGGCATATGTGTGAGAGCTTGTCCTGTGTGTGCAAAAAATAGAAGTACAAATTACAAGGGAAATTATATAAACAGATAAACATAGGCCTAGGTTTTATTTACTTTGGTGTTTGTTCGCCACTAGTTACCCTTTTCTCATTGCAACAGGTCACACATTTTGCTGCGATGATTGCACACTGCGGTATTTTTCCTCAAATTATTTTTGGGTCCTTGTAATCTCAGGGAAATATGTATCTCTTTGATGGTTGGTTTTTGGATATTAATTAGAATTGTATATTGGCCTAATTGCACACATTATTTGTGGCTTTTCTCTGTATTCTAAGAATGCTTTTGCAGAATTTTACATTCAGGATTTCAATTCGATGTTAATCACATTTTTAAAAAAAATCTTGTTTGGTTAGCGGATCCCACACTTCACTTCTATATAGGACAATGGTTCAATTGTTGATTTGAATATTTTGAGCCAAGTTCTAATTGGTATGTCAATTTGAATTTGTCTTTTGATAGCGTAAAAAGCCCTTCTTGCTTTCTCTTTCAGTTTATCACTACTCAGGATATGACCCAGATGTATAGCACAGTTCTCATGCTATTTATTCTACAAGAGGACAGGCCAGGGCAGGCAGAGGTCAGTAATCCAGGACAGAGTTAATGAGGTACAGAACTGCAGGCAGGCTCAGGGCAGGTAGAATGGTCAGAACCGGGGAAAACTAGACCGACTCAAACAGGAAACCACACTGATAAGACTTGACAAGACAACCTGGCAATAGACAAACAGAAAACACTGGTATAAATACACCGAGGGTAATGGTGACAAATGGCAGACACCTGGTGGGGGGTGGAGACAAGCACAAGACAGGTGAAACAGATTAGGGCGTGACACAGTTCATTGATAGCCACGCAGAAATTACCCATAGAGCGTATTTTTAAGGCCAAATATGAACAGACTTTAATGTGTTCTATGTTTTTCATTCCTAGTGTGAAATTGTGTTGTAAGTCTTAGAATGTTTATCTTTTTTTCTGATACTTTTTTTCTCCGACACTCTTTATTCTCACTCTTTTTCACTCTTCCACATTTCTCTTTCTCTTTCCCTCTCTTTCTGTATCTTCCATATATTTATTTCTCACTCTGTCATCTCACTCCCATCTTTTTATTGCTCACTTCCCCGTATTTATTCCTCTCTTTCGCCACCTCTCCCTCTCTTTCTCTCTCTCGCTTTCAAACTAGGAAGTGAATGATGTTGTGCTGCCATGAGACTCTTCTTTGTTAAATGACTCTCTCTTCCCCCCAGCTCTCTCTTTCACTCTCTTCATCCCTCTATATATCGCCCCTCCTCTCTCTCTCCACCTGTCTCTTTCACTCTTATCACTTTCACTCATCTGCCCTCCCTCTCCCGTTGACCCTGCAACCTTCTCTCCCTTGTTTGGTGATTGAAATACATTCCAGACTGTCAGATTCGGAGTAATTTGTTATATTAATACCTCTATCACTTTCCCCCCAAAGTGACTTTTATTTAAAGTGTACAAACTATGAATCACACGAGTGCAGAGAGAAAGTTATGAATAATTCAAGTCAATCTTGAGCAGATCAGTTTTCTTGTTTTACTACAATGTTTGTGTAAACAAAGTGAATGTAAACAAACACTATATAGCCTCATATCATAGCTAAAGCTTAAATTTTTACATCATGGATGGTCAGTCCTTGCATCCATAGGCCTGTCTATGAATTTGAGAGTGGTTACATTTCTCCAGGACCATCCCATAGCTTTCTTTTTTACCGAAACAGGGTTTGTTATTGTTTCATCCGCGGGTTGCTGCTTTAATATACTGTAAATGTGGTGTGCAAAGACAAAAACAAAAATAATGATGAGAGATATTTGAACGGCTTCAGATCATTCAGTATTATGATGCCACAACACAAACAGCCTGTCCTTCAACACAGTGTGAGTAATTGTCTTAGGTCTCTGGGACCCGGGACACTGCACCCAGTCAGTCTATTTGCAAATATAGCTGTTTTTCTGGAGCCGTGCTGCGTGAGTACAATGGTGTATTCCCTGCAGATCTCTCACGCACGCACGCACGCACACACACACACACACACACACACACACATACGCTACAGGTCCACACACGACTGCACGCCTGCTCTATGGCTGTGACGGTCATGGAATTTTGGACAAGGGTAAATGGCCAGCCAAATGACCATGCTCACCATTAAGGGTATCCGTATCTGGTGATCCGTTTAGAAGTTACAGCACTTTTTGTACACAACCAAAACAAACAGCAAATGCATCCAACAAGTTTGTAGAGTCACAAGCTTGTAATCATTGCGTGCTCAGAATATGGGACAAAATACTTTAATACACATATAAGCAAATTTGTCCCAATTCTTTTGGTCCCCTAAAATGGGGAGGGGGGGGACTATGTACAAAAAAGTGCTGTCATTTCTAAATGGGTCACACAATATGGATGATAATTCCCTCAAATTACAGCTGACTATCTGCATCTCAATGTCACTGTCCCAATACTTTTGGAGCTCATTCACTGTATGTGCTAAAATATGTGCTGTGAGTTCTTGACTCAACTTAACTGACAATACAAAAAAATACATTCCATTGCATGACCCACATCAGTTATCAGAGCCACGACACCCTAGTAGACGCCTAAGCAGAGAGCGCCTGTAAATATGTACATATTTGTTTTTAATTGTTGTTTTTTTAATCTGTTTTTTTTGTTGATAACATTGAGTTTTATAGCATATTTTCTAAATATTTCTTGTGATTTTGACCCACAGATTTGCAGATAGACTGGCAGGTCAACTCTTTTTGGCTTGGCTAGCCAGCTGTCTAGTTGTTTTTGTTTGAATGATGTATCTGGACACGGTACCAGCTTTTTTGTTTCACTTGGCTGCTGGTTCCTTATCGTTAGAAAACATAAATTGAAGAGTCACCTGAAGCTTGAAGGATAAGTCGAGGAATGAGAGATAAAGAAATGCAGTGCTGAGGCAGAGGGCTGATAGTGAGGACGACTGGCTATTACACAACTATGTGTGGTGAGTTTTCTGGCGCCGCTAAGGCATCACCCAAGTGGGTGCCATACATTGTGAAAGAGAAGTCCAGCGGCTACACGACTGGTTCCTAGAGTAGTCGTCTACAAGATCGTCTACAGACACTTCATCAACCATGTCCCTAACCACCTTCCTCTGATCAAGTCATGAACTGTCCCTCTCCATCTTTGGAGGATGCACGCACTTAAAGACATGACCTCTATTGGTTGACCTAGCTAACTAATAGCTAGGCTACTCATTATGATGTATTTGTTTGTTTTCTTTTTTTTAAATACACATTTAATAAATTATTATTATTATGTATTTAGAGAGCTGTCCCATTGAGTTTTCTGCATTATGATACATTTTTACATGACACCACTCTATGACAGCCAAGCTGGATCAGTATGTGCTCTCCGGGATCCTTGGGACGTCCATACCCCATTGAAGTTGACATAAAAATGGTTAAGGTAAGGGTACATGTTAGGTGAGGGTAGAGGTTAAGGTTAGGGTTTTGGGTAGCAACGTCCCGAGGATAGCACTGACCATGTTGGCTCCCTATTAACATTAGGTATTTATTCTAGGTCGAATACATTATACCTAGAAAGCATTATGATACATTTACATGACATTTCAATATTCGATGGCAGCCATGCTTGCGCCCTATTAACATGATATGGGGAATATTTAATGCTTATGCTATGCAACGGAATGTCTAGAACTAGAACAATATTGAACATTCAAAAAAGTTGGCCCAATTTTCCAAATACGTATATGACTCTGGTTAACATTATTTGACTGAACATGGAAATGATTGCCTCACATTACCAGGCAGCCATTGCGAGTGTACCCATATTACGAGTCAATATTCATAATAATAATAATAATAATAATAATAATAATAATAATAATAAAAGGAATTCCCCTCGACCACAAATTGGGGAATTTTTTTTTATTTTCTGTTGACCCCCATTGTAAAAGAGCCTATTTCGTCATAGATTTTTTTGTTAAACATAAATAACAAAACATGCTGAAAGGCTGTGAGAAGAGCCCTGTGGGGATCCGGTGTCCAAGTAGCTACGTGTGTGGAACTCATTTCATTACAGGTAAGAAAGACATGTAATTTGTTTAGTATAGTCTATTTGTAACTCCACTCACTACTTGCAGCTGTATAGTCTGTTTGTGTTGTTGGTCTTGGCTAGCTAGCTACTGTAGCACTCACTCAGCCTCCCTCCCTCCCTCACTCACGTGGCTGCTAGCACCGTCAGTCATGAAAGGGGGCATGAGAGGGGGCCCTACAATATTATGTTTTTTAAATCAGTGAGAATGCTCAGGAGTAGGCAATGTTGAAAAGTAAACTTTAGGCACTGTTGTACTTTACTTAAATGTAGTTTTGTAATTGACTAAAGCAGACACAAGAATATTGCGGTTACGTTTTTGCTGTAAGCCAATGGGGTAACCTAGGTATCCACAGGTTACCCCATTGGGGCCGCAAAGTTCTAATTCCGACTGGGACTATGCGTTTACCAGTCAAATTGCCAGGGTTAGTGGTTCCAAGCCTGTATTGTTCATTATTTCAATGTGTGCTGCGGCTGCATTGTGGGGGGCGTTGCCTAGAAAACCAAAGACTAATTTGCTTGTTTCAGCAAGGAGCAACAAAGTTTCATCATGTTGTAAAGAATCCATGTTACAGCCGAAACTATCATGACTCAGGATAAATCCCAGATGCAGACACTTTGAATAACAGGCAGAGGTCGGTAGTCCAGGGCAGAGTCCATAATGCACAAGTAGTAAGGTAGGCTCAGGGTCAGGGCAGGCAGAGGAAACAGGAGACAAAGGGCTGTGAGACATAGGTTTAACCCTAGACACATAAAAAGTGTGATGTATACCTAGGGCACGGGGCAATAGAAGACAAACAGCAGAGGGGCTAAGAATCTTTGAGATGGGGAAAGGGCCGATAAAAATGGGGGAAAGTTTGTAGGACTCCACTCGGAGGGGCAGATCCCAGGTGGACAGCCATACCCTCTGCCCGAGACGATAATGGAGAGCCGGGGTCGTTGGCTGTCCGGTGGCCGTCTGCCTGTCGTCAATACTTGGAGGTGGTCTTGAGGAGAGCAGACCGGGTTCTCTTACAGGTACGGCGATAGCGGTGGACGAACAACTGGGCCGAGGGTGTGCTGAACTCTTCATCTTGCTCCTGGAAAAGTGGGGGTTGATATCCTAGGGAACACACAAAAGGCGAGAGACCAGTGGCTGAGCAGGGGAGGGTGTTGCGGGCGTACACTAACTACACAAGTTGCTGGCTCCAGGTGGTGGGGTTGGTGGCGAGAAGGCAACAAAGTGTCGTTTCCAGGTCCTGATTGGCTCATTCCAATTGGCCATTAGCCTTCGGGTGGAACCCAGAGGACAGGCTGGCCGACGACCCAATGAGCGTGCCAAACACCTTCCAGAACTGGGATGAGAACTGTGTACCCACCGGAGTCCATGGATCTGGAAGACGTGTTGCACCAAGAGCTGGGCCGCCTCCTTGGCTGAGGGTAGCTTGGGGAGAGGAATGAAATGGGCGGCTTTGGAAAACCGGTCCACCACTGTAAGGATAAGGGTGTTGCAATCAGACGGGGGGAGACCAGTGACGAGGTCCAGGGATATATGTGACCAGGGACGGTGAGGGACAGGAAGTGGTTGAAGGAGGCCAGCTGGAGCTTGCCGAGGAGTCTTATTCTGCTCACAGATAGTGCAGGCGGCGATGAACGTGTAGATGTCAGGGACCATGGTGAGCCACCAAAAGTGTTGTCGCACAAAGACCAGGGTCTGATGGGAAACCAGGTGGCAGGCAAACCTGGAGGACAGGACAGTTCCCACTCCTACATCCGAAGCGTCGGCCTCCACCACAAATTGACGGGACAGGTCAGGATGGACTATGGTGAAGTTGTGGTGAAGCAGTGCTTGAGGTCCAGGAACACCCGGTCAGCAGCTGGGGACCACTTGAATGGAAACTTGGGAGAGGTGAGTGCAGAAAGGGGGGAAGCCAGGGTGCTGTAACACTGGAAAACACTGCGATATAAATGGACAAATCCCAGGAAGCATTGTAGCTGCACTCTGGATGCAGGTTGGGGCCAATCCACCACCGCACTTACCTATCCGGGATCCATCTGCACATTACCGCAGCGATGATGTAACCAAGGAATTTGCACTTTTCCGTTTTCACACAAAGCTGGTTCTCCAGGAGGTGCTGGAGGATCTGTCAGACGTGGAGCATGTGTTCTTGGGCTGAGCAAGAGAAAACAAGGATGTTGTCGAGGTAGACGGACACGAACCGGTTCAACATGTCGCGGAGAACGTCGTTAACCAGGGCCTAGAACACAGCTGGAGCGTTGGTCAGACCAAATGACGTGACCAGATATTTGTAGTGTCCATTGGCCGTGTTGAAGGCTGTCTTACTCTCATCCCCTTCCCGTATCCTCGGCAGACGGTAGGCGTTCCGCAGGTCCAAAGATGAGTGGTAGCGGTTAACGGTTCTTAACCCAGCTGTTTTAAGGGGGGGTGGGGAGACTCTGTTTTGAATGAACAATCATAATCTTACCTTATTGGATCACAACTGAAGTATAATAAGAACTGGAGACTGCGTCCAAGATATTCAACTCACGTTCACGTACGCTGATTCATATACCATCTATATTCAGGTTGCAAACAGTTTACTGGACCAGTTTAGTGGACCAACATCATACGCATTAGCACATGCGCACAGGCTAAAAGATAGCTAAATTAATGCATTGCATGTGTAGCTCTATGCAGTGTGTGTATGACTCTGTGTGTGTGTGTGTGTGTGTGTGTGTGTGTGTGTGTGTGTGTGTGTGTGTGTGTGTGTGTGTGTGTGTGTGTGTGTGTGTGTGTGTGTGTGTGTGTTGTTAGGGCTCTTGCGTTGTGATGGATGTGATGATGCTCGGTGATCCATCTCCATCCAGACTAGTTGGGGTTTCTTTGTTTAGCCTGCTGTTGCTCTCTGTCTGCTCTGCTCTCTGGTACAGTTGGAGGAAGATGAATCACTGTTGGGCTTTTATCTCTCCAACTGTGTGCTGCCCTGTGGATCCCTCTGATCCATATTCAGTGCCTTCAGAAAGTATTCACACCTCTTACAGAATTTTTTACATGTGGGCGAGAATATTGGAAATTTAATCAAAGCCTACTGGATGACAACCTGCTTTTAACCAAGACAATGGATTTCAAAACTCACATTTTCTTGCATAACATAGTTACAGCAGATTCCCTTATTGTATGGGACACTTTTAAATGTGCCTTTAGAGGTCTTTAAAATCCCAAAATGTTGTCAAAAGAGTTCATATTAACAAAGGAAACAGAAGAAAAAACAGTGCAGATATATATAAATAAAAACGGTGTCATAGAGCCACAGTTAGAGGAACTTATTTTGGGGACAATCAGATCTAATGTATTACAAAATGATACGGATCGGAAGGAGGCACAGCTAGGGGAAAATCAAAAAGAAATGGAATAACTTATTTGGGAACAATCAGATATAATGTATTATAAAATGAAGCGAATTTAATGTAAAATGGTGAAACTATTTACAAATGACAGAGTCATCCATGATTCACACAATTATATTTTGAAACAGGAAGCAAAGTACTTTAAGCATATGCATTTCAGTCTCCTCCATTTCCACTAACTTAAGTAAGGACCACCCCCCCCCCCCCCCCCCCCCCCCCTCCCCCTAATAATTGTGTAAGATTTACAGTTGTGCAGAAAGACTTGTGTGAGGGCCAAATTGTGGAGGAGGAACTTCTTGATGCAATTAAAGCCTTTAGGCCAGGGAAAACTACAGCACTGGATGGCATACCAGATTAGGTATATGAAACCTTTTTTGATCTACTCAAAGTTTCCCCTATTAGCATGTTTTAACCACTTCTATAAAAATGGTCAACTATCAGGTACTCAGCAAGAAGGTTTGAGTTCACTACTACTGAAACAGGACCCAGGTGGTAAATATAAAGATCCAGTCCATTTAAAAAACAGGAGGCCCCTTACACTTACTTCAGTGTTGTGATGCAAAGGTTCTAGCAAAATACATAGCGCATAGAATTAACAAAGTATTGTCAGATTGTCACGTTCTGACCTTAGTTCTGTTATTACATCTTTGTTTTAGTATGGTCAGGGCGTGAGTTGGGTGGCCAGTCTGTTTGTTTTTCTATGTTGGTTTTTGAGTTCGGCCTAGTATTGGGTCTCAGAGGCAGCTGTCAATTGTTGTCCCTGATTGAGAACCATACTTAGGTAGCCTGGGTTTCACTTTTGGGTTGTGGGTGTTTCTTTTCCTTGTGAGTGTTTGGTCCACACAGTACTGTTTTCGGTTTTGTATATTCACGTCATCATTTGTTGTTTTGTTCGAGTGTTCTAATGTCTTTATTAAGAAACATTATGGACACTTACCACGCTTATATATACAGTGTATGGAAATGTTTGCTATCCAAAATTACAACCAACTGATTTCAGCATTACCTCAAAAATGGAAGAGGCAAGTGAAAGGGGGAGAAAAGGTAGGAACTTGCTTGTCTGCCCTTTAATGAAGATAAAAATGTGCATTTAATTTAATTTATTAAAAAATATATCCGTTTTACTTTAGGACCAAAATGTTGACCGTGACACCATACAGGTTGCGAAATAGTTGAGAAGAGATTTTCAATGTGCTGAGGCCTTGGTACATGGTTTATGAACAATGCTTGATTCTAAACTTAAAGATGTTTATTTAAAATTATTTGACAAAATTCTTGTCATAAACCGCAGATTTTGCTGCGAAGAGACAGAATCATTGGATGTCTTATTTTGGTATTGCCCCTATGAAAGTTGTTTCTGGTCACAGGTTCAAGGATGGCTGAAAAATCACAACATTTATCTAAAATTAACCCTACAAATAGCACAGTTGGGAGATTTGGATTAATTTTGCACGCCCAATTGTTCAGTTTTTGATTTGTTAAAAAAGTTTGAAATATCCAATAAATGTCGTTCCACTTCATGATTGTGTCCCACTTGTTGTTGATTCTTCACAAAAAAATACAGTTTTATATCTTTATGTTTGAAGCCTGAAATGTGGCAAAAGGTCGCAAAGTTCAAAGGGGCCGAATACTTTCGCAAGGCACTGTACCTGATAACATTATTTTGCATGACCTACATTCTCTTTTTCAGCTTTTTTGATAGCCCGCTATACCAAGCAGAGCAGGCACAATCAAAATGACACTGAATCAAGGTTGAGACGAGCAGTTTATTAACTTCAATATTAAACTATCTAGTGTTACGATGTAAAAATGTCTATTTGTTCGACATTTTAGAAAGAATGATAGCAGCAATCGGGTCTTCAGAAAGGGATTGATCCAGGGACGCACCAAGATAAGATACACTTGTTTTAGATTCAATCTCATTGCCTGCACAGTTTACCGTCATCCTGTCAGCCCTAAGAAATCTGTTTTGTTCCAAACAAAATTGATTCCGTTTTTCCCAAATGTAGTGGCAATTTGTTGTCAGACAACCAATCTCTAGCAAAATGCAATTCCTTACTCAGGATCTCCTCTATGTAAACTGTATCCTTCCCTGATACCAGTATGGCTGAATCATCAGCATAAAGCAGGAGTTTGCACTTTACTGTACCTGGCATATCATTAATGAATATAAGAAATAAGAGAGGCCCTAAAATGGATCCCTGTGGTATTCCACAGGATATTTCTGTGGCCTCTGACAGAACATCACCAACATTACATACTTGGTCAGATTAGACCTAAACCAATTCACTGCTACATCATTTAGACCCATGCATTTCAGTTTCATCAGGAGAATATCATGGTCCACAGTGTCAAAAGTATCAGTGGAATGAACTGTTCTAAAGCCAGATAAAGAAGTTTGTGCTCAATAAGGTGTCCCTCAAGTTGATTAAAAACGAATCTCTCAACTACTTTGGATAAGGTGCTGAGAATTGACACAGGCTTGTAGTTTCCTACTTTTGTTTTACTGCTCTTCTTGTGGAGTGGAACCACCCGGGCTGTTTGAGATCCTTGGGAAATGTACCACTACTAATAGAAAAGGTTTACAATATGTGTTATCATTTTAGCAGTGACACAAGCACTATCCTTTATGGATCTTGCAAGAGGTTATCCAGCCCAGTTGCTTTGTTTGTGCTCGTTAAGCATAGTAGATTGTTAACTTTGTCCTCTGTTACCATGCACAGCACAAACAAATCATTTGTGATACCTTTGCTATGGTAAAAGTTGTTAATGAAAGACTATGGCTATAGTGTCCAGAGCAGAGCAGAGCAGAAGCTCACCTTAACGAGAGATGAGGATTTTACCTTATGGAAAGTTTTTGAGCCAATGTCCTTTAAAATATTCACAGATTACGAGGCTAATGTAAGTTGCCATTAACGCCGTCTGTATAATGTTGGGATTTGGCCTTATCCATTTTGTATCTTGCCTGGTTTCTACAGTTAATATAACCGTCATAATCTTGTTGTGGATTTGTCCTTCTGAATCTGGCCAGGTGGCGATCCTTTTTTTTGCGAGGTCTAAGATCTCGGAAGTGATCTATTTCTCTGATCGCTGTTTGATTCAAATTTGTTTCATCGGAGCCAGAGAGTTGAGTGCAGACAGAAACAGATCTTTAAAAAGATGCCAAGCTTGATCCACATCATCACAGTTTAGTACATGAGACCAATCCAAAATTCTTAGGACCTCTACAAAACATTATTTTAAGTATTGTTTCATAGACCGTACCTTCATGTATATATTACCTGGCTCTAGTGTGATTTTGAATGTCTTACGGGTACAGTAGGTTACCATATGATCACTAAAACCAATATTTAAGACTGCTGACTGACAGACGTTCTCTTGATCTGATACAATAATAAAATCCGAAGTTGATTTACTGTCAATACACACCCGGGTTGGCTCAACAATCAGTTGTTTTAGTCCAAATAACTGATTAAAGTTATACAGGGCATTTACTAGTGTACTTTTCTTCGGTGATAACTGCACATTTGTATTAAAATTGCCATGCAGAATACGTTCTCTATCAGCAAATACATTGTGATCACAGCAATTATTCTGCTTAGGAGGCCGATAGCACACAACAAGTATAGGACGACATTTAGGAAGCAGTATATCTACCCATGCAAACTCAAAACTATCCATTTTCAAATCTGAACAAGGGTTAAAATGCACATCCTTCCTAGTAAAAATGCACACGCCGCCACAGTTTCGGTTTTGGTCAATTCTATGAATGCTATAACCCGGTAGCTCAACCTCATCGTCCTCAATTGACCCATCGAGCCATGTCTCAGTCACAGTAACTACTGCAGCCCGTGTGTTAGAAGCAAGGAGTTTTAATTCCTCTAATTTCGGCAGCAGGCTCCATGCATTCACATGGATCAAATCAATCAATCAAATTTATTTTATATAGCCCTTCGTACATCAGCTGATATCTCAAAGTGCTGTACAGAAACCCAGCCTAAAACCCCAAACAGCAAGCAATGCAGGTGAAGAAGCACGGTGGCTAGGAAAAACTCCCTAGAAAGGCCAAAACCTAGGAAGAAACCTAGAGAGGAACCAGGCTATGTGGGGTGGCCAGTCCTCTTCTGGCTGTGCCGGGTGGAGATTATAACAAAAACATGGTCAAGATGTTCAAATGTTCATAAATGACCAGCATGGTCGAATAATAATAAGGCAGAATAGTTGAAACTGGAGCAGCAGCACAGTCAGGTGGACTGGGGACAGCAAGGAGTCATCATGTCAGGTATTCCTGGGGCATGGTCCTAGGGCTCAGGTCCTCCAAGAGAGAGAAAGAAAGAGAGAATTAGAGAGAGCATATGTGGGATGGCCAGTCCTCTTCTGGCTGTGCCGGGTGGAGATTATAACAGAACATGGCCAAGATGTTCAAATGTTCATAAATGATCAGCATGGTCGAATAATAATAAGGCAGAACAGTTGAAACTGGAGCAGCAGCACAGCCAGGTGGACTGGGGACAGCAAGGAGTCATCATGTCAGGTAGTCCTGGGGCATGGTCCTAGGGCTCAGGTCCTCCGAGAGAGAGAAAGAGAGAAGGAGAGAATTAGAGAACGCACACTTAGATTCACACAGGACACCGAATAGGACAGGAGAAGTACTCCAGATATAACAAACTGACCCTAGCCCCCCGACACATAAACTACTGCAGCATAAATACTGGAGGCTGAGACAGGAGGGGTCAGGAGACACTGTGGCCCACTCCGAGGACACCCCCGGACAGGGCCAAACAGGAAGGATATAACCCCACCCACTTTGCCAAAGCACAGCCCCCACACCACTAGAGGGATATCTTCAACCACCAACTTACCATCCTGAGACAAGGCTGAGTATAGCCCACAAGACCTCCGCCACGGCACAACTTAAGGGGGGGGGGGGGCGCCAACCCAGACAGGATGACCACATCAGTGACTCAACCCACTCAGGTGACGCACCTCCTCCAGGGACGGCATGAGAGAGCCCCAGTAAAGCCAGTGACTCAGCCCCTGTAATAGGGTTAGAGGCAGAGAATCCCAGTGGAAAGAGGGGAACCGGCCAGGCAGAGACAGCAAGGGTGGTTCGTTGCTCCAGAGCCTTTCCGTTCACCCTCCCACTCCTGGGCCAGACTACACTCAATCATATGACCCACTGAATAGATGAGTCTTCAGTAGAGACTTAAAGGTTGAGACCGAGTTTGCGTCTCTGACATGGGTAGGCAGACCGTTCCATAAAAATGGAGCTCTATAGGAGAAAGCCCTGCCTCCAGCTGTTTGCTTAAAAATTCTAGGGACAATTAGGAGGCCTGCGTCTTGTGACCGTAGCGTACGTGTAGGTATGTACGGCAGGACCAAATCAGAGAGATAGATAGGAGCAAGCCCATGTAATGCTTTGTAGGTTAGCAGTAAAACCTTGAAATCAGCCCTTGCTTTGACAGGAAGCCAGTGTAGAGAGGCTAGCACTGGAGTAATATGATCAAATTTTTTGGTTCTAGTCAGGATTCTAGCAGCCGTATTTAGCACTAACTGAAGTTTATTTAGTGCTTTATCCGGGTAGCCGGAAAGTAGAGCATTGCAGTAGTCTAACCTGGAAGTGACAAAAGCATGGATTAATTTTTCTGCATTTTTGGACAGAAAGTTCCTGATTTTTGCAATGTTACGTAGATGGAAAAAAGCTGTCCTTGAAATGGTCTTGATATGTTCTTCAAAAGAGAGATCAGGGTCCAGAGTAACGCAGAGGTCCTTCACAGTTTTATTTGAGACGACTGTACAACCATTAAGATTAATTGTCAGATTCAACAGAAGATCTCTTTGTTTCTTGGGACCTAGAACAAGC
This sequence comes from Oncorhynchus mykiss, assembly GCF_013265735.2. Taxonomy (NCBI): domain Eukaryota; kingdom Metazoa; phylum Chordata; class Actinopteri; order Salmoniformes; family Salmonidae; genus Oncorhynchus; species Oncorhynchus mykiss. The sequence continues at coordinate 60,491,646 of NC_048566.1, forward strand.
ATCTCTGTTTTGTCCGAGTTTAAAAGTAGAACGTTTGCAGCCATCCACTTCCTTATGTCTGAAACACATTCTTCTAGCAAGGGCAGTTTTGGGGCTTCACCATGTTTAATTGAAATGTACAGCTGTGTGTCATCCGCATAGCAGTGAAAGTTAACATTATGTTTTCGAATAACATCCCCAAGAGGTAAAATATATAGTGAAAACAATAGTGGTCCTAAAACGGAACCTTGAGGAACACCGAAATGTACAGTTGATTTGTCAGAGGACAGACCATTCACAGAGACAAACTGATATCTTTCCGACAGATAAGATCTAAACCAGGCCAGAACTTGTCCGTGTAGACCAATTTGGGTTTCCAATCTCTCCAAAAGAATGTGGTGATCGATGGTATCAAAAGCAGCACTAAGGTCTAGGAGCACGAGGACAGATGCAGAGCCTCGGTCCGATGCCATTAAAATGTCATTTACCACCTTCACAAGTGCCGTCTCAGTGCTATGATGGGGTCTAAAACCAGACTGAAGCATTTCGTATACATTGTTTGTCTTCAGGAAGGCAGTGAGTTGTTGCGCAACAGCCTTTTCTAAAATTTTTGAGAGGAATGGAAGATTCGATATAGGCCGATAGTTTTTTATATTTTCTGGGTCAAGGTTTGGCTTTTTCAAGAGGCTTTATTACTGCCACTTTTAGTGAGTTTGGTACACATCCGGTGGATAGAGAGCCGTTTATTATGTTCAACATAGGAGGGCCAAGCACAGGAAGCAGCTCTTTCAGTAGTTTAGTTGGAATAGGGTCCAGTATGCAGCTTGAAGGTTTAGAGGCCATGATTATTTTCATCATTGTGTCAAGAGATATAGTACTAAAACACTTGAGTGTCTCTCTTGATCCTAGGTCCTGGCAGAGTTGTGCAGACTCAGGACAACTGAGCTTTGAAGGAATACGCAGATTTAAGGAAGAGTCCGTAATTTGCTTTCTAATAATCATAATCTTTTCCTCAAAGAAGTTCATGAATTTATCACTGCTAAAGTGAAAGTCATCCTCTCTTGGGGAATGCTGCTTTTTAGTTAGCTTTGCGACAGTATCAAAAAGGAATTTCGGATTGTTCTTATTTTCCTCAATTAAGTTAGAAAAATAGGATGATCGAGCAGCAGTAAGGGCTCTTCGGTACTGCACAGTACTGTCTTTCCAAGCTAGTCGGAAGACTTCCAGTTTGGTGTGGCGCCATTTCCGTTCCAATTTTCTGGAAGCTTGCTTCAGAGCTCGGGTATTTTCTGTGTACCAGGGAGCTAGTTTCTTATGAGAAATGTTTTTAGTTTTTAGGGGTGCAACTGCATCTAGGGTATTGCGCAAGGTTAAGTTGAGTTCCTCAGTTAGGTGGTTAACTGATTTTTGTCCTCTGGCGTCCTTGGGTAAAATGGATAAAATGAAGTCCTCTCCGATTGAAACAGTCAAACATGTCATTTTCTGTGCCCACTGCTGATACACCGACTATCTCATCTAGATTGCACTTATCATCCCTGCTTGTGTCCAGTATCCCAATGTTTGGCACCGCATTTAAACAGCAAACATTGCAAACAAACAAAATGTTACTATGAGACTTCACAACTTCATCATATGACAAAGGGGTTGATAGATCCATACTTTATGTGAACAAACAAATCACAAATGTCACAAGCCATCGCTTTTGAATTCTTCCTTACGGTCTCACCACAGTTTGGACATAGTTGTTTAGCTTGCTTTGTGGTGTTTGGGCCAGGACAGGGGTGTACTTTGCCACAGAATAGCAGGCTGAAGGTAACAAGCAGCTTGTTGGAGTTAACACCGGTCTCAGCAGCGCTGCAGCGTTTCCTGTGTACCTTCCCCAAGCGGCTCAGCTGTTCCCGTAGGAAAGGTGATATCAGGTGCCGGTAAAGTTGTTCATGGCCGAAGTCAGCCAATAGTCAATCAATCAACAATGTAATAATACTTTTAGTAAAAATATTTGTTTTTAACTTACAATCTGTACATACTATGCAATTAGACACTTCCAGAATGTATGTGAAACATCACAGCACAGTTGAAAAATATATGGCACATTTAGATCATAAGAGGGGCTGTTTACAATGAGTAGCTGAGGGGTGAGTTTAAAAGCTCATGTTCATAATGAGTTATGACTGAAAACACGATGTATTAGGTATAAGTACTATGTATCTACATATGTGTCAAAATATCAAATGACTTTATTCTTGCTATGTAACTACTGTAAAATAAAAAGAAAGGGTGTCGTGGATGGGAAGAAAATATATATAATTTAGCACCCCTTAACTTTTTCCTCATTTTGTTGTGTTACAGCCTGCATTTAAAATGTATTAAATTCAGATTGTGTCACTGGCCTACGCACAATATGCCATAATGTCAAAGTGAAATTATATTTTTTCGATTGTTTTTTACAAATTAATAAAAAATGAAAAGCTGAAATGTCTTGAGTCAATAAGTATTTCAACCCCTTTGTTATTGGAAGCCTAAATATGTTCAGGAGTAAACACATGCTTAACAAGTCACATAATAAGTTGCATAGATTCACTCTGTGTGCAATAACAGTGTTTAACATGATTTTTGAATGTCTACCTCATCTCTGTACCCCACACATACAATTATCTGTTAGGCCTCTCAGCCGAGCAGTGAATTTCAAACACAGATTCAAACACAAAGACCAGGGAGGTTTTCCAATGCCTCGCAAAGAAGGGCACCTATTGGTAGATGGGTTAAAACAATAAAAAAAGTAGACATTGAATATTCCTTTGAGCATGGTGAAGTTATTAATTACACTTTGGATGGTGTATCAGTACACCCAGTCACTACAAAGGTACAGAAATCCTTTCTAACTTATTTGCCGGGGAGGAAAGAAACCACTCAGGGTTTTCACCATGAGGCCAATGGTGACTTTAGAACAGTTACAGAGTTTAATGGCTGTGATAGGAGGAAACTGAGGATGGATCAACAACATTGTAGTTACTCAACAATGCTAACCTAATTGACAGCATGAAAAGAAGAAAACAATACAGAATAAAAATACTGCAAAACATGCATCCTGTTTACTAAAGTAAAACAAAAAATACATACTTCATGCCCTGAATACAAAGAGTTATGTTTGGGGCAAATACAACACAACACACCAATGAGTACCAATCTTAATATTTTCATGCCTGGTGGTGGCTGCGTCATCTTATGGGTATGCTTGTCATCTGCAAGGGAATTTTTGGAGATAAAAATAAATGCAATAGAGCTAAGCAAAAGCAATCCTAGAAACACTGGGAGACTAACTCTCCTTTCAGCAGGTCAATAACCTAAAACACAAGGCTAAATATACACTGGAGTTGCTTACCAACGTGACATTGAATGTTCCTGATTGACCTAGTTACAGTTTAAACTTAAATTGTCTTAAAATCTCTGGCAAGACTTGAAAATGCCCGTCTAGCAATGATCAAAAACCAATTTGACAGAGCTTGAATAATTTTTTCAAGAATAATGTGCAAATATTGTACAGCCCAGGTGTGAAAAGCTCTTACACAGAAAGACTCACAGCTGTAAATCGCTGCTAAAAGGGATTATTTTGTAAATTACATATTTTTGTATTTCAATTTCATTAGCAAACAATTTGAAAAACATGTTTTCACTTTTCATTATGGTGTATTGTGTGTAGATGGGTGAGAGAAAAAAGAAGTAATCCATTCAGGCTGTAACACAACAAAATGTGGAATTGGTCAAGGGGTATTAATACTTTCCGAAGGCATTGTATACCTTTCCCTGTACCACAGATGTATCTCTCCACTCTCCCCCTCCTCCTCCTACCTGCCGTGCCATTTGGATAATGTGTGGGGCAGGCTGTTATCTGGCCTAATTTCCTTCCTAGTTCCACCCACATTTCCCATTTTTTCGACTCTTATTTTGAAGCATAAAATAGGGAATTAGGTCAGGAGTTATTAGGTGTGGGGCGAGGAAGGTTTGCGGAAGGACAGCTATTGTGGGAATGACAACATTTCAGAAAGATGTTTTCTTCTGTTTTGAGCCTATTGAACAAGGCCTAGGGGAAATGCTTGGCATATACGGTGGTTTTTGTACTCGTTTGGATTCATTTTAGTTAGACTTCAATGATCTTCCCTCCTTCAGTGTACACTCACCCAGCCCTTCCACATTCAGATATCATTCCAGCACCCAGAAAATCCGGGGGAAAAGAGCCTCAGGGGAAGAGAGCCTCAGAAGTCACGGAGATCATCATCAAGGTACAGTACATTGAGGGACCCTCTCTCTCGCTCCCACTATCTCCTTTCGAGAAAACTCTCACTTACTTCACCTGCTCTAATTAGTTATTTCTATGAGGCCATACATGGTATAAATATATGGTCGGTCCCCAATGCCTATTTCCTAATTTCTGACCTCCTGGCTATTTACAACCACTGTCCGTCCGTCCGTCCATCTTTCCGTCTGTCCGTCAGTCTTTCCGTCTTTCCGTCTTTCTGTTCGTCCATCTGTCTGTCTGTCCGTCTTTCTGTTCGTCCATCTGTCTGTCTGTCTGTCCGTCTGTCTTTCCGTCTGTCTGTCACCCCACCCTTTCTCTTGTTCTTCTCTCTCTCTCTCTCTCTCTCTCTCTTTTTCTCGGCTGTGTTCCTTTCCATCCAGGTCTCTCTCTGGAGGATAAAACTGTCAGGGCTGTTTGAAATATCACACCCGCTACTTGATACAAATAAACTATATGGAGATAAAGGATCAAACAACCTTGAAGCCGCAGGACCTTCTACCACCTGAGAGCCTTTGTTAGATGGAGAGAGAGACAGCGAATTATAACCCTTGCATCATATCAACAAAAAAGTCAGCAGTGACATGTCTTGCCTCTTGGTTCCCCTAGAGGTTCCCCTGGCGCCTCTTGATTGGATGTTGTTGTTGGGGTTTTTGTCGTTAGTAAGTGGGCTATGTCGGTGATACGTCAGAGGAAATATCTCGAAAGAACTATGCATGTGTACCTGCGTGGTAGAGATAGTCGTGCAGTGTGGGAGCGCTCGCATGGGGCTCTGTAACAACAAATCAAACCTCTATTATGTCACGCTAAGTGTGATCTGCCTCACTTGATTTGCACTCTAGTTAATTTGCAAATCAATTATTTACCCATTTTGGATTGTAATTCGATTCAATTCTGCAAATTTCTCTCCCACAGCATGTGTGTGAACTGTGTATGGGAGGCCATGAGCAAATGCACTGCATGCCACAAGGTCTAATACGGTTGCACCTTCTGTCAGAGAAAGGTAAGACTTAACCCTCTACAGACTGTGTCTCAGGCCACTTAACTAAGTTTTCACTGGTCGTGTCAGCTCTGACTCATTTCTCTATGCTTTCAGTATTTAACTCTGTTGTTTTACAGAGCTGACTTAGCAACAAAGGTCTCTTAGGACCCATGAACATGTCAGGTCTTTACATTTTAGCAGACACTCGTATCCAGAGCGGCTTACAGTAGTGAGTGCATACAAAAATAAAAATACTTAATAAAAATACACAGAAAATACTTAAGTACTACTATACTTTACTATTTATATTTTTGACAACTTCTACTTTTACTCCACTTAATTCCTAAAGAAAATAATGTACTTTTTTTACTCCTTACATTTTCCCTGACACCCAAAAGTACTACATTTGGAATACATAGCAGGACATAAGACATTTTCAATTATTTATACTTTTACTTCTGACACTTAAGTACATTTAAAACCAAATACTTTCAGATTCAAGTAGTATTTCACTGGGTGACTTTTACTTTTACTTGAGTCATTTTCTTTTCAGGTCGGCAGGGTAGCCTAGTAGTTAGAGTGTTGGCCTAGTAAACGGAAGGTTGCAAGTTCAAACCCCCGAGCTGACAAGGTACAAATATGTTGTTCTGCCCCTGAACAGGCAGTTAACCCACTGTTCCTAGGCTGTCATTGAAAATAAGAATTTGTTCTTAACTGACTTGCCTAGTTAAATAAAGGTAAAATAAAAAAGGTACCTTTACTTTTACTCAAGTATGAAAATTGGGTACCACTGACATTTTCACACTTTTTCCATACCAGTCCCCCTTGGGAATCGAACACACAACCCTGGGTTGCAAGCATCATGCTCTACCAACTGAGCCACACGGGACCAGGTAATCAAATCTGCTGATTGGATCACAGCCCACCACACACCCTATTACTGATCGCTTGTCTCTCTACTCTTGAGGGGGCGCGATTGATTCGGACAGCCTACTCTTAGGAACCAAAAATCAGACACAATCAGGGTAGTCTCCCCAGACAGACAGGCTGCCTCACACAATTTAACAATATTGGATGTGTCCATGTCAACCATAGACACTCACAGACAACCAAACAGACTCTGTAAAAAAAAAAGCAAAGCTCTCCTTTCAACACCGCAGCGACTTGAACATGGCTTCTGATCCTGACCTCAGCAAGTTGTAACGTAAGTGCTGGTGCTTCTTTTCGAATGCATGGACGGTAGTCGCTAGACTTTGTCATGCCCCCAGAACATGTAGAGTATTTTATGACAGCTGGGATATTTTTTTACATTTTATTTACACCAAACTGAAGTGTTGCTGAATGATATTACATTTGTCTTCTGTCTGAAAAAATAACGTTTGAAACCCCTAAAAACACTCCATTACACCAATGGGACTCTTTCCTCTTCAGATGATCAAAGGTAAGTATTTGAAGAGCAGTGTTAGCCTCCCTCAACAGACTTTGGTCTCTGGTTCGATTTATATATTGTCATGGAAACCTACAGATATTGAATGACTGCTTATGTTTCATGTGTAGTTTACTACCCCTGTGAACCAGATTTAAAAAACCCACAGAATACCTGTTTCTGAAAAATAATATTGCTCTATTTGTCCCCATTTACTTCAATTCTATATTTTCTACGTTTTTTAAAATGTATGCATTATGTTGGCTCTGTTCTCCAGTAAATGGAACAGGAAAGGTAGGTATGCTACAATAGGTCTGAAAATAACCTATGAGAATGAAATAATACACCAAATGACCTTGTCAATTGTCCTCTTGCTTGTTCCCAGTGATTGCCTGCTGTGAGAGATTGAGTGATGTAATGACCTATATAATTCTGCAGAGTCATATGTAATGTAATGTAATGAGTAATGACCCTACTTGTCATTTGACATATTTTCAATGTAACTTGCAAACTGCCAATTCATTTCAAACCAGCTTGGTCTGTGTGTGACTGGGTGAGAATATGTTTTGAGTACATTGCGACACATTATCAATATTGTAAATGCATTTTCAACCAATTTGAGATGTGTACATTTCCAGTAGGAAATTGACATGAGGTAGTGAACAAACTGTGTCCAGAGTCAGAAAGACATGCATGGCGAGAGTTGTCTGATATGTAGGCAATTGCCATCCACCCACCCACCGTCTCTGTGGACTTATCGTTGTGTACTTATCGTTAAGTGTATTACTGCCATGGTTATTATTTAAATCGACAGTGCACATTAGTGAGATTAGCTGAGCTTTTCTCAGTGATAGCTGTCAACTGCCACACAGCTGCACTGGTGTGGATTAAACCCTGGAATACAGTGGTCAACTCTGCGTTATAGAGGGGAAGTTGTTGTGTAATGTTGTTCAGTACAACATGCTATCTTTCTGTGAAGACCAACTGGTACACACCACCACTATTCACCGGAGAACTGGTGTGAAAAATGAGGGTCAATTTGACCAACAGCTACCCGTCCAAAAGTGGGTCCATTACATTGATTTAATGGATTGCCTGTTGAGAGATTGGAAGAGCTTTGAGACCCACAAAGACCTCCTTATGAAGTAATTCACAGCAAGCCCTACAAAACAGGCTATGAAATGACATCATCCAGTATGTTATTTTATTTTTTGGTTTAACCTTTATTATAATAGGGAAAACGTATTGAGAACTAGGTCTTGGAGTGAACCATTTTGTGTCCTCTGTGTCTCTACATGTAGCGTGTTGTTTCCTGATTATTGTGTTCTGGGACTTTGCTCTCAGGGAGGAGACTGCTAGAAGAAGAGCAGAAAGAAGGGAACACATTGCTACTTTGGCACAACGTCTAGAAACTACGTGTGCAAGGTCATTATCAGCTTATTGCACCCTGAGAGCAGAGACGCCTAGTTTGTGCACGAGTATAAAGAGTGCTGAAGTGGAAGCACCCATTCAGAGCTTCTGACAGAGATTGTTGTAACCTCTCCGGCCGATATCAATAAAGATCTGTTCATTTAACTTTGACTTGGAGTCCTTAGGTGTTCATTTCCACGACAGTCTCTTTTCCAAATGCGCCCTGTATGATAAGTTATATGGTAAGCACAAATAAAACATCACAAATCAGTTACATTTTATAAGTCCCCAATCAATACTTTAAACTGTCCGAATGGCAACAGAACATAAAGATTAAATGTATTTTTAATTTTGTTCCAGCAATAATGTCACGTTCTGACCTTAGTTCCTTTGTTATGTCTTTGTTTTAGTTTGGTCAGGGTGTGAGTTGGGGTGGGTAGTCTGTTGTGTTTATGTGTTTGGCCTGGTATGGTTCTCAATCAGAGGCAGGTGTCGTCCGTTGTCTCTGATTGAGAATCATACTTAGGTAGCCTGTTTTCCCCCATTTTAGTTGTGGGTGATTATTTTCTGTTTAGTTTTTTTCTTCACCTTACAGAACTGTTTCGGTTTCGTTTTATTCTCTTTGTTATTGTGTTTAGTGTTCTGAGTTTAAATAAATATGATCATGAACACTTACCAGGCTGCGCCTTGGTCCTCCTCTCCTTCCACTGAAGACAACCGTTACAGAATCTTCCACCACAACCGGACCAAGCAGCATGGTAACCAGGAGCAGAGGGTTCTGGACTCCTGGACATGGGAGGAGATTTTGGACGGAAAGGCCAAAGTCGAGAGGCGGCATTATGAGGAGCTAGCACGGCAGCGCAACAAGGACAAGAGGCTGCCCCCAAAATTTATTGGGGTAGGGGGGGCACACAGGGAGTGTGGCTAAGTCAGGTAGGAGACCTGAGCCAACTCCCCGTGCTTACCGTGGAGAGAGGTGGACCGGGCAGGCACCGTGTTATGCCGTGCACACGGTGTCCCCAGTGCGCAGGCATAACCCGGTGCGCTACATCGCAGCGCTTCGTATCGGCCGGGCTAGAGTGGGCATCGAGCCAGGTGCTATGAAGCCGGCTCAGCGCATCTGGTCTCCCCGGCCTGGGGTATATGGCACCAGCCCTACGCACGGTGTCCCCGGTTCGCCAGCACAGCCCAGTGCAGTCGGTTCCACCCCGCCGCACTGGCCGGGCTACGGGGAGTATCCAGCCAGGACAGGTTGTGCAGGCTCGGTGCTCGAGACCTCCAGTGCGTCTCCACGGTCCGGTCCATCCGGTGCCTCCTCCACGCACCAGGCCTCCGGTGGAAGCCCCAAGCCCCGGAGCTGCCAGAGTCTCCCTCCTGTCCAGCGCTGCCAGAGCCGCAAGTCAGTCAGGAGCTGCCAGAGCCGCAAGTCAGTCAGGAGCTGCCAGAGCCGCAAGTCAGTCAGGAGCTGCCAAAGCCGCCCGTCTGTCCTGAGCTGCCAGAGCCCTGCTCTCCAGATATCCTGCGTCGGCTCTGCGCACTGGGTCCCCCGCACTCGGTCTCCCATGTGTCTGCACAGCCCAGTGCGTCCTGTGCCTTTGTCCTGCACGTGCCAGGCTAAAATCACCATCCAGCCAGGAAGGGTTGTGCAGGCCCTTAGTTCGAGAACTCCAGTGCGCCTCCACGGCGCCTCCACGGCACGGTCTATCCTGTGCCTCCTCCAAGGACCAGGCTGTCTCGCCGTCTCCTTCCTCCAGGTTCTCCCTCCTGTCCGGAGCTACCGGAGCCGCCCGTCAGTCAGGAGCTGCCGGAGCCACCCGTCAGTCAGGAGCTGCAGGAGCCGCCCGTCAGTCAGGAGCTGCCGGAGCCGCCCTTCACTCCGGCGCTGCCGGAATCTCCCGTCCGTCCGGTGCTGCCGGAATCTCCCGTCCATTCGGGACCCGCGGCAAGGGTCCCCAGTCCGAGGCGAGGGTCGCCGCTCCCAAGGTGCCACTTAAGTAGGTTAGGCAACTCAGGTGTCTATACTTCAACAGCAAAGTTAGATAAGACAGAAGTCTTTAACGAAGTTCAAACAACCTTTTGATACAGGATGCAGTGATGAGTATCAAAACTGTTGCCATTAAGTGCACTATGATCGATGACATCCAAACGTTTAAGAGTAGTAGCAGCTGCACTTTGATAAATAATATCACCATCTCAAGAGCAGAGAAAAAGGTTGACTGAATTATCTTCTTCCTACTGCTTAGAGAAAGGCACAATCTGTTTCTGTAGAAAAAGCCAACTTGAAATCTTAGCTTCTTAAACCTGTTGGGGCAAGGGGGCAGCATTTTCACTTTTGGATGAAAGGCGTGAATAAACTGAGTAAAGAGTAAACTGCCTCCTACTCTTTCCCAGATGTATAAGTATGCATATTATTATTACTGGTGGATAGAAAACACTCTGAAGTGTCTAAAACTGTTTGAATTATGTCTGTGAGTATAACAGAACTCATATGGCAGACAAAAGCCCGAGAAGAAATCCAAACAGGAAGTGAGAACTCAATTTTGAAAACAGTGCCATTTGATGTCCATCTTAGATATGGATGAGCATGCACTACCTATGGCTTCCACAAGATGTCACCGTCTTTAGAATGTGGTTGTATGATTCTACTATAAAGGAGGGGCTCATAATAGCTCTTTGAGTATGTGGTCTGGCAGAAAGCCTCAGTCTCATTGCGCGTGGTCACGAGAGTGTTCTTGCGTTCCAATGCGTTTCTTCAGACAATGAAATTCTCCGGTTGGAACCTTATTGCTGATTAATGTTTAAAACATCCTAAATATGGATTGCATACATCATATGACTTGTTTCTACGACCTGTAACGGAACCTTTTGAGTTTTTGTCTGGAGGAATTGCTTGTGCTTTTTGAGGGTTGAATGCTGGGTTGAACAAGCTAACAACAAGTGGCTAAATGATGGGCTTTTTGGAACTTCATGGAACAAATCAGTCATTTATTGTCGAACTGGGATTCCTGGAACCGCCTTCTGATGAAGATATTCAAAGGTAAGTGAATATTTAGTGTTTTTTCTGTTGACGCCAAAATGGCGGCTATTTCTTTGGGTTCTGAGCGCTGTTCTCAGATTATTCTTTTTCCGTGAAGTAAAAAAAAAACTAATCTGACACAGCGGTTGCATAGAGGATACGTCTATCTTTAATTCTGTGAATAACACTTGCATCTTTTATCAATGTTTATTGTGAGTATTTCTGCAAAATCACTGGATGTTTTGGAATCAAAACATTACTGCACGTAATGCGCCAATGTAAACTGAGATTTATATATGCACATTATCGAACAAAACACACAATATATGTATAACATGATGTCCTATGAGTGTCATCTGATGGAGATAATCAAAGGTTAGTGATTCATTTTATTTACATTTATGCTTTTGTGACTGAAAGATCGCAGTGTGTGTTTTTGAATTTGGTGGTCATCTAACATAAATATATGTTGTGTTTTCCCTGTAAAACATTTTTAAAACTTGTTAATGTGTGAAAGTTAAATATTTCTAAATAATATTTTTTTCAGCTGAATGGGAGGGGGTGTTCCCTTTAGGGAACTCCTTGTGCCCCCTAGCCCCAACAGGTTTAACCAGCTCATATGTATTTTAAACGTTAAATCCATATGAATCCTAATGCCTAAGTATTTGTATGCAGGAACACATTTGATTGAAGAACCATCTAATGAGTGAACATGTAGTTCACCTGAAACATTCTTATGAGATTTTAAAAACAACATGGATTTCATTTAGCACGTGTTCAGCACAAGTTTTAAATCAGCAAGCGATTCCGACATAGCTATGAAATCTGACTGTAGTTTTGACACAGCTAGATCAACATAAGAAACCCTTTTTCAGGACACTGTCTTTCAAAAACAATTTGTAAAAATCCAAATAACTTCACAGATCTTCATTGTAAAGGGTTTACACACTGTTTCCCATGCTTGTTCAATGAATCAGAAACAGTTAATGAACATGCACCTGTGGAACGGTCGTTAAGACACTGACATTTACAGACGGTAGGTAATTAAGGTCACAGTTATGAAAACTTAGGACACTAAAGAGGCCTTTCTAATGCCTCTGAAAAACACCAAAAGAAAGATGCCCAGGGTCCCTGCTCATCTGCGTGAACGTGCCTTAGGCATGCTGCAAGGAGGCATGAGGACTGCAGATGTGGCCAGGGCAATAAATTGAAATACTGCTAGACACCTAAGACAGCGCTACAGGGATGGCACCTGCGGGACAGGTACAGGATGGCAACAACAACTGCCTGAGTTACACCAGGAATGCACAATCCCTCCACCATTGCTCAGACTGTCCGCAACAGGCTGAGAGAGGCTGGACTGAGGCCTTGTAGGCCTATTGTAAAGGCAGGTCCTCACCAGACATCACTGGCAAAAAGTCACCTATGGGCAGAAATCAGCAGTCGCTGGACCAGACAGGACTAGAAAAAAGTGCTCTTCACTGACGAGTCGCGGTTTTGTCTCGCCAGGGGTGATGTGTCACAGCATCATCGGACTGAGCTTGTTGTCATTGCAGGCAATCTCAACGCTGTGCATTACAGGGAAGACATCCTCCTCCCTCATGTGGTACCCTTCCTGCAGGCTCATCCTGACATGACCCTCCAGCATGAGAATGCCAACAGCCATACTGCTCGTTCTGTGCGTGATTTCCTGCAAGACAGGAATGTCAGTGTTCTGCCATGGCCAGTGAAGAGCCCGGATCTCAATCCCATTTCGCACATCTGGGACCTGTTGGATCGGAGGGTGAGGGCTAGGGCCATTCCCCCCCAGAAATGTCCGGGACCTTTCAGGTGCCTTGGTGGAAGTGGGGTAACATCTCACAGCAAGAACTGGCGAATCTGATGCAGTCCATGAGGAGGAGTTGCACCGCAGTAATTAATGCAGCTGGTAGCCACACCAAATACTGACTGTTACTTTTGATTTTGACCCCCACCTTTGTTCAGGGACACATTATTCAATTTCTGTTAGTCACATTTCTGTGGAACTAGTTCCGTTTATGTCTCAGTTGTTGAATCTTGTTTTGTTCATACAAATATTTACACATGTTAAGTTTGCTGAAAATAAAAGCAGTTGACAGTTTTTGCTGAGATTAGTATCATCCTCATGTACAGTATCTGTCAAAGGTTTGGAGACACCTGCTATAATAGTGAGAATAATAGTGAATACATCAAAACTATGAAATAATACACATGGAATCATGTAGTAACCAAAAAAGCTTTAAACAATTAAAAATATATTTTGTTTTATATTCTTCAAAGTAGCCACCCTTTGCCTTGATGACAGCTTTGCACACTCTTGGCATTCTCTCAACCAGTTTCACCAGGAATGCTTTTCCAACAGTCTTGAAGGAATTCCCACATATGCTGAGCACTTGTTGGATGCTTTTCCTTCATTCATCTCAATTTGGTTGAGATTGGGTGATTGTGGAGGCCAGGTCATCTGATCCAGCACTCCATCCCTCTCCTTCTTGGTCAAATAGCCCTTACACAGCCTGGAGGTGTGTTGGGTCATTGTCCTGTTGAAAAACAAATGATAGTCCCATTAAGCGCAGACCAAGTGGGATGGCATATCGCTACAGAATACTGTACTAGCCATGCTGGTTAAGTGTGCCTTGAATTCTAAATAAATCGCTGACCGTGTCACCAGCAAAGCACCCCCACATCATCACACCTCCTCTTACGTGCTTCATGTTTGGAACCGCACATGCAGAGATCCTTTGTTCACATACTCTGCATCTCACAAAGACATGGTGGTTGGAACCAAAAATCTCAAATTTGGACTATTTCCACCGGTCTAATGTCCATTGCTTGTGTTTCTTGGCCTAAGCAAGTATCTTCTTATTATTGGTGTCCTTTAGAAGTGGTTTCTTTGCAGCAACTCGACCATGAAGGCCTGATTCACGCAGTCTCTGAACAGTTTATGTTGAGTTGTGTCTGTTACTTGAACCCTGTGAAGCATTTATTTGGGCTGCAATTTCTGAGGCTGGTAACTATTTAACTTATCCTCTGCAGCAGAGGTAACTCTGGGTCTTCCTTTCCTATGGCATCCTCATGAGAGTCAGTTTCATCATAGCGTGTGATGTTTTTTGCGACTGCACTTGAAGAAACGTTCAAAGTTCTTGAAATGTTCCAGATTGACTGACCATCATGTCTTAAAGTAATGATGGACTGGGGTTTCTCTTTGCTTTTTTGAGCTGTTCTTGTCAAAATATTGACTTGATCTTTTACCAAATAGGGCAATCTACTGTATACCTCCCCTACCTCGTCACAACACAACTGATTGGTTCAAACACATTAAGGAAATAAATTCCTTTTAACAACACACACCTGTTAAATTAAATGCATTCCAGTTGACTACCGCATGTTGCTGGTTGGGATAATGTCAAGTGTGTGCAAAGCGGTCATCAAGGCAAAGGGTGGCTACTTTGACGAATCTCAAATATATTTGGATTTGTTTAACACTTTTTTTGGTTACTACATGATTCAATTTGTGTTATTTCATAGTTTTGTTGTAGAAAAAAATACAAATAAAGAAAACCCTTGAATGAGTAGGTGTGTCCAAACTTTTGACTGTGTTAGCAGTTGATGTTATTCTTCAATAACACAGACCCCAAAGCAAATCAGGGGGATAAAAATAGGTTTATTCTAAAATAACAAATCATAGATGTTATGCTGAGAAGTAGATATTCATTATTCCCTGTCCTCAGTTTTCTCCACGGAACAAAGTGACAGGATGTAATTTATAACCCCCATCTCTAGCCTGTGGTTGACCAATTAGCATTCCTTGCAGTAAAATTGTGCCAATGGCCAAATAGCAAGCATCCTGTTTCAGGCTCAACGTATAGACGATTCAGTCCAATGAGATTTTGCCACCTGTGGCTATGAGTCCAGGACTGAAATCCCTACACAGATTCGAACCAGACGTTGAACATAAAAACAACTATTTCCATTGATCGTTAATTCCCTATTGACCTCTAGTCCTCCGCGTTGTGTATTATCTTAAAATATTCTTACAACTGGTACTGTAGATTAAGTTTCAAATTCAAAAATCGACCCGTGGTGCACTTCTATGTACTTCAAGAAATCCAGACCTAACCCGATCAATCTTGATGGCCTGAGTTCTGTCACTAAGAAGATCAGGAAACCATGAACAGGTGTCAGAGCTCCGGCCTATCGAGGATATTCAGTAAAATAGCATGATCAAAAGTATCAAAAGCTTTTTGCAGGTCCACAAACAAAGCAGCACATTTCATTGTAGTGTCTAACGCAATGCGAAGATCATTAACAACTAAAGTGGTTGCTGTAATAGTACTATGCCCACGCATAACACCTGATTGGTTTACATTCTAAGTAAATTTCTCTGCTAAAAAAAGCTAAGTTGTACATTTACCAAGGATTCAATAATCTTAGCTAGACAAAGAAGCCTTGAAATGGGGTGATAATGATGAAGATCACTACCATCCCCGCCCTCAAGGAGTGGAAGCGCAAGAGTTGATTTCCATACTTTTGGAATATTTCCCGATAACAATGTTTAATAAAAAATGTGGGTTATTGAGCCAACATTGATGGGCACGGCACACTTAAGCAGACTAGGATCCAATTGGTCAGATCCTGTTGATTTCTTATTGTCTATTGCTAGGAAAGCATCAAGGACTTATTTTTCTGTAAATAACCTCTAAGAAAAGCTTTGACTATCATCCCTCAGCAAGTTTCCCCTATCAGCATCCAGCCCAATATCATTGTGAATAGGCTGAGAAGTTCTTTCAAAGAGAGAGGCCGCTGAAATAAATGCATTAAATGCATCAATGATGGAACTTTCTTTCCGTAATGAGGCCAGTGTCTGAATGAATGTGTTATGGCAGACAGGAGGAAATAGAACCCTTCAGGGATTTGACAGTTTTGATTTCCCTTCAGGGATTTGACATGTAGCTAGAATTTATCCGGGTTCCCATTACAATCTGAAAGAGCGGTTAGATAATAATCCGATTTAGCCAATCTGATTTGTCTTAAACAATGATTCCTCAGTTGCTTAAAAGCTTGCCAGTCTGGGCTTAAACATGTGATCCTGGCCTTGACCCAAGCGTTGTTTCTTTTATGAAATAACTGTGGATAATTTTGGAGTGTACAAGGCATTCAATCTTCCTTTAACCCTTAATGCTTTTAATGGAGCATGATTATCCACAATAGTATTGAATACAACATCAAATAGGCTCAAAGCTAAATCACGCTCAGGGATAGCTGAAATACTATCAAGGTTACTAAATTAAAGTTAGTGTCAAAGGCTGAGATATTTGGGCAATGGTCACTAATGTCTTGGGCAAAGACACCAGTAGAAACACACAGTGCATTCAGGAAAGCCTTATTCTAAAATATAAAATATATATATTTTTTAAATCAATCTACACACAAAAACTATTTAATCAATTTTAGAGTAAGGCTGTTACGTAACAAAATTTGAAAAAAGTGAAGGGATATGAATACTTCTGAATGCTTCTGTATGTTATCCACCATCTGGATTCGGTCTTATGTAGCAACATTTGAAATGGTGATGTTCACATTGAATAAAAGTAGACTGTATGCTATAGAAATTATATAGCATACACTGCAGTTGAGGAACAATGGGAAAGTAATTCTGCTTTGAAAGTTGATAAACTTGTAAATGACCATTGAATACTTTGGTACACCTACTGGAGAGCTCTCTTTGTCTACACTATTTCAGCATTGTTCACACCCTGTTAAGCCTTAGCCCCACCAATCTCTTTAAGGATTCACATGTGAGGCCATTTGCTAAACGGAGAGAATAGTGTAGTAAACAACCTAATATTTCAAGACTGAAAGTGCTAAAAGTAGTAGCCTACAATAGGGAAAAACTACAGGTAAAAATACACTTTATCTAGTCCTTGGCCTATATCCTAATCTGACTTTGGTGCAGGTCATGTTCTTTACATTACCGTCTCTGGTAAACACACACTATATCAAATAAAAGTTGATTTGTCACATGCCACAGGATACAAAAGGTGTGAACAGTAGAGTGAAATGTTTACTTGTATAGTAGCAATATCAAAAACAGAAAGTGTCCAGATAAAAATGTTTTATAAATATTATTTAATTATTAGATGACGCTTACCAGACACACTTGTCTAAATTGATGGGTCATGTGAAAGAAATGCTGTAACCACCCCCCAGCCACATATAGCTAAGTGGATGGGTCACTATTCTCTAGACGTGCACATGTTCATGAAGTACAATAGATGGCGTAGACACACCTGGCTAACTTGATGGGTCATGTAATCTGGAAAAGTGGAGTCATTTGTTTAGACATGTAGCTACTGTAGCTATTAGCTACTGTAGCTGTTAGTTAGCTAAACAATGATTCAGCATAATCCCAACTCATACTTCTACCAATACAAGCATTGTCATAGCTGTACTATGAAACTGCAGGTAGCTAAAGATAACCAACTATGTCCAATGTTTGCTAGCTAACATTATGCTTTAACTAGCGATGCAAATGGTTTCTGATAATACTACTATACAGATACTACATGCAATGTTAGCTAGCAAGCCAGCAAGCTAATGTTCACTAGCTACCTAACAAAACGCTTAAACTTGCAATTAAAAATACTTTCTGACAAAATTAGAGACTTAGAATATTTGAAAATGCAGCTAGACTCTTACCCATGTACACGGATGAACGCTTCATGGCAGACGGGAACCATTTCACTTTTTTTGTAGCTACATCTTGTTTGGCCAGCGTTGTGTCAAGTCACTCCAGTTCACACTGACCATGGCGTGTGCAGAAAGTAGCCCATCACAGCTTTTTCCAACTGATCTGTCGATAGCACGCGCAAAACCTTTGCAGTTCTTGATGACTAACGTTATATCTTTCAAAAATGCTGCTGTAGAAAGGAATATCAACACCCACTGAGCAAGCTCATGTTATAGACCAAAGCATGCTACATGGCAGACCAATCCATACCCATCTCCAGGCATGTCCAACCAACCAATTATCTAGGGGCAAGGTTCCTGCCTTTGTTCGTGGCTAAACCAACCAGGCTCGTAATTTAACCATTTTATTTGTATTTACAGATGGAATACAAGTTTGTTAATAAGGCACAGGAAAGTTCACATGTCCCAGAAGACATTTCTGCCAAAAAATAATTTAAATAAAAAGGAATTAAAATGCCTCATCTGTGAAGTAGTGATGTGTGACGTACACCTAGTTTCTTGAAATGGGTCACATATTTCTCTGCTGTATTCGTTAAAATAACATCAATAAGAGATGACTTTGAAAGATCTTTAGGGTTGGGACGTGTAGGCTTAGTCACCAGCTGGGTTAGGTTTAGATCATTACATGTCTTTTAGATTGTCTGAAGCCTGTATTTCCCAATCATAATTTAGGTCACCCAGGATATTAACTTCTGATTTAGTAAAAGAAGACAACAAACAGGTGAATTCCTTGAGTACACAAAAGTTAGCCAAGGGAGGACGGTAGAGTTATGGATACATTTCTCCCCAGACAAAGGCTTCCATTTTTTTAGCTAACATTTCTGGGCAAGTGAAATGGATTTCAGCAAAGATAAAAATGTTTTTATAAGAATGGCCACTATACCACTTCTACTCTCAATATTAATATCAGAGTCTAGAATGTCCCCAGAGATCCAAGTTTCAGTCAATACCACAATGTCCAGATTCTTCTCCATAGCAGAGATCTTGATGTAATCCAGTTTAAGATGTAATCTTTACGATTTCACATGGAGTCTCCAACTCAAACAAGCTATGTCCAATAGGCAGTTGCAGGCCCTGTCTGAAGGTTGATATTGATATAGTTGGTATGGCTATAAGATTGAATAGAACTGCACCATTTGGTCTATCCCTATTAGTAATAGAGGAAGGAGAAATTGGAATTACTTTTCCAAGGTTAGCACCATAGCTAATGTCAATACGCAGAACTCTGAGTAAACAATGCTGTTGTAAGTCAGTTTATATGGGCTTATAAGGGCTTATGTTGCTATTGTGGTGTGGAAGTCAGCTGTGCTCAACCAGGTGCAGTCAGTGGAGGACCTGTACCCGGCCGAAGACTACAACCCTCTGTCCCGGGAGCTCACAGAGGAGGATCTTCAGTGGTTAAGGAACCAACAGGACATGTGTCCTTGAACCTGAGCCAGAACAAAGGCTACCCTCCCTATCATCCCTGTGTATACCGGACAATGTTAAAAAACAAGGGCACCTGGGGCATGCAGGCCTCATGGCTGGCATGGCGCTGTCAGTGGAGCAGCAGGAGGCTGTAAGCCAGACAACAATTGGGCAGCGCACCAACCGCAACTGGCCAACCATGAGGAGAGGGAAGTTGACGGCCAGCAATTATGTAGCAGTGGTTAGGGCCAAGTGCATTACTCTATCACTGCTAAAAAGGGTCCTCAGATCACAGTCATTGGATGGTGTGTTATATGTAAAGTGGGGCACAGATAACGAATAGGAGGGCATCGAGGCAGTGAAGTCGAAGGATTTCTATGTCAATGAGGGAGGGTCTTACAGCTTCTGTGAAGACCATCCTTACTGGCACCATGTCCAAGGTCAGCTCCATATCAAATGCTTGTGCTTCTAGTTCCAACAATGCAGTAAAATCCAACAAGTAATCTAACAATTTCACAACAACTACCTTATACCCACAAGTGTAAAGGAATGAATAAGAATGAGTGATGGTACAGAACGGCATAGGCAAGATGCAGTGGATGGTATAGAGTACCGTATATACATATGAGATGAGTAATGTAGGGTATGTAAATATATAAAAGTGGCATTGTTTAAAGTGGCTAGTGATACATTACATCAAGATGGCAAGATGCAGTAGATGGTATAGAGTACAGTATATACATATGAGATGAGTAATGTAGGGTATGTAAACATTATATGAAGTGGCATTGTTTAAAGTGGCTAGTGATATATTTATGACATCAATTTTTCCATTATTAAAGTGGCTGGAGTTGAGTCAGTATGTTGGCAGCAGCCACTCAATGTTAGTGATGGCTGTTTAATAACAGTCTGATGGCCTTGAGATAGAAGCTGTTTTTCAGTCTCTCGGTCCCTGCTTTGATGCACCTGTACTAACCTTGCCTTCTGGATGATAGCGGGGTGAACAGGCAGTGGCTTGGGTGGTTGTTGTCCTTGATGATCTTTTTGGCCTTCCTGTGACATCGGGTGGTGTAGGTGTCCTGGAGGGCAGATAGTTTGCCCCCGGTGATGCGTTGTGCAGACCTCACTACCCTCTGGAGAGCATTACGGTTATGGGCGGAGCAGTTGCTGTACCAGGTGATACAGCCCGATAGGATGCTCTCGAATGTGCATCTGTAAAAGTTTGTTTGTTTGTTTTTGGTGACAAGCTGAATTTCTTCAGCCTCCTGAGGTTGAAGAGGCGCTGCTGCGCCTTGTTCACCACGCTGTCTGTGTGGGTGGACCATTTCAGTTTGTCTGTGATGTGTACACCGAGGAACTTAAATCTTTCTACCCTCTCCACTACTGTCCAGTCGATGTGGATAGGGGGGTGCTCCCTCTGCTGTTTCCTGAAGTCCACGATTATATCCTTTGTTTTGTTGACGTTGAGTGTGAGGTTATTTTCCTGACACCACACTCCGAGGACCCTCACCTCCTCTCTGTAGGCCATCTCGTTGTTGTTGGTAATAGGGCAGTGTGCAGTGTGATTGCGATTGTGTCATCCATGGACCGGTTGCGGCGGTAAGAAAATTAGAGTGGGTCTAGGGTGTCAGGTAGGGTGGAGGTAACATTGTCCTTGAGTAGTCTCTCAAAGCACTTCATGATGACGGAAGTGAGTGCTACGGGGCGGTAATAATTTAGCTCAGTTACCTTAGCTTTCTTGGGAACAGGAACAATGGTGGCCCTCTTGAAGCATGTTAGGACAGCAGACTGGGATAAGGATTGATTGAATATGTCCGTAAACACACCAGCCAGCCAGGGCGCGGCTGGGGATGCCGTCTGGGCTGCAGCCTTGCGTGGGTTGATACATTTAAATATTTTGCTCACGTTGGCTGCAGTGAAGGAAAGCTCGCATGTTTTGGTAGCGGGCCATGTCAGTGGCACTGTAGTGTCCCCAAAGCGAGCAAAGAAGTTGTTTAGTCTGTCTGGGAGCAAGACATCCTGGTCCGCGACAGGGCTGGTTTTACTTTTATAGTCCGTGATTGGCTGTAGACCCTGCCACATACCTCTCGTGTCTGAGCCGTTGAATTGCGACTCTACTTTGTCTCTATACTGACGCTTAGCTTGTTTGATTGCCTTGCTGAGGGAATAGCTACACTGTTTGTATTCGTTCATGTTTCCGGTCACCTTGCCCTGATTAAAAGCAATGGTTTCCGCTTTCAGTTTTGCGCAAATGCTGCCATCAATCCATGGTTTCTGGTTTGGGAATGTTTCAATAAACGCTGTGGGTACGACATCACCAATGCACTTGCTAATAAACCCGCTCACCGAATCAGCGTATACATCAATGTTGTTGTTCGCCTCAATGCGTAACATATCCCAGTCCACGTGATTGAAGCAGTCTTGAAAGCGTGGAATCCGATTGGTCAGACCTGAGTGCGGGAGCTTCCTGTTTTAGTGTCTGTCTATAGGCTGGGAGCAACAAAATGGAGTCGTGGTCAGCTTTTCCGAAAGGAGGACAGGGGAGGGCCTTATACGCGTCGCGGGGAGGGCCTTATATGCGCCGTGATCTAGGGTTTTGCCAGCCCTGGTTGCACAATCGATATGCTGATAGAATTTAGGGAGCCTTGTTTTCAGATTAGCCTTGTTAAAATCCTCAGCTACAATAAATGTAGCCTCAGGATATGCGGTTTCCAGTTTACATAGAGTCAAATGAAGTTCGTTCAGGGCCATCGATATGTCTGCTTGGAGGCGATATATGCGGCTGTGATTATAATCGAAGAAAATTCTCTAGGTAGATAATGCGGTGAGCATTTGATTGTGAGGAATGTGTTGTTATGATCACACCACGTCTCGTTAATCATAAGACATAACCCCCCCCCCCCCCTTCTTCTTACCAGAAAGATGCTTGTTTCTGTCAGCGCGATGCGTGAAGAAACCAGCTGGCTGTACTGACTCCGATAGTGTGTCTCGAGTGAGCCATGTTTCCGTGAAACAAAGAACGTTACAGTCTCAGATGTCTCTCTGGAAGGCTACCCTTGCCCGGATTTCGTCTATCTTGTTGTCAAGAGACTGGACATTGGCGAGTAGTAGCTCAGGAGCGGTGCGCGATGTGCCCGTCTACGGAGCCTGACTGGAAGACCGCTCTGTCTGCCCCTTCTACGGCGTCGTTGTTTTGGGTCGCCGGCTAGGATCCGATCCATTGTCCTGGGTGGTGGGCCAAACAGAGGATGCGCTTCGGGAAAGTCGTATTCCTGGTCATAATGTTGGTGAGTTGACGTTGCTCTTATATCCAATAGTTCCTCCCGACTGTATGTAATAAAACCGAAGATTTCCTGCGGTAACAATGTAAGAAATAACATTACAAAAAAATAAATACTGCATAGTGTCCTAGGAACGCAAAGCGAGGCGGCCATCTCTGTCGGCGCCGGAAGTAGCCAGTATCACTGGAAGGGACACCTGCTTCTTTGTTGTGTGGCCCACCAAAGCCTCCATCAGCATCCCCATCCAGCTTGACGACCTCTGACAGACTCATATTGCTCCTCCTATCAGTACATAAACTGGAAACCACATATCCTGATGCTACATTGATTTCACAGAAGTGTGATTGACTTGGAGTTGTGTTGTTTAAGTGTTCCCTTTATTTTTGTGAGCAGTGTACATTACTTCAGTTGGCTGCTTTGAGCAAAACTTATATGTACTATAATATAACCTATTCTGGGAGCCTAGTGTGTGTACGAACTATGTGGAATATTTTTGGACCATTGGCTGTCCACTTAGGAAGCAACACTGATTGACAATAGATTTCACATGCTGTTGTGCAAATGGAATAGACAACAGGTGGAAATTATAGGCAATTAGCAAGACACCCGCAATAAAGGAGTGGTTCTGCAGGTGGGGACCACAGACCACTTCTCAGTTCCTATGCTTCCTGGCTGATGTTTTGGTCACTTTTGAATGCTGGCGGTGCTTTCACTCTAGTGGTAGCATGAGACGGAGTCTACAACCCACACAAGTGGCTCAGGTAGTGCAGCTCATCCAGGATGGCACATCAATGCGAGCTGTGGCAAGAAGGTTTGCTGTGTCTGTCAGCGTAGTGTCCAGAGCATGGAGGCGCTACCAGGAGACAGGCCAGTACCTCAGGAGACGTGGAGGAGGCCGTAGGAGGGCAACAACCCAGCAGCAGGACCGCTACCTCTGCCTTTGTGCGAGGAGGAGCAGGAGGAGCACTGCCAGAGCCCTGCAAAATGACCTCCAGCAGGCCACAAATGTGCATGTGTCTGCTCAAACGGTCAGAAACAGACTCCATGAGGGTGGTATGAGGGCCCGACGTCCACAGGTGGGGTTTGTGCTTACAGCCCAACACCGTGCAGGACGTTTGGCATTTGCCAGAGAACACCAATATTGGCAAATTCGCCACTGGCGCCCTGTGCTCTTCACAAATGAAAGCAGGTTCACACTGAGCACATGTGACAGACGTGACAGTCTGGAGACGCCGTGGAGAACGTTCTGCTGCCTGCAACATCCTCCAGCATGACCGGTTTGGCGGTGGGTCAGTCATGGTGTGGGGTGGCATTTCTTTGGAAGGCCGCACAGCCCTCCATGTGCTCGCCAGAGGTAGCCTGACTGCCATTAGGTATCGAGATGAGATCCTCAGACCCCTTGTAAGAACATATGCTGGTGCGGTTGGCCCTGGGTTCCTCCTAATGCAAGACAATGCTAGACCTCATGTGGCTGGAGTGTGTCAGCAGTTCCTGCAAGAGGAAGGCATTGATGCTATGGACTGGCCCGCCCGTTCCCCAGACCTGAATCCAGTTGAGCACATCTGGGACATCATGTCTCGCTCCATCCACCAACGCCACGTTGCACCACAGACTGTCCAGGAGTTGGCGGATGCTTTAGTCCAGGTCTGGGAGGAGATCCCTCAGGAGACCATCCACCACCACATCAGGATCAAGCCCAGGCATTGTAGGGAGGTGATACAGGCACGTGGAGGCCACACTACTGAGCCTCATTTTGACTTGTTTTAAGGACATTACATCAAAGTTGGATCAGCCTGTAGTGTGGTTTTCCACTTTAATTTTGAGTGTGACTCCAAAACCAGACCTCCATGGGTTGATACATTTGATTTCCATTGATAATTTTTGTGTGATTTTGTTGTCAGCACATTCAACTATGTAAAGAAAAAAGTATTTAATAAGAATATTTCATTAATTCAGATCTAGGATGTGTTATTTTAGTGTTCCCTTTATTTTTTTGAGCAGTGTAGTTAACTTTATCATGGGCAGAGTGGGAATGTCGATCTGTGATGTTCAAATTATTTCTTACCCCCTGTGTCTTACTTGCTGAAGGACCCTGTCATCCCTGCCTGTACCTATTACATTCACGTTTTGCTCAAAGCAGCCAACTAAAGTCATGTAGTTAATCTCCTCACTTTCATTCAGTAATACAACACCATTCACATTGCATTTTATCATGCGCACAGTGGGAATTTATATCTGTGATGTTTAAATTATGTCTTACCCCCAGAATGAGAGAGTGAGAGAGTACATAACTTCCAACAGATGTCCTGAAGGATGCAGTCCTGTTGGACTGGAAAACAAAAAGACATTTGCTCAGTGGTAGGTCATTTTCGATGCTGTATCACCAATTTTACCTGGACAGAAAACACATTGTTTATCGTAGCACAAACCCACCATGGACATTTTGACAGGTCCCTCAACACCCAATCTTAAGTCATGAGAAACATACACGAACATACTGTGCAGATACACAGTATCTACAAATGAATTGTTTTATACCATTTGGTGAGTTACTGACCTGTCCATCCACAGGCTCGATCTGCTGTAGTCTCTACAACTGGACGCTTGCACTTGGATCACACTGGCACAGGATGTCCATGCACAGGATGGTCTGAGGCATGCACTGCTGTTGGACTGGAAAACAGACATTTGGTCAGTCTTAGGTCCTTTTTAATGCTGTATCAACATCTTTATCTGGACAGAAAATGCATTGTTTCATAACACAAACCCACCTTGGACAAAGTGGTCCCTCAACACCCAATCCTCATGCCTTATTGTTTGTTCTTGTTTCCCAATCATCAGTCTGAATCTTCCTCTTCCGCCATGTTGGATGAGCTACATTTTCTGGTAAATACAGGGCCATTTCTCTTTCCCAACGGAAAACGGCAGCTACAGACCCGACTGTTGTCCCTGGGTTTCCTTTCTGCCCATCTGAAAGACAAAAAAGTAACTTACTAGCTAGCTAGATTACTAAAATGGTACATCTATATTTCAATACCATAACCCACATAACCCACAGACTTGACTATAGTAACGGTAAAATAGACTGCTTTGGTCTATCTGCACATCTAAAATCCTTCTATGTGGATGGGAGATCTCTGCTGGGATGGAGGAATTATCTGGAATGCTCAACTAGATGATCAGATACAGACTAGGGTACTATTTGCCCGAAGAGGGGGAAGTATTGTGATTACCTATAAGACTGTGCTTGTGATTTTAATTCTCAAGTGAAAAGTTAAAACCGTCAGCCGTGAGGTCACTGAGGAGGACCAACAGCGGTAGGAGGGTTGTCTGAAAAAGACTGACATGCAGGGATGGAACATAAGGATTATGGGCACTGGCCAACAGACCACAATTTCTAATAGCCCAGGTAACATTCAGGTCCTAAATCTGTGGCATGCGATGTTTGTAAAGGCAAAATTTCACTGCTGTGTCAGGCTAGTTTGGCACATTTTCTACTAGCCATTTCACTGCTGTGTCAAGTCTACTAGCCCAGTGTGAAAAGTACTAGCCCTCGGGCTAGCTTAATTTATTATTTTTTTTACCTTTATTTAACTAGGAAAGTCAGTTAAGAACAAATTCTTATTTACAATGATGGCCTACCCCGGCGACGCTGGGCCAATTGTGCACCACCCTATGGGACTCCCAAACATGGCTGGATGTGATACAGCCTGGAATCAAACCAAGGACTGTAGTGATGCCTTTTGCACTGAGATTCAGTGCCTTAGACCGCTGCGCCACTCGGGCTGATTTCACAGGTCATTTGATTAGTCATGTACAACAGATGGACTTGTGGAACACAATTGTTTCTGTGTTTTTGTGTGGGGAAAACATTGAGCCCAAAAGTCCTTTGTGAGCTAGTTAGCCAACTGTAACTAATGTAGCTAACTAGCCAACCAAGGTGCCTAATTAGCTAGCTCACAGGCAATATTTAGCTAGCTATCTAGTTAACATTAACTCACCGTTTGTTTAGTCATGCTAGCTAACCAACTAACCTTGCCATGGTGTCGGCCTAGCGTTAGCCAGCAAGTCTGCCTACATGAACCGTGAGTTAACATTAACTAGCTAGCTAAATATCCCTTCCCTGGTGGACTAACATTAGCTAGCATGTCACCGCGTGAAAAAGTATGACTACACAAACCGTGAGCTAATGTTAAATAGCTGGCTAAATCACTAAAGACTTGTCAATACAAATGTCACAATAGTCATGTTAGCCTATGCTGGTTTGTAAAGAAGGTAACATGCGTTGTACACATAACTACAGACGGTTGTTGTCTAGCTCATTTTGATAAGCACCTGACTAACCACAGATCTTTGACCTAACCAAAATAGGTGTTAGCAGCTAGCAAACAGGGCTTACCTTATCACATGGCTCCAGCTATGCCTCTTAAATTACAGAGGTCGGAAAACAACAAAATGCTTATTGGAGTAGTGGTTACAATCATAGCACATAACTGTCCTTGCTTCTGATCGACAGAGAGACCTAAGGTTATCAAGTTCGCTACGAAGGCCAGAGGGTAATTAAAACAATTATAGTAATTTCAAAATACTAAGGTAGCTATCTAGGTATTTTGAAAAATGCTAAACAATAATACACATGAGAAAAACACAATATAAATAATTTACATGAAAAACTAAAAAGGCTATCATATTTATTTGCTATGTTACTTGCTACTTGTCGATGAGAGTTTGCATGGAGAAATGTGACTTGAGGGATGACGTCAAAGCTTGCGACAGGATGTGTAATTCTGCTAATTAGCACAGTTTTGGGGAGTAATTACAGGCAAATATATTGATAAAAGTTACCCTGTCTGAGAGAGATTTGCACAGTTATCAAAACATCACGCCAGGGTAAGCCTACACAAAACACAGACCTTATATGAAGTAGTTCTAAAATCCCATACAAAAAATGTTATGGTGAAAAAATTAGTAGAACCATTTCCGTTTTTTACTGCTTGGTTTAATGGGCTTTATGACTAATACTGTGGTACTCAATATAATGACATCGTTCTGTATATAAGAGAGCACTGCACGATGACCTCAGCTTTCCAACACTGAGCAGACAGCCTTGTCCTCTCAAGCGTCATAATCCCGTGCATCTGTCAAACCTCATGCGTCACTCTCTGTGTCAGGCATGTAATGTCGCTGCCGTAGCGGACAATGCTACCACCACCACTTCTGGGCTGAGCCTGAATCGAGGGCTCATGAATGAAGAGAGGGAGGAAATGAACAGCGGCTCTTATCTGATGCCCTGGAGTGGAGAACCCCTCCATCGCATGTGTCCAATTTTACATATTTGACAAGGGCTTCAGCTGCAGAGAAGATGAGTAGAGGGTGAAGGGAAAAGTGGACGAAGAGGAGAAATTCTGAGGAAATTGCAGGTGTCCATGTGGCAAGAAAATTCCACCCCACCACCCTTTCCACCCCCTCTACCCTTCTAGCTGTGAGAACTCAGAGCCCATTTAGCAGATGAAGAGTTTCCCATCTGCCACTACAATTCCCTGCCACTCTCTACACCAACCACTACTAATTTTCTGCTGTCTTCGAGCCCTCTCTCTTCCTGAACATAATTTCATTCTAATTGATTCTTTAGTGTAGACTATTGAGTCCTAGAGAGGTGGCTGGCTGATTGGCACTTCTCTCAGAAATGCAGGTGTAGGTCTATCAGAGGAGCATGCTCAATCCCTGCTACTTAATGCGATTCAGATCAAGCATTAATGGGTGATAGCCGACACTTGCATAGCTGACGTTTTGCCGGTGTCAGTATCACGGCTCAGAAGAAGACCCAGGTGCAGGCATTTCGAAGAAACAAAACTTTTACAAAAACAGGTGGCAGGCAAACGACAGATCAAGGTACATCAAAAGGTACAGAACAGCAGGCAGGCTCGGGATCAGGGAAGGCAGAGGTCAGTAATTCAGGCCAGTGTCACAAGGTATAGAACGTCAGCAGGCAGGCAGGCTCTGGGCAGGCAGGCAGGCTCAGGGCAGGCAGAATTGTCAAAACCAGGAAAACTAGCAAAGAAAGAAAGAAAAAAAATATAGGCATATGGGAAATCGCTGGTAGGCTTGACGTTCACAAATAAAACTGCCAACAGACAAACAGAGAACACAGGTATAAATGCACTGGGGATAATGGGGAAGATGGGCGACACCTGGAGGGGTGGAGACAAGCACAAAGACAGGTGAAACAGATCAAGGTGTGACAGTCAGAGGAGTAACTGTGTTGGAGCTGTCAAATCGGCCAGCAGCTGCTCTTGATCATTGTCACGAAGCCCCACCCCTTCTACCTGAGTTAGAAGTTCAGAAAGACAAAGTGTAGGCTATATAGAAATAATGACGCTCAAATTGAAAATCATTCAACAAAATAATTAGGATTTCTATCAGCCTAATCGAGGTGTAGATTGCATCTCACATTCCAGTGTTCGAACTTGTAAACAAGGCTGCTTGGGATTTCTCTTAATGCGACTTTGTGCAGCCAATGGCAATGTCCGCTTTAGGTATAATGCCACTTGTGGATTTGACAGCTCAGTTCCACCTCTGACACCGCCAAAACAGACGCTATGTGGATGTCAGCTAAAGCGGACCTGATTGAATAGATCCCCTAGTTTGTCTCTGATCTATCTAGTTAAATTAAAAGTCAAAATACCTGGTCTAAGCTCAGAATGGATGATACTGTTATTGAGGGTGTACCATCATTTAATTGTTAACAAAACAGAAATGGGGAAAGATGAACTAAGCAATCCCCTTATATTTGCATGCGTTTCTTATTGAAGATCTACACCCAAAGGCTTGGTCTGTCCGTCCATCCGTCCTTGTGTCTCCAGAGCTCTCCTAGTCTGTCTAGTCAGTCTCACCTCTGGATGATGTGTAAGCCCTCTGCAATGTTTTACTTTCTCCTGTCCTTCCCCTCTAACCCTCTAATCCTTTTCTCAAGGTTGATTTTCTGTCTGTGGAATGTTGCACATCTCAAAAAAAGGTCCAAGCCAGGAGTATAAATCGAAATGGCTAATAAGAAACCTGACCATAGAAAATTGCCCTGAAATACAAGCCACTATTACAGGGTTGTTTGGCCATTTTGCTCCTTCAATAGATGGATGTGAGATTGGGCAGCCATTCCAAATATAATGGTTAGGATCAGAGCCGTGTGTCAGTCTTTCAATATAAGGCTCTGGTTGGGGTTATCTGCCCATTGTCTGGCTCTGGGAGCGCCTATGAATTCCCGTTGTCATGTCATGATGCTCTTTGTATGCCTCTGATCAGTGGTGTAAAGTGCTTAAGTAAAAAATACTTGAAAGTACTTTGAAAGTATTTTTTTCGGGTATCTGTACCTTACTCTGTACCTTACTCTAATATTTATATTTGTACTTTTTTACTTTTACTTTTACTTCACTATATTTCTAAAGAAAATAATATACTTTTTACTCCATACATTTCCAATGACACCAAAAAGTACTTGTTACATTTTGAATGCTTAGTAGGACAGGACATTTTCTAATTCACACACTTATCAGGAGAACAACCCTGGGTATCCCTACTGCCTCTGATCTGGCGGACTCACTAAACACATGCTTCGTTTGTAAATGTGGTCTGAGTGTTGGAATGTGCCCCGGGCTATCCGGAAAAAAAAGAAAATGGTGCCATCTGTTTTGCTTAATATAATGAATTTGAAATGATTTATACTTTTACTTTTCATACTTAAATATATTTTAGCTATTACATTTAATTTTGATAAAGTATATTTAAAAATAAATACTTTTAGACTTTTACTCAAGTAGTATTTTACTAGATGACTTTCACTTTTACTTGAGTCATTTTCTATAAAGGTATCTTTACTTTTACTCAAGTATGACTTTTCGGTACTTTTTCCACCACTGCCTCTGATGATGAACACCTATTCAGAACACCAGGTTAAAAACAACAACATTGCAGTGAGTCAATCACACTATCTTTACAACTGCAATTTGAGATTTATGTTTTGGGCTGGCACCTGTGGTAAGATTTGTGGTCTATTTGTGGTCCCGGCCAGGGGCACCTGTGGCAAGATTTGTGGTCTATTAGTGGTCCAGTCCGCGGGCAAGATTTGATCCCAGGAGAAGAAGGTCACTTCTACCAGTGTGAGGCAGCCCAAACTGTGCTGCTGCTGACGCTACAGTTTCTTTGCTCGTTCAGTGACAGAGTTTCATGAAAATTGTTTTTAGTGGAGAGAGCCCTGTGTGTAGGAGGATGCACCCTTCACTGCTCTCATTAAAGTTTGATGCCTCACTTCTAACTCTTCTGAGACTAGGTATGTTGTTATGGGTTTGGACACTGTGTGAATTTGCTACTCAGGAAAAGTGCCTTAGGCTTTTTTTTCAGAATGTGTCTGAGCATTTATCCCAGTTCTCAGTGACTGTAGTCTGGATAAACCCAGCTGGAAACCTATCTGGTTTACAAAATGAGTGACAATGTTAATTTTTAAAATAGAGACAGGAACTTTCCTCTAAACGTTGGTCTTCGGGAGCCAGGGTTTTGAAGGAGAGCTTTGGACTTGGACCTCACCTTGTCTGTGTTGGCTACGCAGTGTGGAGTATCCCAGCTGTCATTTGATGTTCATCATTGTCCCCCACGATGAAATCCGGGAGGAGACTGAGGTTCTCCGTCAGTCTGTCCATTAGTCACACATGATATCTCAGACAGCACAAGCCCAATTTTGAAGAAACTTTGATGAATGATGTGTCTTGCCATAGAGCATTAAAAAAATTACACTGATGTGCCCAAGGCGAGAGCTATTAATTAAGTGAAATTTGAGTCACACCAGAGGAGAGGCAAAGCGAGAGGGATAACTGGGCCCAAAATCTGTCTTCCTCAGCAGGTGGTGTTTTTTCTTTGACACATGATACGGAGTACTGGGACTGGATTAGCTAAAGAGACTGCAGAGCTTGACATTCAGGGCTTGCCCATTGGCCTGCCAACATCTGCCGGGCTCACCGGGCCAGTTAATCACATGGCCGGTATCTCCAAAACAGAAAACATACATATACATACAGTTCCAGACATTTTAGAATAATAGTGAAGACATCAAAATTATGAAATAACACATATGGTATCATGTAGCAACCAAAAAAGTGTCAACAGTGAAGAGGTGACTCCGGGATGCTGGCATTCTAGTTCCTCTGTCCAGTGTCTGTGTTCTTTTGCCCATCTTAATCTTTTCTTTTTATTGGTCAGTCTGAGATATGGCTTTTTCTTTGCAACTCTGCCTAGAAGGCCAGCATCACGGAGTCGCCTCTTCACTGTTGATGTTGAGACTGGTGTTTTGCGTGTACTATTTAATGAAGCTGCCAGTTGAGCACTTGTGAGGCGTCTGTTTCTCAAACTAGACACTCTAATGTACTTGTCCTCTTGCTCAGTTGGGCCCCCGGGGCCTCCCACTCCTCTTACTGTTCTGGTTAGAGCCAGTTTGCACTAGTCTTTGAAGGGAGTAGTACACAGCGTTGTACGTGATCTTCAGTTTCTTGGTAATTTCTCGCATGGAATAGCCTTAATTTCTCAGAACAAGAATAAACTGACGAGTTTCAGAAGAAAGTCCTTCATTTTTTGGCCATTTTGAGCCTGTAAATGAACCCACAAATGCTGATGCTCCAGATACTCAACTAGTGTAAAGAAGTCTAGTTTTATTGCTTCTTTAATCAGAACAACAGTTTTCAGCTGTGCTAACATAATTGCAAAAGGGTTTTCTAATGATAAATTGGCCTTTTAAAATGATAAACTTGGATTAGCTAACACAACGTGCCACAACGTGCCATTGGAACACATGAGTGATGGTTTCTGATAATGGGCCTCTGTAGGCCTATGTATATATTCCATTAAAGAAATCTGCCATTTACAGCTACAATAGTAATTTACAACATTAACAATGTCTACACTGTATTTCTGATCAATTTGATGTTATTTTAATGGACAAAAAATGTGATCTTCTTTAAAAAATAAGGACATTTCTAAGTGACCCCAAACTTTTGAACAGAAGTGTATATTTGTTCTGTGACATCGACCAATTTAAACTGATTGGATATCAGTCTCATTCAATTTTAACTAAAGTTAAACTTGCCAGACTTACCTTTTCAGGTGGATCTTTTAAATAATATCCAAATTGATTGGTTTTCTACAAATGAGACAATTTCCCACATTAACCAAGATCAACAAGGCTGTCAGGTTAATTCAAGTTGAATTCCCAAATAGCCTATACAGGTTTGATTTATCATTGACATTGATTTATCAGTAAAATTTGCTTTTGCAAAGCTCATTCCGTAGAAACCCCCAGTACTGACGGAAGTCCCGCCTTTGTGGAAATCCCATTTGGCTACGGCTTTAGGGATAAGTGAATGTACCCTTACATTTGAACTGCTAGTTACACTTATGGTAATTCATTCAATAGAATACGTTAAATTGCCGAACATACCTTTTCAGGTTCTTCCAATTAAATGAGACATTATTCAACTTTTCCATATTAACCTAGATGAAGAAACACTCTCTGGTTAATTCAAGTTTAATTCACAAATAGCCTATACAGGTATGATTAATCATTTTCATTGAGTAATCAAGTAAATTTGCTTTTACAAATGAATTCATGTTCAACTCCCACATTGCTGATACAGTATTGATGGTTAATTAACATCTATAAATATATTAAAATAGTTTTTGCAGCTTCCAACGAATCCTAACCCAAACTTTAAAAAAAAATCCTCTCAAATGTTCTAATAATGTGCAAACTATCAGAGGGAGTGGTCCCCACTCCCCCGCTAATTAGTAAACCCTCACCCATAAAATGATTGATCTCCAACCTCAGCAGCGATACCAACCAATGGTACCAATTGGTACCAATCAGAATGGCACAAATTCCCCGATATC
This sequence comes from Oncorhynchus mykiss, assembly GCF_013265735.2. Classification (NCBI taxonomy): domain Eukaryota; kingdom Metazoa; phylum Chordata; class Actinopteri; order Salmoniformes; family Salmonidae; genus Oncorhynchus; species Oncorhynchus mykiss. The sequence goes on from NC_048566.1 coordinate 60,525,132, forward strand.
AGGGTACTCATGTCAACATGTTTGCTTTCAGAGCATATTTGATCCCAAATTATAAGGGATTGGTTGGTTGGTATCCGCCATTAGCGGAAAACAGTAGAAATCACGACAAACGCTCTCCAAAATCAACCTACGGGCGCAGGCCTTGTAAAGGTTCTCTCCAGTTTAGCCCTGATGTCTTGCCATCCAAGATTGGCATTGGTCCAATACTGCAGTGCACAGCTAAAGCACGAGCAGGAAACGGTAGACATAAAGGGACAGGTGGAGAGAACCGGGAAACCAATGACAAAAGCAGAAAAGGAAAACAATTCTGCTAGCTATAGAACTGAGTTTGAAAACTGAACAATTTCATGTAATTGCAAAAACTTATGATGAAGAACGAGCACAAATTCTTCAACAAAATCGTCTTCTACGGAAACAAAATCGTCTTCTACAGGAACAACTTGATTTAGCCAAAACTAAATATGACAATGTCTACGCCAAACTAGATAAATCTGACGATTTATCTACAAACACGAGCGCACAATTTGATAACATGCATGCAGTTTGGTTGAACGTCACTCAAAGTAACAATGTTCTTCTCCAAATGCTGCAGACCAAAGACGATCAATTAATGAACACAATGACTAATTTGAATGACAAATCAGCAGAACTCATTGAAGTCACTAACCTAATGAATGATAAGAGGACTCAGGTGATGAAGATGGAAATATTGATGCCTCAGCAAGTGGAGGAAATCTCATCACTGAATCTCTTGCTCTGTACACTAGACCTCTATCTGCAACCATGGCAGATAAGTATGAGACCGAAAGGAGCAAGTGCGACACTCACGTGTCCAAAATCAGTACTCTAAGCGCTCTAGTGAACTCGGCAATGCATCAGAATACCACCCTTAGGTACAATCTGGTGGAATTCCATAACGGTCACACGCATGACTACCCAACCAAGCAACCTGAGCAACCGGAGCCCGGTACTCAAAGGAGTAAAGACGATAGAAGGTTTCAGACTTTGCTTCCCTCATGTGTCCCTCAGTCTTCTCCTCTTAATCATTCGGGCACTGAGTAATATAGCGCCTTGAGAAAAGGATAAAAGATAATTCACAAGGACTAGACGAGGAATGGCCGGACACCAGGTCCGCAGGAATTAACACCCTTAGCAAGGAAGTTAATCTAATTTCTCCCACTCTCACTCGAGACCCTATCCACAGCCCGCTCAATCAAGAAACAAGCCCACTGGCTTTGTCTATAGACTCTGATACAAAGGATGCAAAGAAAAAAGTCAAAAGCTTTGTTAAAGCCCAGCCCACTCAAAATCCAAAAAGTTGATCTTCCTTCAACTTGAACATAAATGGCACATAACGTCATTGTGAACGACCACTCCACTTTGTGGGGAATATGTCCACTAAACGCAACTCTAAACGGCCCTACCTGGAAACAGTCCAGGAAGACTGCTTAACTTGTCATGCACTAATTGATTCGGGCATGACATTATCACTCATCTCTCAAACATTGTTCAATGATCTCAAAAGGGCTTTGAAGCCAACTAAACGTTGGTTAAAAGTGGAACGATGCGAAACTACACTTCGAGGGGTCACTCAGACTACCTCGCCTCTCACATTGAGGGTCATGCTGAAACTACACTTCCAGGACGTATCGCTCGTTCACCATGTGTATGTTACCAGCCTCTAATCTGAACCGCTGCTACTCGGCGCAGACTTGATGGATCGGTTACTCCCACTGATGGATTGGAAAACCAACCATGTATGGGCATAGGTCACAGTGCCTTCTCCACTGACCATACTGTCTGCCCATGACGCTAGCTGCAACGCAGTCATCCACAAGGGGTATCTGTCGAAAGCACCCCTTGGGAAAAAGACGTTTCGAAACTTCTTGGTGCAGGATCCAATCCAAGGAGATATTATGATATCTCAACACATTCCATCGGCAAACCTGATTGACCATTCTTTTCATAATTTCAAGCCAGCTGTCTCTGTGAATGAGCAACTTCCCTCCTCCTTGAAGTCGTGCAATGCTGTAGTTGAGAAGAACTTACCTTGCCCTTCGGACACTTCCGCAAGCACTGTGGCCGTCTCAGCAAGAAAAACATTGACGAGCAGAGTGAACTCTGTTTCCGATGATACATCTTCCGCTTTGTGGGGGACTGTCACCCCTGCCATTGACACTATTGGGTGTCAGTCCCGCAACTGACCGATGACTCCCACTGGTGAAATACTTTGCGATATCATAGACAGATATCCTCGTCTCAGTTCGCAGGTACTGAAGTTGTTGCTACACGTGGACACTGTGGTGACTTACAGGCCTCGACAGCCACTGAGCGTTTTGAAGTACAAAAACCTGGAGATTTGGTTGAAAGGTTACAGCTATTCTCATAGCAATGCGGCTGCTGACAACTCGTACATAGGGTCTGACCTTTTTGTTTGTGACTCGGATACCAATACCAACCGCTGGTAGGGGGGTCCCTAGACACTAAGGGGGGGGGGGGGGTAGTAGCCCAGACCCATGATGAGCCTCATCGAGGCCGGTGGGAGGTCGAGACTGCGTGCAACACCATACGAGGCCGCCAGAGCAGAAAACAAATCTAGTTGGATACTCCCCTATGAGAACAGTGAGGAGCAGACAGGCCCCTAGATGGGGTTAATCTTAGAACATATCTAGGATATTACTGAGGGGTCCCACACTCGTCGTGAAAGAAGTCCAGTGGACTTCCATCTCCAAAACAAATGGCAAAAATAGTCATGCCTTGCCATGTGTAGCTTCAACTACAATACAACTAGTAAAGTGCTCTAATCATGTGTTCTGGTAGGATAACATTTCAGAATAAATCGGTAGGACAACTGGTCCCCTTGAGTACCAGTACCAATGCCAGCACAGTCAGCATATTGCCAGCACATTGATAACAGCGACAGAGGAGTTAGTAGTCACTCAGATTGCAACACATGTAAGGGAATCCCCAGAACACTCTTCTGATGGTCAACACACATGCCACTAATAAATAGAACCCTCCATTCAAGAGGAACGTTATTAGAAGTCATGAACCATGATCACACCGCGAATGACTGGTTCAGTGCTTAGAGAGTACTTCCGACGTGAGGTTAGCTCCTCCGTGGATGACATAGACATGAAATAGACTCCTTCATACCTATCACCGCTCCAATGGTGTAAGACTCATTGACGTGTAGTAAAACTACTACATGTCCCCTTAACACGTCTTGAGGTCAACATCAATTCTTGCTGACCTCCAGGCACTGACCTGGAAATGATCTGATGACTTTAGACTCATTCCCAAACCTACGAGGATACTTGGTTATTTCCCTTGGCATGTGCCTTACATCTGCAGACTTATCATGTAGTTATCAACTTCGGATAGTGCCCTAAGCAACACATCGCAAATTAGGAACGCCCTAGATATGGCATTAGACAATGCCATAATAGGGTCATTTTGCCAGGACCTTTGACGTGAACAGAATACAGTCCAATTAGATAAACATACCAAGGTAAAACCACCAAAGGAGGACTCCAACGGCGATCACCAACCGGACATCCACTGCCCATTCTTGTGATGGATTGCTCCGCTTTCAGAAATCCTGCCATTTACAGCTACAATAGTAATTTACAACATTAACAATGTCTACACTGTATTTCTGATCAATTTGATGTTATTTTAATGGACAAAAAATGTGATCTTCTTTAAAAAACAAGGACATTTCTAAGTGACCCCAAACTTTTGAACAGAAGTGTATATTTGTTCTGTGACATCGACCAATTTAAACTGATTGGATATCAGTCTCATTCAATTTTAACTAAAGTTAAACTTGCCAGACTTACCTTTTCAGGTGGATCTTTTAAATAATATCCAAATTGATTGGTTTTCTACAAATGAGACAATTTCCCACATTAACCAAGATCAACAAGGCTGTCAGGTTAATTCAAGTTGAATTCCCAAATAGCCTATACAGGTTTGATTTATCATTGACATTGATTTATCAGTAAAATGTGCTTTTGCAAAGCTCATTCCGTAGAAACCCCCAGTACTGACGGAAGTCCCGCCTTTGTGGAAATCCCATTTGGCTACGGCTTTAGGGATAAGTGAATGTACCCTTACATTTGAACTGCTAGTTACACTTATGGTAATTCATTCAATAGAATACGTTAAATTGCCGAACATACCTTTTCAGGTTCTTCCAATTAAATGAGACATTATTCAACTTTTCCATATTAACCTAGATGAAGAAACACTCTCTGGTTAATTCAAGTTTAATTCACAAATAGCCTATACAGGTATGATTAATCATTTTCATTGAGTAATCAAGTAAATTTGCTTTTACAAATGAATTCATGTTCAACTCCCACATTGCTGATACAGTATTGATGGTTAATTAACATCTATAAATATATTAAAATAGTTTTTGCAGCTTCCAACGAATCCTAACCCAAACTTTAAAAAAAAATCCTCTCAAATGTTCTAATAATGTGCAAACTATCAGAGGGAGTGGTCCCCACTCCCCCGCTAATTAGTGAACCCTCACCCATAAAATGATTGATCTCCAACCTCAGCAGCGATACCAACCAATGGTACCAATTGGTACCAATCAGAATGGCACAAATTCCCCGATATCAGGGTACTCATGTCAACATGTTTGCTTTCAGAGCATATTTGATCCCAAATTATAAGGGATTGGTTGGTTGGTATCCGCCATTAGCGGAAAACAGTAGAAATCACGACAAACGCTCTCCAAAATCAACCTACGGGCGCAGGCCTTGTAAAGGTTCTCTCCAGTTTAGCCCTGATGTCTTGCCATCCAAGATTGGCATTGGTCCAATACTGCAGTGCACAGCTAAAGCACGAGCAGGAAACGGTAGACATAAAGGGACAGGTGGAGAGAACCGGGAAACCAATGACAAAAGCAGAAAAGGAAAACAATTCTGCTAGCTATAGAACTGAGTTTGAAAACTGAACAATTTCATGTAATTGCAAAAACTTATGATGAAGAACGAGCACAAATTCTTCAACAAAATCGTCTTCTACGGAAACAAAATCGTCTTCTACAGGAACAACTTGATTTAGCCAAAACTAAATATGACAATGTCTACGCCAAACTAGATAAATCTGACGATTTATCTACAAACACGAGCGCACAATTTGATAACATGCATGCAGTTTGGTTGAACGTCACTCAAAGTAACAATGTTCTTCTCCAAACGCTGCAGACCAAAGACGATCAATTAATGAACACAATGACTAATTTGAATGACAAATCAGCAGAACTCATTGAAGTCACTAACCTAATGAATGATGAGAGGACTCAGGTGATGAAGATGGAAATATTGATGCCTCAGCAAGTGGAGGAAATCTCATCACTGAATCTCTTGCTCTGTACACTAGACCTCTATCTGCAACCATGGCAGATAAGTATGAGACCGAAAGGAGCAAGTGCGACACTCACGTGTCCAAAATCAGTACTCTAAGCGCTCTAGTGAACTCGGCAATGCATCAGAATACCACCCTTAGGTACAATCTGGTGGAATTCCATAACGGTCACACGCATGACTACCCAACCAAGCAACCTGAGCAACCGGAGCCCGGTACTCAAAGGAGTAAAGACGATAGAAGGTTTCAGACTTTGCTTCCCTCATGTGTCCCTCAGTCTTCTCCTCTTAATCATTCGGGCACTGAGTAATATAGCGCCTTGAGAAAAGGATAAAAGATAATTCACAAGGACTAGACGAGGAATGGCCGGACACCAGGTCCGCAGGAATTAACACCCTTAGCAAGGAAGTTAATCTAATTTCTCCCACTCTCACTCGAGACCCTATCCACAGCCCGCTCAATCAAGAAACAAGCCCACTGGCTTTGTCTATAGACTCTGATACAAAGGATGCAAAGAAAAAAGTCAAAAGCTTTGTTAAAGCCCAGCCCACTCAAAATCCAAAAAGTTGATCTTCCTTCAACTTGAACATAAATGGCACATAACGTCATTGTGAACGACCACTCCACTTTGTGGGGAATATGTCCACTAAACGCAACTCTAAACGGCCCTACCTGGAAACAGTCCAGGAAGACTGCTTAACTTGTCATGCACTAATTGATTCGGGCATGACATTATCACTCATCTCTCAAACATTGTTCAATGATCTCAAAAGGGCTTTGAAGCCAACTAAACGTTGGTTAAAAGTGGAACGATGCGAAACTACACTTCGAGGGGTCACTCAGACTACCTCGCCTCTCACATTGAGGGTCATGCTGAAACTACACTTCCAGGACGTATCGCTCGTTCACCATGTGTATGTTACCAGCCTCTAATCTGAACCGCTGCTACTCGGCGCAGACTTGATGGATCGGTTACTCCCACTGATGGATTGGAAAACCAACCATGTATGGGCATAGGTCACAGTGCCTTCTCCACTGACCATACTGTCTGCCCATGACGCTAGCTGCAACGCAGTCATCCACAAGGGGTATCTGTCGAAAGCACCCCTTGGGAAAAAGACGTTTCGAAACTTCTTGGTGCAGGATCCAATCCAAGGAGATATTATGATATCGCAACACATTCCATCGGCAAACCTGATTGACCATTCTTTTCATAATTTCAAGCCAGCTGTCTCTGTGAATGAGCAACTTCCCTCCTCCTTGAAGTCGTGCAATGCTGTAGTTGAGAAGAACTTACCTTGCCCTTCGGACACTTCCGCAAGCACTGTGGCCGTCTCAGCAAGAAAAACATTGACGAGCAGAGTGAACTCTGTTTCCGATGATACATCTTCCGCTTTGTGGGGGACTGTCACCCCTGCCATTGACACTATTGGGTGTCAGTCCCGCAACTGACCGATGACTCCCACTGGTGAAATACTTTGCGATATCATAGACAGATATCCTCGTCTCAGTTCGCAGGTACTGAAGTTGTTGCTACACGTGGACACTGTGGTGACTTACAGGCCTCGACAGCCACTGAGCGTTTTGAAGTACAAAAACCTGGAGATTTGGTTGAAAGGTTACAGCTATTCTCATAGCAATGCGGCTGCTGACAACTCGTACATAGGGTCTGACCTTTTTGTTTGTGACTCGGATACCAATACCAACCGCTGGTAGGGGGGTCCCTAGACACTAAGGGGGGGGGGGATAGTAGCCCAGACCCATGATGAGCCTCATCGAGGCCGGTGGGAGGTCGAGACTGCGTGCAACACCATACGAGGCCGCCAGAGCAGAAAACAAATCTAGTTGGATACTCCCCTATGAGAACAGTGAGGAGCAGACAGGCCCCTAGATGGGGTTAATCTTAGAACATATCTAGGATATTACTGAGGGGTCCCACACTCGTCGTGAAAGAAGTCCAGTGGACTTCCATCTCCAAAACAAATGGCAAAAATAGTCATGCCTTGCCATGTGTAGCTTCAACTACAATACAACTAGTAAAGTGCTCTAATCATGTGTTCTGGTAGGATAACATTTCAGAATAAATCGGTAGGACAACTGGTCCCCTTGAGTACCAGTACCAATGCCAGCACAGTCAGCATATTGCCAGCACATTGATAACAGCGACAGAGGAGTTAGTAGTCACTCAGATTGCAACACATGTAAGGGAATCCCCAGAACACTCTTCTGATGGTCAACACACATGCCACTAATAAATAGAACCCTCCATTCAAGAGGAACGTTATTAGAAGTCATGAACCATGATCACACCGCGAATGACTGGTTCAGTGCTTAGAGAGTACTTCCGACGTGAGGTTAGCTCCTCCGTGGATGACATAGACATGAAATAGACTCCTTCATACCTATCACCGCTCCAATGGTGTAAGACTCATTGACGTGTAGTAAAACTGCTACATGTCCCCTTAACACGTCTTGAGGTCAACATCAATTCTTGCTGACCTCCAGGCACTGACCTGGAAATGATCTGATGACTTTAGACTCATTCCCAAACCTACGAGGATACTTGGTTATTTCCCTTGGCATGTGCCTTACATCTGCAGACTTATCATGTAGTTATCAACTTCGGATAGTGCCCTAAGCAACACATCGCAAATTAGGAACGCCCTAGATATGGCATTAGACAATGCCATAATAGGGTCATTTTGCCAGGACCTTTGACGTGAACAGAATACAGTCCAATTAGATAAACATACCAAGGTAAAACCACCAAAGGAGGACTCCAACGGCGATCACCAACCGGACATCCACTGCCCATTCTTGTGATGGATTGCTCCGCTTTCAGAAATCCTACCAAGGTCCACCACCAGAGGGGGACAGCAATGAGGATCCACAACCAGGACCTCACGTGGTAGTTATTGTTGGTTTGCAAATTGAAGAGTCCTTCCAAGTTTAATCCACCAGAGGGGGACTGTCATAACTGTCCTGTGACGATCTGAAGGATCAGGTTACAGTGGGTCCACTCTACAGCGTGCTCTCTCTCGTAGAGGGGGAGAGTGGGAAGTCGGCTGTTTTATGGCGGTCGTAAAATACGCTGCCTCTATGCTCTGTAGTGTTCGAGATTGGAATGTAAACTGTGGAACACAGAGTGACACTTGAGCAATCAAAAGTTTGAATAATTAAACAATATTTATATTTTTGAGAATGTGGTAATGGTCTGTGGGTATTTAAAGAACAATCACGACAAGTGTGGTTCATTTGGTGATCTCATGAACGACAGGAAACACTCAGTACTGTGTCTTTGTTTGTGTACACTTTTCAATTATCATATTTACATTTAGATGTTGGATAAAATGAATGAGTAAATATGAAACTATTTGTGAGAAGATGTAATGTGATGTTGGCCTTCTAAGCAAGATAATTGTTAAGATGTAAAGTTTTAACTAGTCAGTGGCCACGCCCCAGTGAGGCCAGACATTACATCAGGCGTCATGGAATCGACCCTTTTTCACTTCCTACAAAATGTACATGAAGTCATAGAGCGCCAGGATGGAGTCCCCATGTTGGAATGGCTACAATTCCATAGACCATTAGACCAGAAAATATGGAGCTGGTGCTACATGTTGATTTGATAAAATAACAGTCTTCACATTTAATGATAGTCCAGAGAAAACACCATATATAGACAGGTATGTGCCTTTCCAAGTCATGTCCAATCAATTGAATTTACCACAGGTAGACTCTAATCAAGTTGTAGAAACATCTCAAGGATGATCAATGAAAACAGGATGCACCTGAGCTCAATTTCGAGTCTCATAGCAAAGGGTCTGAATACTGATGTAAATAAGGTATTTCTGTTTTTTATTTTTAATACATTTGCAAACATATTCTAAAAACCCATTTTTGGTTTGTCATTATGGGGTATTGTGTGTGACGATTGATGATTATTTTTATTAATTTAATCAATTTTAGAATAAGGCTGTAACATAACAAAATGTGGGAAAAAGGATGGAGTCTGAATACTTTCCGAATGCATTGTATATACAGTATGTGTGTGAGTGTATTTAATCCTTCACATTCTTCCCAACGTCTGATGCTTCACACCTGTTATCAACCAGCATTCGGGTACCAAGCAGAGGCAAGCATATCAAACCCTTCCCTCTCCATCTCGATTTAGCACAGCCTCAGTTGGCTAAGTCCTGGATAGGTCTACTTGCCCCAGACCCGTCTCAGAACTGAACATCGGCAAGCGCATTCAAAAGTCCTCCACCTGCTTTCCAGTCTTTTTTCATATCAGACACAGAAATGTCATTACTAGAAAATAAGGTTTTATAGAGGCCTACACTATGGAGCTGCTTGCTTGTCAAGACATGAACATTATTTACACAAATCACTTATTGGTTAAGTACAAAATTAATATTTTAGTAATGCTATTCAGTAGTCTAGACCTCTATAATTGTTTAGAAAACATATTTCCAGAAGCTATGTGTCACGTCACGACTTCCGCCGAAGTTGGTCCCTCTCCTTGTTCGGGCGGCGTTCGGTGGTCGACGTCACCGGTTTTCTATCCGCCACCGATCTACTTGTCATTTTCCATTTGTTTTGTCTTCATTGTACACACCTGGTTTCCATTCCCATAATTATGTTCCTTATTTTACCCTCTGGTTCCCCCCATGGGTTTGTGCATGTTTGTTCTGTGTTAAGCGGTCGCTTATATTTGTGAGCTGGTATATTTTCCCTGCGTGGAATATTTTGTTGTTTTGTTGAGTAAAGTCAGTTTTACTCATTCTCTGTGTCCTGTGCCTGACTCCGTCCCACCTGCTGCACATTGACTTTTAACAGAAACACGCACCTGAATTATGGAGTCAGCAGGTGCACCCAGTCCTCCGTTACCTGTGGAGGAGCGCAGGCACAGCCATGGATTGCGTGCTGCACACCATGGAGCGATGGGAGAGAGGGGGTTTTCCTACATCCCCATCAACGTCACCCCAACCCACATCGCTGTCCACCCCTCCGTCACCTGGACCCAGTGTGATTCGGCTCTCCCCCCCGAGGGCATATGATGGGACGGATGCCGTGTGCCAGGGGTTCCTACTCCAGTTGGAGCTCTACCTGGTGACCGTCCACCCAGCTCCCTCATCTCCTGTCTGTCGGGGAAAGCACTTGAGTGGGCCAACACCGTATGGGGAAGAGAAGGCGCAGGGTTGGTCCACTATGAGGAGTTCACCCGCCGCTTTCGGGCGGTCTTCGATCATCCACCTGAGGGGAGAGCGGCGGGGGAACGCTTGTTCCACCTTCGACAGGGGATGAGGAGCACACAAGACTTTGCACTGGACTTCAGGACCCTGGCCGCCAGCGCGGGATGGAATGGAATGGCCAATATTGACCATTACCGGTGCAGTCTACGGGAGGACGTTCATCAGGAGCTGGCATGCAGGGACACCACCCTTACCCTCGACCAGCTGGTGGACTTATTCATCAGGCAGGATAACCTGTGGGCCACCTGCGGACGTCCGGATCGGGGCCCTTCCATTCCATCCTCCAGCACCTCCGATCCTACACCTATGGAGCTCGGAGGTGCTGCTCTGAGGGTGACCGGAGGCGGGGGCCATCTCCTGCACCACATGTGGCCGCAGAGGGCACACTGCTGGTTGGTGCTGGGGAGGTTTCCCAGGAAGTCGAGGCAGCAGGCAGGGCACTGGTGGATCATCCCAGGTGAGTAGGCACCCGACTTACCCAGAGCTCCCTGTTGCGCACATGTGTGTGTGTATAGAATTTCCTGAGTTTTCCCCGCATTCCCAGCATAAGGCTGGATTCAGGCACAGTTGAGATTCAGGCGCAGCTGAATATTGACCATTCATTTGCACTTAGATTAGGGATCCCTATTGTTGCTGTAATGTGCCCTTCCCTGTACATGCCTTAGATAGTTGTCCTTTAGGGTCGGGGCTGATTAGGGAGGCCACTGCTCCACTATGAATGATAATGCAAGAGGGTCATGAGGAGAGAATTAGTCTCTTTCTGACTGATTCTCCTGCGTTTCCCGTGGTGTTGTGCCTTGCCTGGTTGGCCTATCATGACCCCACTATTTCGTGGCAACAGAGGGCTCTCAAGGGATGGTCACGTAAGTGCTTAGGGAGGTGTGTAGGTGTTTCCATCGGTGCTACTATGGTGGAGAGTCCAGACCAGGTCTCCACCGTGCACATCCCCTCTGAATATGCCGATTTGGCTCTCGCCTTCTGTAAGAAGAAGGCGACTCAACTACCACCCCATTGACGGGGGGATAGTGCGATAAATCTCCTGGTAGACGCAGCACTTCCCAGGAGTCACGTGTATCCTCTGTCACAGGAGGAGACGGTGGCTATGGAAACATATGTCTCTGAATCTCTGGGGCAGGGATACGGCCCTCCACATCACCTGCCTCCTCAAGTTTCTTTTTTGTGAAGAAGAAGGACGATGGTCTACGCCAGTGTATTGACTATTGAGGTATCAATCAGATCACTGTGAGGTAATGTTACCCGCTGCCTCTCATAGCCAGTGACATTGAGTCAATGCACGGGGCGCGCTTCTTCACAAAATTGGACTCTCACGACTTCTGCCGAAGTTGGTTTCTCTCCTTGTTCGGGCGGCATTTGGCGGTCGACGTCACCGGTTTTGTAGCCACCACCGATCCACTTTTAATTTTCCATTTGTCTTCATTGTACACACCTGGTTTCCATTCCCATAATTATGTTCCTTATTTTACCCTCTGGTTCCCCCCATGGGTTTGTGCATGTTTGTTCTGTGTTAAGCGGTCGCCTATATTTGTGAGCTGGTATATTTTCCCTGCGTGGAATATTTTGTTGTTTTGCTGAGTAAAGTCCATTATTACTCATTCTCTGTGTCCTGCACCTGACTCCGTCCCGCCTGCTGCACATTGACTCTTAACACTATGATGTTTACTTACACTATCATCTGAATATCAACTGTAGGGTGCCAAGAGCACACAACTTCTCACACAGCTGATTGCAGAAAGAAATGTGTTCTAATAAACCCAGTCACTGCGCAATATTCCCAAATGCAATCTCGGGAAAATACAATGGCGGAACCCCAGTTTTTATGTGCTGAATTATTTATTTCTCAACTTACATTTTTTGAGCAATTGGCAGCGTTTTACAATCTTGATTGTCTGGCATGACAACATAAAAGTAGCGGCGGGAAGCGCACCAGTCATTTGAATGCATAAACGGTAGGCCTATATTCACTGTAAAATTCACACAATTACACTGTAGTTATAAACACTGTAAAAATCACGTGATTTTATTAGTGCCTGCGCAAGTTCTTTTTTTAGGACATTTAACAAGCGACAAGATCATATTTAGAGTCTGTGATCTAGCTAATGATTAACCCATTGTGGTAGACAATACAGAGAAGCAACCCCATGCTTCAGCCATGTAGTCACGATGCTGCATCAGAAGGGTGATAATGCTTTTTGCTAAAATAACACACTTGTCTGATAATATTGCTTTTCATCAATATGTTATTGGACAAATTTCTGAAGGGGAATATTTCATTTTAAAGATTTAATATAGGCTATATGTCATCATTGAAAGGGGGATGGTTTTATATTTGTTTTCCAAACAATCAGTGTAAATATCAGATTTTATGGTTGGCTATAAGGTACTTGCCCAGACTGCAAATGAAACATGAAATCACCTACAATTGAAACTCTGCTAGCTTAACTTGCTTTCCTGTGATCTTGGCCTGGGACAGAAATGTCTCATTCGGGCCAGTCATTTTCACTTGTTACTGGCGAAGTGTGCCACTGGCAAATTTACCTTAATGTCAAGCCCTTGCGCTGCATCATTCATGGGGGACTACATGTTTACTGTTGCCTTGTTTATTTTGAGAGAAGCTTCCCTCTACATTGCTGACATAAACAATCACCCCCACTCCAGTAGTTACTTTGGATCACGGGGAGGGAGTTAGAGGAGTTGTCAAGGGCCATCTATTGACAGACAGTCCAATACTTTGTGGGTTTCTGACTGTAATGAGAGATGACACTCTCAGATCTACATAAAGGCATTGGCTTGGGAGAGACATGCATCCCTCTTTCTTGTCTGTCCATCCACCTTCACAATTTCACCTCCATAATCACATTTTACAGCAGTCCTATCCAAAGTGGACCCAAAGTACGTTTCCACTCGGCTGTCTCTCCTGTCCTTGAAACAACTCTAGAACGGCCATCTCCATTCTCCTAGTTGAGATAGACTTGAATATCTTTGAATATAATTTGCGTCTGATGTCTTGGAGGAGACTGAAGGAGAATATCTTAACTCATTTGGGTCATAGTGTAAGGGAGACTTGTCATAAGGGGGTTTGTGGAAAAACAACGTTTATGGAAGGACTGACATTAAATCTTCCAACTCACACACCCATGATGTAATCTGAGTCATAGATACACAGGGTGATTACCATTTCCAGTCACTCCTCTAAATGCCCTGAATTGCATTTGACATTTATGTTAGCTCATAAATGCTGCAGAGCTAGTTTTCACTGCCCTGATTTGAAATAGGTCTAATGTTTTTAATTCTTTCTCCACCTGTTGTTGTTGCTAGGCTAACCTCTGTCCCCCACATGTGGCTGATGGACCAATCATCCTGGGGGAGAAGTTTGCGAATGTAAATTACTCTGTCAATACTTGTCACATTGCAAGCAGATGGTGTCTGAAATTGCTCCATCATATTTCATCCTCCCTCTTAAAGCTTTCTCCTTGGATTTGAACCATGAAACTCTTGTTGTTGTTTTTTTTTCTTGTATTGGATACATGATTTGTGCTGCTAGGCAACAGAGTGGAAACTGTATTTGTTATTTAGCCCTTTTTTTTAATCACTTTGTCCGTTTGTCAAAAGCCTCAATTTCCGTATGGGCGAGAGGGATATTTTTGGATGAGGTTTAATTTTGTTGTGGGGATCTTTGTCAGACTCAGTCAGGAGTTGGATTAGGATTTGCAGTATAATCATGGTTGTGTGGAGAAGTGTTTTATTTTTATTTTTGTCAATGACGCAGTGTTCTAACCCCGGTCCTTAATGTCCACACAGTTTAGGGACAGAAGTCCTAATTTAAGTGAGAAAAATAAGTAATCTTAAAGATACAATTTAATTACCACTAATAATCTAAGAAATTGATGCCTTGCTGGTATTTCTTAGCACCTTTTTTAGTTGGAGGGATTCAATGCAATTCCTTACCACAAAGCTTTCCACATAAAACATGGAAACAACATATGGTAAGCTGACAAACAACATTGCTGTCACAATAGGATAAATCACAAGCATTTATCAACAGAAAAAAATAAAATCCCAAGTGGGAGAAAAATATGCAATCGCAAGATTTTCTGTACAGCAAAGCACACATTTGATATCGTAACATCTTACAATGGTATTGTTCATTGTGCTTTTTTTGTCCATTCATCAGCGGTGGTGCCTCAGCCTGGTCCCAGATCTGTTTTTGCTGTGTTGTCAATGACCATATGAGTTACAACGACAATAGAAATGACAATGACCATAGGAGTTCCTTGTCATGATGACAAATCTGGGACCAGGCTAGTTGTGCTCATCTTGTCTATCGGTATATACAGCAGCTGTGGAGGAATTTATTGAAGTAGTTCCTGAACTCTGTGTTGAAAACTGTGTAGATGATGGGGTTGAGGGCGCTGTTGACGTAGCCCAGCCAGGTGACGATGCTCATCAGCCATGGGGGGATGTAACAGGTGGCACACAGGGCCCGCATGGTGTGGACCACGAAGAACGGGGTCCAGCAGAACAGGAAGGCACCTGGGATGGAATAGACACACACATACAGGCAGTCAGGCACATACACAAGCAGACACACAAGGTACACACACACGTAGGAAAACAGGTACGCGGTACTCACAAACGTAGGAACATAGGTACACGGTACGCACGCAGGCACACACACACACACACACACACACACACACACACACACACACACACACACACACACACCAAAAAGTGGGAGGTTTATACTGAGGCTCTTTAGATTTCTGCTTAAGAAATCGTAAACCACAGGGATAGCAGTAAAATGACACCTCTGAGACTTCCCTCATTTATGAAACGATTATATGTCAGGCTGGCACAGGCTTGAAACTCTTTATTACTACATATGTAGGATCTTAACTTTCCTGCAATGCAGAACATTTTAAATGTGTAGTGCATTTGAGGTTTAAAAATGCTTCTGAAATGTGTAATTTCCACTTAGAAATTTCAAACTTGATTTTCCCATACAAAAATGTCCAGTAATATTATAATCCACATAACAATTAACATTTCCTGTTGCTGCCAGATTATTCTCCTGCTGTAGCAAATTGGCTCAAAATAAGATCGTACTCGGACTCAAATGGCACCCTATTCCCTTTACAGTGCACCACTTTCGACCAGGGCCCATGGTAAAAAAGTAGTGCAATTTATAGTAAATGGGGTGCCATTTGGGACTCAAAACCAATTTAATAACACAGGAATTGCTAAATATATCATGAGTCTTACTTTGAGGACATCATTGAGTGGCGAGTGGGAATAGATCTAGCTAGCAATAAGTCAAACGCCATCAAAATCAAAGATTGGGCCCTATAAATACAGTTTACCCTCTTAGGGCTCCATTCAGATGGCTGTATTTCAGATTGAAGTAGTCTGAAGAGACCCTGCTGATAGGATTACGTTTTTTTCTTCTTCCACTGAGCCTAAATTACATCTGCATCATGAAGTGTGATCATATCCTAATGATATACTGTAGGTAAAACTGCTATTTACAGAAATACTTACAACAGGTCATTTCCATATCAGAGGGTTGTTAGAACAAGGGTTGTTAGAACTATGATAATGGTGGATATATAGTAGGGGGAAGTCAGCCCCATTCTGTATTGTAAATTGACAAACGGCATTTAAGATCATACGCTTGCCCATACATGAACCAATTGCTCAAACATGAGCAAAACGCACGAGGAATACTTCAGATACGGATCCATCAGTTAAGCTTGATAGAACTGCCCCAGATCGAATTATGTTTGTATGTAAAGAAGTACACCTGCCAGGCAGCTTCCCTGCCTAGCCACCTGCTTGGCTGAATAATTCAGAAATGCTGATGGGATTTCTATTAATATCTAGAATGAACATTAGGATGAGTGATAGATAGATAGACACTAACTGTTGCATGCTGTGTAGGTCTGGGTTGGGTCCCAGATGTCACCCTATTCCTTATAGTGCACTACTTTTGACCATGTCCCATAGAGGTCCGGTCAAAAGTGTTGCACTATATAGGGAATAAAGGTGTAATTTTTGACATATCCCTGCTCTGAGCGTCAACTCCCTTTGGAAGCTGGGCTTTCCTTTCTCCAACTCATTCACTTACTGTGGAGGGAGGCCTTTGGTCCCCCAGGACCAGTATTAAGAACGCCTTATCTAATGTAATAATGTGTTTCTGAGTTCATTCCTACCAGACAGCTCCATCACTCCTGCCATCACTCCTGCCAATCCTGCCATCATCACCTCCTACTGCACCATCGAGATGGTTGCATCACTGCCTGGTATGGCAACTGTTCAGCCTCTGACCGCAAGGCACTACAGAGGGTAGTGCGTATGGTCCAGTACATCACTGGGGCCAAGTTTCCTGCCATCCAGGACCTCTATACCAGGCGCTGTCAGAGGAAGGCCCTACAAAATGCCAAAGGCTCCAGCCACCCTAGTCATAGACTGTTCTCTCTAATACCACACGTCAAAGGGTACCGGGGCACCTAGTCTAGGTCCAAAAGACTTCTTAACAGCTATACAATTACCTCGAATTACCTTAACTCAATTACCTCGACTAACCTGTGCCCCCGCACATTGACTCTGTGCCCGTACCCCTTGTATATACAGTAGTGAGGCTACTGTAATCTTACTGCTGCTCTTTAATTATAAAAAATTAATAAAAATGTACTTATCAATTATCAACACTTATTTTTCTCAAAACAGCATTGTTGGTTAATTAAGGACTTGTAAGTAAGCATTTCACTGTAAGATCTACATCTGTTGTATTCGGCGCATGTGACATACAATTTGATTTGACTATTAAATAAAGGGAGGGATATGAGGTTGAGTGAGGCTAGTTGGAATGGTGTCGTCTCTCAAAGGAGAGTCCCTTATTGTCAGACACCCCCTGACTTTGAGGCATGTCTATGTATTTTACCCACATAACTCTTTGCAGTCTACATCAGGGGTTCTCAAACTGTTTGGGTCCGGGGACCCCTTTTGTGATTGCAAATTCATAGTCATTCAAACTCATAGTCAGAAAACAACTTGAGTGTAATACAAATAGTCTACAAGGAGTTTTACTATGACGTCTACAGTGCAAGACTGGACGAACCAAATCTCAGGCCCTGGGAGAGAACATGTAAAAGGCCCGCCTCTTGGCATTGGAGAGAAAATGTTGCCATTTTCAAGCTGATATCCTGCAATTGTACACATTTTGTCACTGGGCAAAGAGATGTTTTGTTGTTGCAGCTTTAAAGCTAATATCCTGCAATTATACACATTTTTCTGTGAGGCAGAGAGAAAACTTTGCAGTTTTAAAGCTTAAATTACAGCGCGTTTATGTATATATACAGTAGCAGTCCAAAGTTTGGACGCACCTACACGATCTTTCTTTCTTTTAATATTTTCTACATTGTAGAATGGTAGTAAAGACATCAAAACTATGAAATAACACATATTGAATCATGTAGTAACCAAAAAAGTGCTACACACACAATTCAAAATATATTTTAAATTTGAGATTCTTGAAAGTAGCCACCCTTTGCCTTGTTGACAGTTTTTCACACTCTTGGCATTCTCTCAGCCAGCTTCACCTGTGGCGCAGAGGTAAATGACACTCTATCTCAGTGCTGGAGGCACTGAGATAGGTTCGAATCCAGGCTGTATCACAACCGGCTGTGATTGGGAGTGCCATAGGGCGGCGCACAATTGGCCCAGCGTCGTCCGGGTTATTGTAAATAATTGTCCGGGTACATAAGAATTTGTTCTTAACTGACTTGCCTAGTTAAATAAATTAAATAAAAAACCTGGAATGCTTTTCCAACAGTCTTGAAGGAGTTCCCACTTATGCTGAGCACTTCTTGGCTGCTTTTCCTACACTCTGCGGTCACACGCATCCAAAACCATCTCAATTGGGTTGAGGTCAAGTGATTGCGAAGGTCAGGTCATCTGATGCAGAACTCCATCACTCTCCTTATTGGTCAAAGAGCCCTTACACAGCCTAGAGGTGTGTTTTGGATAATTGTCCTGTTAAAAAAACAAAATGATAGTCCCCTAAGCGCAAACCAGATGGGATTGCGTATCGCTGCAGAATTCTGTGGTAGCCATGCTGGTTATTGTGCCTTGAATTCCAAATAAATCACTGACAGTGTCACAGGCAAAGCACCTCCACACATCACACCTCCTCCTCCATGCTTCACGGTGGGAACCACACATGTGGAGATCATCCGTTCACATACTCTGCGTCTCACAAAGACATGGCAGTTGGAACCAAAAATCTCAAATTTGGACTCATCAGACCAAAGGACAGATTTCCACCCATCTAATGTCTATTGCTCGTGTGTCTTGGCTCAAGCAAGTCTCTTATTATTATTGGTGTCCTTTCGTAGTGGTTTCTTTGCAGCAAATCGACCCTGAAATCCTGATTCACACAGTCTCCTCTGAACAGTTGATGTTGAGATGTGTCTGCTACTTGAACTCTGTGAAGCATTTATTTGGGCTGCAATCTGAGGTGCAGTTAACTCCAAGGAACTAATCCTCTACAGCAGAGGTAACTCTGGGTTTTCCTTTCCTGTGGCGGTCCTCATGAGAGCCAGTTTCATATAACATGGACTTGGTCTTTTACCAAATAGGACAATCTTCTGTATACCACCTCTACCTTGTCACAAAATACAAAAAAAACTGATTGGCTCAAATGCATTAGGAAGGAAAGAAATTCCACAAATTAACTTTTAACAAGGCATATCTGTTAATTGAAATGCATTCCAGGTGAGTAGTTCAGCTGGTTGAGAGAATGCCAAAAGTGTGCAAAGCTGTCATCTAGGCAAAGGGTGGGTACTTTGAAGAAACTCAAATTTGTTTTTAACACTTTTTTGTTTGAATACTACATGATTCCATATGCATTATTTCATAGTTTTGATGTCTTCACTAATATTCTTCAATGTAGAAAATAGTAAAAAATAAAGAAAAACATGAATGAGTAGGTGTGTCCAAATTTTTGACTGGTACTGTATATATATATATATAACATTTTGGGGTATTAGTTTTGAGTTGAAAAACTGATAATTGAGTAGTGTGGATACCAATATCCCTGTGAGCCAACCAGGCCCAGGTTTAAGAACATAATTTAGACATTTTTATTTAACATTTATTTAACCAGGAAAAGCCCATTGAGATCCATAATCTCTTTTTCAAGAGGGCAGCAACAATCAGTACCTTACAGAATTAAAACGTACAACAATTTAATACAATTCAACAACATGATCCAGCCTAAAAAAACATTTACGCTCCTCCGTAACAGTCTCCCATCAAAATTGTAGATGAATAATGTTACACTGTATTGTATGACACACTTGAAACGTATTTCATGGATCCCTTGGTTGAAAGTAATTTCATCTGTTAGTAATATTCATAAAAAATATGAAATGAAATGCAGTACCGCCACTGATCCCACTTTGAGAATACCTTGGTCTAGACGACTTCTTCTGTTTGTCGCATGATTTAGATTTGATCAACCTGTATGTCAAATCTATTTAATTGACACCGGGTTTTATCCTCAAATGCCATAGTATATAGGCCATGCTTCAGTTCTGCCTTTTCAATAAATACACCAACTCCATTAATACACACCATCCCTGGACAGATGGACTCAAAGATGGCACAAGGAAACAAGGCTGATCGAGGTCACTTTGAGTGTTTCTCTCTCTTTCTCCTCTCTCCTCCCCCCTTATCTTTCTCCCCCTTTTCCCTTGTTCTCCATCTGCCCTATAAGACATTTTGCTCAGTATTTATTTGTGTGTGTGTGTGTGCTGTTCCTTTAGTGTACGACTTTGCAGTATGGATGATTTTGGCATGGGGAAGGGAAGGATCATCCAGAATAATTTCCTGTCATGCCCTCTGCCTGTACCCTGTGGGGTTGTGTGTGTGTGTGTGTGTGTGTGTTTGTCTACTGGAACAGACTACAGGATTGGCTCTCTGGCTTAAAGCAGTTGCACAAGTTCTCACAGGCAAGGAAACTGCATGAAGAATATGTGAAATGCTAGAAATGGCCATGCCCCGGATAATTGTCATTCAATTTTGATAATACATTATCCTGTACAAGTATCTTTGCTCAGGTGTATTTATGGTTCCATACTTCCAGTCAGAAGGCTGAACACTCTACCAACAAAATGGTGATGCTGTAGGGATAACATCAATTCTAGGTCTTAAGGGCACAGGTAAACCTTACATGATGATTGGATAAAGGATTACGTTTAAGTTAATTAGCCAGTATTCGCTAAATGGTATTATAATGACTTGTTAGGCCCAATAATGACCCTGTTTATTTAGACGTAAGAAATATGTAACTGTCATGGCTTTAGAAACTTCTGATAGGCTAATTGACATCATTTTAGTTTTTGTACCTGTGGATGTTTTCCAAGGCCTACCTTCAAACTCAGTGCCTCTTTGCTTGACATCATGGGAAAATCAAAAAAAATTAGCCAAGACCTCAGAAGAAAAAAATGTAAGACCTCCACATGTCTGGTTCATCCTTGGGGGAAATTTCCAACCGCCTGAAGGTACCATGTTCATCTGTACAAACAATAGTACACAAGTATGAACACCATGGGACCATGCAGCTGTCATACCGCTCAGGAAGAGACGCATTCTGGCTCCTAGAGATGAACATACGTTGGTGCGAAAAGTGCAAATCAATCCCAGAACAACAGCAAAGGACCCTGTGAAGATGCTGGAGGAAACAGGTACTAAATTATCTATATCCACAGTAAAATGAGTCCTATATCAACATAACCTGAAAGGCCGCTCAGCAAGGAAGAAGCCACTGCTCCAAAACCACCATAAAAAAAGCCAGACTACGGTTTGCAAATATACATGGGGACAAAGATCGTACTTTTTGGAGAAATGTCCTCTGGTCTGATGAAACAAAAATAGAACTGTTTAGCCATAATGACCATCGTTATGTTTGGAGGAAAAACGGGGAGGCTTGCAAGCCGAAGAACACCATCCCAACCGTGAAGCACGGGGGTGGCAGCATCATGTTGTGGGGGTGCTTTGCTGCAGGAGCGACTGGTGCAAAATAGATTGCATCATGTGTCAGGAAAATTATGTGGAAATTGGTCTTCCAAATGGACAACGACCCCAAGCATACTTCCAAAGTTGTGGCGAGATGGCTTAAGGACAACAAAGTAAAGGTATTGGAGTGGCCATCACAAAGCCCTGACCTCAATCCCATAGAAAACGTGTGGGCAGAACTGAGAAAGTGTGTGCGAGCAAGGAGGCCTACAAACCTGACTCAGTTACACCAGCTCTGTCAGGAGGAATGGGCCAAAATTCACCCAGCTTATTGTGGGAAGCTTGTGGAAGGCTACCTGAAATGTTTGACCTAAGTTAAACAATTTAATGGCAATGCTCCAGATACTAATTGAGTGTATGTAAACTTCTGACCCACTGGGAATGTGATGAAATAAATAAAAACTGAAATAAATCATTCTTTTTACTATTATTCTGACATTTCACATTCTTAAAATAAAGTGGTGATCCTTACAGACCTAAAACAGGGAATTCTTACTAGGATGAAATGTCAGGAATGGTGAAAAACTGAGTTTAAATGTATTTGGCTAAGGTGTATGTAAACTTCCGATTTCAACTGTACCTCAATGCCGGGATGGGATATGCCACTGTACCTCACGCAGAAATACAAAACAAAATTCTGGAAATATACCCTTTTCACTGGGACCATTGAGTGCTGAAGCTTGTAGCGCGTGTTAAAATCATCAGTCCTTCGTTGCAACATTCACTACTGAGTTCCAAACTGCATCTGGAAGCAACGTCAGCACAAAAACTGTTCGCCGGTAGCTTCATGAAATTGTTTTCCATGGCCGAACAGCCGCACAGAAGCTTAAGATCACCATACACAATGCCAAGCATTGGCTGGAGTGTCGTAAAGCTCACAGCCATTGGACTTTCAGTGGAACGCATTCTCTGGAGTGATGAATCACGCTTCACCATCTGGCAGTCCAACGGACTAATCTGGGTTTGGAGGATGCCAGGAGAACGCTACCTGCCCAAATGCATAGTGCCGACTTTAACGTTTGGTGGAGGAGGTATAATGGTCTGGGACTGTTTTTTTATGGTTTGGGCTAGGCCCCTTAGTTCCAATGAAGGGAAATCTTAATGCTACAGCATACAATGACATTCTAGACAATTCTCTGCTTCCAACTTTGTGGCAAAAGTTTGGGGAAGGCCCTTTCCTGTTTCAGTATGACAATGCACAAAGCGAGGTCCATACAGAAATGGTTTGTCGAGATCAGTGTGGATGAACTTGACTGGCCTGCACAGAGCTCTGACCTTAACTCAATCATACACCTTTGGGAGTAATTGGAATGCTGTCTGTGAGCCAGACATAATCGTCCAACATCAGTGCCCGACTTCACTAATACTCTTGTGGCTGAATGGAAGCAAGTCACTGCAGCAATGTTCAAACATCTAGTGGAAAGCCTACCAAGAAGAGTGTAGGCTGTTACAGCAGCAAAGGCAGACCAACTCCATATTAATGACCATGATTTTGGTGTTCGACAAGAAGGTGTCCACATACTTTTGGTCATGTAGTGTACTTCTCTCGACCCATATCTCGCACCTGCTTCGTGGTATCTTAATATAACCATAATGGCGTTCCGATCCCAGTGCAGCTCAGTGTAAACAAGCGTAACAGTAGGGTCGGAATCATCTGGCTAGTTCTCTTGGTGATGACTCAGACCGCACAATGCACAGAAGATTGACCATGAACATATTTACAATTAATATTTTGCGGTTGTTGTGTGGCTTTGTTTGTTCAGAGTACATTTAGTTATTACAACAGTTACATTAACAGTTGCATCAGTGCCCAACCAACAGTGTTACCATAATAGAAAAAGTGCAAAGTGCCAACCAAACAGATAAGAGAACAAAAATGATCCAACTCACCCACAACGACAGGAAGCACCTTCATGGCCTTCCTCTCTCGGCAATTAATCTTGGCCCTCTTCTTCTGGTGAGGGTCGGTTTGGGGGTGGAGGTTGTACCCAATGTTAGAGTAGGCCACCACGGTGGGCACAGGGCCGTCCTTGTACTCTGTAGTTGTTAACGAGTTGTTATAGGGGCGGTCTGGTGTGTCTGGTGAGGAGTTATTATAGGGGCCGTCTGGAGAATCTAGGGGGTAAGGGTCCAGCTCTTCCAGATTAATATCCTTTAGCTCTGGCTTCATGTCTGTGAGCTCCTTCCTCTTGATAATTGGGGGTAGAGGAGGAGGCAGGGAGTCCAGCGGGGGCAGTGAGGCAGTTGCGTCCTGGAACTTCCTACAGACCAGGATGCTGCTCCTCAGCTTGGCCTTGCGTGCCTCCTCCCACCTCCTCAATCCCCGGAACATGCCGCAGTAGAGGAGGAGCATGATGGGACAGGGAATGAAGAAAGAGCAGACAGAGGAGTAGACCACAAAGTTGTCGTCCTCCAGTTTACACTCTGTAGAGTCCCGCTGCGGGACGTTTTGGATGCCAAACATGACGGGTGAGGCCACTGCCAAGGCCAGGATCCACGTGGCGGAGAGCAGGAAGATCTGTCTCTGATCAACATGCTTAAGGTTGTAGTTGAGTGGAATGGAGACAGCGATGAACCTGAATTAAAATATATACCAGAGAAAAGATTGAGAGGAGCTGTATTCACTATGTTTTCTCTTTGTAGAAGAGAGACATTCATTAATGATTTCCTTTGATCTATCATTATATACTAAACAAAAATATAAACGCACCAAGCAACAATTTCAAAGATTTTACTGAGTTTCATTTCATAGAAGGAAATCAGTCAACTAAAATGAATTCATTAGGCCCTAATCTATGGATTTGACACAACTGAGCAGGGGCACAGCCATGAGGAGGCCTGGGAGGACCAGCCAATCAGAATTAGTTTTTAGGGCTGGTCTCTATTACAGACAGAAGTACTCCTCAGTTTCATGAGCTGTCTGGTTGGCTGGTCTCAGACGATCCCGCAGCTGAAGAAGCAGGATGTGAAGGGCCTGGGCCGGCGTGGTTACACATGGTCTGCGGTTGTGAGGCCGGTTGGAGCTACTGCTAAATTCTCGAAAACTACGGAGATGGCTTACGGATAGATACATTAACATGGCATTCTCTGGCAACAGCTCTGGTGGACATTCCTACAGTCAGCATGTCAATGACACACTCCCTCAGAACATCTGTGGCACTGTGTTGTGTGACAAAACTGAACATTTTAGAGTGGCCTTTTATTGTCCCCTGCACAAGGTGTACCTGTGTAATGATCATGCTGTTTGGCAAAGGAGAAATGCTCACTAACAAGGATGAAAACTAATGTGTGCACACAATTTGAGATAAATACTATTTTTGGTGCATATGGAACATTTCTGGAATCTTTTATTTCAGTTCATGAAACATGGGACCAACACTTTCCATGGTGCGTTTATACTTTTGTTTATTATAGTACAGGGGTGTCAAACTCGTTCCATTGAGGGCAGGGTGTCTGCTGTTTTTCCCTTTCAATTTGTGTCCAATTAAGACCTGTACAACCAGGTGAGGGGAGTTTAACTAATCAGCAACCTTAACTCATCAAACAAGGGAGGACCGAAAACAGACACTCGTCCTTCCGTGGAATGAATTTGATACATGTGTTCTAGTACATTACCTTTGACACAAATATATTATGTACACTGAGTGCAAAAAAAACATTAGGAACACCTTCAGAACAGCCTCAATTCTTCGGGACATGGACTCTACAAGGTGTCAAAAGTGTTCCACAGGGATGCTGGCCCATGTTGACTCCAATGCTTCCCACATTTGTGTCAAGTTGGCTTGATGTCCTTTGGGTGGTGGACCATTATTGATGCACACGGGACACTGTTGAGCGTGAAAAACCCAGCAGCGTTGCAGTTCTTGACACACTCAAACTGGTGCGCCTGGCACCTACTACCATTCCCCGTTCAAAGGCACTTAAATAATTTGTCTTGCCCATTCACCCTCCTAATAGCACACATACAAAACCAATGTGTCATTGGTCTCAAGGCTTAAAAATCCTTCTTTAGCCTGTCTCCTCCTCTTCATCTACACTGATTGAAGTGGACATCAATAAGGGATCATAGCCTTCACCTGAATTCACCTGGGCAGTCTTTTATGGAAAGGGGCATGTGTTTGGATCCTTTGGTAGGCTTTAATTTATTTAAAAAATTATATTA
Organism: Oncorhynchus mykiss; assembly: GCF_013265735.2. Taxonomy (NCBI): domain Eukaryota; kingdom Metazoa; phylum Chordata; class Actinopteri; order Salmoniformes; family Salmonidae; genus Oncorhynchus; species Oncorhynchus mykiss. The sequence goes on from NC_048566.1 coordinate 60,551,031, forward strand.
TTCCCATTTGTGTGAATGCTAATGAGGTTTTCTTGGCTACAGGCAACACAGAGGCAACAAATACCTAAACAGGCCCTATATATCTTAATGTCAATGATAGGCGTTGTAACAGTGAGCAATGAAAAGGATACATTTATCAGCTAATGTTCCCATGCAAATGCTACCAGTTTATCAAATGGAAACATATTTTATCCTGAGGTTTTATGTCTTGTAAGTTTTTCTCTCTCTGCTTCATTTGTGCTTTCCGTTAACACTGAGTGGTTTCAGGAAGAAAGGGGGAAGAGAGAGATGACAGGTCATTGCTGGAGATATGGTTATTTTCCTAATCCTATCTAGTGGAGGAGACACTATAACCTATGACTTGGGCTGATAGCAAAAGCAGCAGGGGTCTCCTCCCTTGTGCTGCTAACGCTGCCAGCACAACTCCCAGCAAAGTGCTTTGGGAGAGAACATGTTAGTATTGGTATTCAATGGCTCAAACATTCGGACACAGGGTAGGAAAGTTAATTGGAATCCATAGATTATTTTAGTGAACTTGACCTAGCTCAAACATCATGGGGGGGATATCAATGAATCGACTCATGCTTGTATTGCAGGGCTGTTTCTGTCATAAGTCACACTTGATGTCAGCGCTTTGACCACCACCTGAGAGGTCGGACCGAATGTTAACAGAGAGTTAAAGGTCGATAACCTGTCGATGCTGATGGCGCAGAGGTTGAATATGGAGGCCGTACACAGCATCACGTCCATTGTCATCAGGCCGTCGCAGACATGCATGTTCAGTGACCACAGACCACCCTGGAACTGAAACAGAGCAGCAAACACACACGGTCAGACAGACAACATCACTGAACTTAAAAAGAACTTTGTCTCTTTCTCAATCTTTCCTTGATTCCAAGCTGCCTTTCTCCTCATCTCTTTCTCAAAACACATGAAAGAATGTGATAGGGTAATGACCTTCGATATGCTCCTTCGGTATGGTTGAGAAGGAGGCAAGGACATAGGATGCAAGGAATCGTGGAAAGATTAATTGAGATAAAGCCAAGGTCTGCTGACTACCCTTTGCCCCTCCCTGCCCTCTGATGACTTCCACAAGGTCTCGCCCTTGGCTAGCGTTCTGCACCCACCAGATTGGCTGTGTGTGAAATCAATTTCCTCATTAGCGCTGCTGCAGCTCTATCATAGAGCTGAGCAGAGTGAAGCCCCTCTGGCTGATTGGAAATTGCAGGCGTGGAGCACATGTCAGTTATGACAAGTTTTGGCCTTGACACAATTTAGATGATTTTAACGGTATTCTAATCACATATTTTAATTGGCTTGTTATTAATAACTTCTTTCTCTCTGATTTGGCTGCCAGGTTGGGGACATGTGTTCACTGTCATGTAACGTGTAACATGTGGCTCTGTTCCAATAACATGTAAAAACACATTTCTCCTTCCATCATTCCCATTACGGAAAAACCACATGAATTTCACGTGAAAAATTACATGAATTCTCATGTCATATTATTTAAAGGCATGCGTTTTTTGAATATTTCTCAGGTGATGATAATTCACATGAAACTTCACGTGGATTTTCACATGTTTATGAACCCAACCTTTCACATGTGGATTCAAATTTTCACGTGCACATTTTTGTGATGCCCTGCAAACAAAAACGAGTCGTTAGAAAACACACAAACAAGTGTTTAATTTAGAGTGTTTTCAAATTGCATATATGACTCACTTTGACATACATGATTACATTGTGTATTATTATTTATACTAGGGCTGGACGATATGGCCAACATATATCACAATATTGTTCTAATTTTTGACAGTATGATGTTATTTTATGTTTTTGAATAATAACAGCTATTTATATGAGTAGTGCATGACCATAGGGTGGCAACAAATACATTCTAAGTTGTTTTAATGGGTCTCTCTCTCTTCGGATTGTTTTATCAATCAAACTTCAACCAAAAATCTTTCTCTGCATTTTCATCTATTTCTGTATTTTCTTCACTCATTATCATTCCCACACTGTTCCACACGTTTTTGTCTATGAATGCCTCCATTTTGTGAAAAAGTCAATTTTCCTTTATCAGAAAAATGATTATATTTTATGACCATGACGTATACTTAACACAAATATAAACGCAACACGTAAAGTGTTGGTCACAACGTTCATGAGCTGAAATAAAAGATCCCAGAAATCTTCCATATGCACAAAAAGCTTATTTCTCTAAAACGTTGTGCAAAAATGTGTTAACGTCCCTGTTAGTGAGCATTTCTCCTTTATCAAGATAATTAATCCACCTAACAGGGTTGGCATATCAAAAAGCTGATTAAACAGCATGACTATTACAAGGGTACACCTTGTACTGGGGAAAATAAAAGGCCACTGTAAAATGTTCAGTTTTGTCACACAACACAATGCCACAGATGTCTCAAGTTTCTTCACCAGCGGAATCGTCTGAGACCAGCCACCTGGACAGCTGATGAAACTGGATTGGCACAATAGAAGAATTTCTGCACAAACTGTCAGATACAGTCTCATAGAAGCTCATCTGTGTGCTCGTCAACGTCATAATCGACTTTAGTGGGCAAATGCTCACCTTCAATGGCCACTGGCATGTTGGAGAAATGTGCTCTTCGAGGATGAATCCTGGTTTCAACTGTACCGGGCAGATGGCAGACAGCGTGCAAAGCGTCTTGTGGGCGGGAAGTTTGCTGATGGCAACATTGTGAACAGAGTGCCCCATGGTGGCGGTGGGGTTATGGTATGTGCAGGCATATGCTACGGACAATGAACACAATTGCATTTTATCAATGGCAATTTGAATGCACAGAGATAGCATGACCAAGTCATGAGGCCCATTGTTGTGCCATTCATCCGCTGACATCACCTCAGGTTTCAACATAATGCACAACCCCATGTTGCAAGGATCTGTACACAATTCCTGGAAGCTGAACGTTTTCCAGTTCTTCCATGGCCTGCATACTCACCAGACATGTCACCCATTGAGCATGTTTGGGATGCTCTGTATCGACATGTACGACAGTGTGTACCCCTACCCTTTTTAGGTATCTGTGACCAGCAGATGCATATCTGTATTCCCAGTCATGTAACATCCATGGATTAGGGACTAATGCATTTATTTCAATTGACTCATTTCCTTATATGAACTTCAACTCAGTAAAATATTTGAAGTTATTGCATTTTGAGTTTATGTTTTTGTTCAGTTTATTTTCAATAGATTCAATGGCAGTCTTTAGTTTCGCCACACGGGGCATTGTGCCGATTTCTAGGTAGATGACCTTTTTTCATCAATAACTAGGGTATGGGCAGGGCTCAGGTAGCCTATCTCTAATTGGATCACTAACAGTTTGAAGCTGAGCTCTTTGCTCGTGCCCTGCTGCACAGTACAGTCCTATCTGCATCAATAGGCCTACTGCTATGTAGTAAAATACAGTTTACTGCCCAGCCATAATTTATACAGCAATTATTATTGAACATGTCCTCACCTGGGATTTGAATCTCTTGGTTTACGGCATTCCGATCTTCCTGCTACGCCACCATGTCTGTGACAATGACTGAATACAATTCACCTGTATTCCGACACTTTGGACTTAAAACTAAATCTTAGCTTTGTTAAAAATACAGAAAACCCTCAAATTGCTACAAATAAGTCAATTATATCAATGATGAAAGACTAGTCAGACTAACTGACTATTAACTGATTAACTAAAATAGCAATGCAGATGGAACTCTTTTGCTAAGTGCAGAGATGTATTATACAGTGCCTTCAGAAAGTATTCACACCCCTTGACTTTTTCCACATTTTGTAGTGTTACAGTCTGGAATAAAAATATATTGAATTGAGATTTTGCCACTGGCATGAACACAATACCCCATTAATGTCAATGTGGAATTATGTTTTTCAAATTTTCTACGAATGAATTAAAAATGAAATGCTAAAAGGTCTTGAGTCATTAAGTGTTCAAACCCTCTGATGTGGCAAGCGAATAAATACTGTAAATCCAGGAGTAAAACTTGTCTCAACAAGTCACCTAATAAGTTGCATAGACACACTCTATGTGCAATAATAGTATTTAACATGATTTTTGATTGACTACCTCATCTCCCACACATACAATTATACGTAAGGTTAGTTGAGCAGTGAATTTCAAACACAGATTCAACCAAAGACCAGGGAGGTTTTTCAATGCCTCACAAAGAAGGGTACCTATTGGTAGATGGGTAAAAATACAAGAAGTAGACATTGAATATTCCTTTGAGCATGCTGAAGCTTTTAATTCCATTTTGGATGGTGTATCAATACACCCAGTTACTACAAAGACAAAGGTGTCCTTCCTAACTTGGTTTCCGGAGAGGAAGGAAACCACTCAGGGATTTCACCATGAGGCCAATGGTGACTTTAAAAAAGTTACACAGTTTAATGGCTGTAATAAGAGAAAACAGGATGGATCAACAACAGTGTAGTTACGTCACAAATAGGCACTAAAGTAAAACTGCAATAAATGTGGAAAATAAATGTACTTTATGTCCTGAATACAAAGCGTTATGTTTGGGCCAAATCCAACAAAATAAATCACTGAGTGACACTCTTCATATTTTCAAGCACGGTAGTGTCTGCATCATGTTATGTGTATGCTTGTCATTGGCAAGGACTATGGATTTTTGTAGGATAAAAAGAAACAGAATAGAGCTAAGCACAGGCAAAATCCTAGAGGAAAACCTGGTTGTCTGCTTTTCAACAGACACTGGGAGACACTGAAATTCACTTTTCAGCAGGACAATAACCTAAAACATGAGGCCAAATATACACTGGTGTTGCTTACCAAGACCACATTGAATGTTTCTGAGTGGCCTAGTTACAGTTTTGACTTAAATTGTCTTAAAAATCTATGTTAAGACTTGAAAATTACTTTCTAGCAATGACCAACAACCAACTTGACAGAGCTTAAATAATTGTTTGAAGACTAATGTGCAAATATTGTACAATGCAGTTGTGCAAAGCTCTTTTGAGACTTACCCAGAAAGATTCAAATCTGTATTCGCTGCCATAGTGATTGTAACATGTATTGACGCAGGGGTGTGAATACTTATGTAAATGAGATATTTCTGTAAATCTAAAAACATGTTTTCACTCTGTCATTATGGGCTGTTGTAAATGGGTGATAAAAAAATAGAATTTTCAGGCATTTTGAAGTCACGGGGTATGAATACTTTCTGAAGGCACTGTTGTTAATGAATGTGTAAGGGACTTTGTGGGGAAGCAGGAAAATCAGAGTACCCCAAACGCAGAGGCTGTGAGTTAAAATCCCAGGTGGGGTCATATTGACAAGTCAGTACTAAGTGATCATGTCAAACGTAATCATATTCTGATTGATTAAAGATTTGTACATTATTTCTGCTGAACAGCATGCACTTACTTTAAACCTCCCCATACCATTTCATTACTTATCATGGTTTAGGACCATCTGGGACCATCACATGATGTCCTGCCGACTGGTAAAACAAATGTCTTGAAAACATCTTACAAATGTCCTAACATGCTCATCCAGTTACGTTCTTGGGTTGATGTGTCATGGTCCCCTGGAGCTTTTTGTCAAGTTTACGTTTTGTTCCAGTAACATTCCCAAAGACGTTTCTACTACCTTCTCGAAACGTTGTGTCATGGTTCCCTGGAGATTTTGTGTAGTTCCAGGGGTGTCCCCAAGGACGTTATTGGGATCTTGTGTCATGGTCCGATGGAGGTTTTTGTTTAGTTCGGGAACTAAACAAAAACAACACCCAGGGATGTTTTTAGGACATTCTTGGGATGTTGTGTCATGGTCTCCTCCCCTCCTCCAGGGGACCATGACACAACGTTCAGAGAAGTCCTAAAAACATCCTTGGGGACGGCCCTGGAACAAACCTGGAACTAGGCAAAACCTCCAGGGGACCATGACTGTTTAAATTGAATTAATGTAAATTATGCTTTTTAAAATAAAACATTATTTCTAGATTGAATTTGATACCTGGGCTTTCACATGTTCAAATGTTGTCATGTGTAGTTTAATTTTATCATGTTATAATTTTGCATCCCCATGTTATCAGATCTTTACACGCGACAACATTTGAGCACATGTGAAGACATGTTCTCGTGAAAGTTTCATGATATCATATGTTGAAAGATTGCATCCCCATGTTGTCACACTTATTTCACGAGATCATGTTTTCACATGTGTAGTTTTATGTTATTGCATGTTGCTTTTAACATGTTGTCACGTTTTCACGTGATCACAAAATTTATGTGGTTTTTCTGTAAGTTTCCTTCTTTAAGTCCTTGAAGTAATCACTGAAAGCGAAGATTCCATCATAAAGCCGATTCATGGTCAATCTGGTTTCTGTATTAGTCAAACAGCATTTACAGCGATGTGGCCTCTGCAGAAATCAGGGCATTCAAAGTCTTGCTCATCGTTGAGCAGAGCAGAGCTGTTGTGAAGGAAGTTGTCAAGGAAGTGAGTTTGTGTTTATACAGGACGTACCGCCCCCACCTACCGTCAACCAATCATGTCAATGCAGAGTTATATGGAGCCCTCCACATTGTTACAAAATTTGGGTCGTGCACTGCGATGCGGTATGGAGCTTGACTTGGACTTCGGAGGCTCCGCAATTGCTTCACACCCAACGTACGGAGTCTCCGGACCACATTTCCGGATCAAGCATAAATCGTATTTTACACCAGTCATGTTAAATCAGCATTCCCCCCCAAGGAAAGGAGGAAAGGAGGGATGCGAGGCATGATGGATGCATTCTCAAAGAATTAGAACAGGACCCCCCAATTTCATCCATCGATTCATCCATGGTCTCTTTCCGACTGGCCAGTTGGTTACTATATCAAGCACTCTTGAAGGGGCCATAGTGGTGTCCAGTGTGATGCTTGGGACAGTGACCCTGGGAATGGAATGTTCTGTCAGTGAAAAACCATTGTTCCGATGCTGGGTCTCTTGGCTACTAGTGGCTGTCTGGCTGAGGGAGGGGGGGGGGGGGGGGGGGGGCTGAGAGGACGCGCTAGTCAGCCTCATTTCCCCGGCCCAGTGTTGACTGCCTGCTGGGACAAATGTGTGTATTGTGCTGCGATTGTTGAGGCATGTGCTGTGGCAGAACGGATGGGGATGCAGCCGTGCAATGACTCGCTGCAGGGGGTTTTGGTCCCATCAGTGGAGAGGCAACCCACGCATCCCCCGAGGGGTCAAATACAGTTCATGCCTACAGTGTAGTTACAGCTGTGTAGTTGTTGGCGTTAGATTGAGTTACAGGTTTGGGAAATTCTGCCAATCCACAGTCATTTTTTTTATTTTACCTTTATTTAACTAGGCAAGTCAGTTAAGAACTAATTCTTATTTTCAATGAAGCCTAGGAACAGTGGGTTAACTGCCTGTTCAGGGGCAGAACGACAGATTTGTACCCTGGCAGCTCAGGGTTTTTGAACTTGCAACCTTCCCGATAACTAGTTCAACGCTCTAACCACTAGGCTACCCTGCCGTCCCTATAAGTAATGACTTATAGACAGTAGATCTAAGCGTATCTGATTATTTCTGAAATACTTAGAAATAGTATAAATATTTGTGAAGTTGAAAATTCAGTATGATCTGGTGAAGTCATGTCTCAAATACTCAGTGGTGTTTGCAAGCCAAATGAGAAGTTTTGACAGAATAGCTTTGACAACAGCAGCAATCTAGGCACACATGCCTTAGCAAACCATTGGATTAATGAGCTAACTGTGTTTCTCCAGCATTCACATCATCCATTCTGTGCAGTGTTCACCTTGCATCAGCTGCAACACATGTAAATTAACCTGGCCCCAATAGATGATAGGTTGTTAGACAATAACCAATTGTGTAAATATGGCATACATACATATATGCATAATATCAATGACAATTGATATTATTGGTTAATAACATGTGGTCTTTTCTGTCATAATCTGTGATTTGGATTGATAGATGTTATATTACATTATAAACAATGTTACATTATGTGCTCTAATTTGAAATAGCTTCCTATCACAATTAATTGGCCCTTTTGAATGAATATCATAAATGATTATAATGATTAATACTATCACTACTACTAATATTATTAATACGAATCATCATCATAAAGTCACATTGTTTTAATCTTAATAAAATGCATGGCTTTGACTGAGGCACCATACCATTTTGAGACATATTACTCACCTCAACATATATAAACAGTGGCAAAACCAAAACTGCCAACATCAAATCAGCCACAGCCAGACTGACTATGAAGTAGTTGGTTGTAGTTTTCAAAGCTTTTTCCCTGTACACGCTAAGGCACACAAGCAAATTTCCACAAATGATGACCACAATTAGCAATATTCCGAATATCAGAGCAGGGAAGTTATAGTCGGTGTCCTGGGTTTGTGCGGTGTTAATTTCGGCACCCAGAACTAGCACGGTGTTGTTTGAGACGGTGAGGTTGGCTGGCATTTCTGCAGACAGCCGCTCTTGCACCTAAAAAGATCCACTCTCCCTTTCTCCTAATAGAAGAAGATGAAGTTCAATCACGGCAGGTCCGAGAGAAAGCAGCAGTCTTGAAAGGGATTTTCATGTAGGCATCTCTTCAAATAGGTATACAGGATGGGTTTCTTTTGCCATCTCGAAGTCTTCATCACTGAAAACTCTGTTGAGACGCCTTGTTGTTGTCCTTTATTATATTTTCAGCACTGTGCACGCTGGACAGAGCCACAGAGTGTCATGCTTTCCAGCAACAAGCTTGCTCTTCATGCGCGCTCTCTACGCGGGGTTCCTGCTGACAATAACAGGCAGCAAAATTACTGCCAGTCGACCCTGACCCATTGGATTCATTCCCTTTAATGTATCTATTTAAAATCCAGTCACTTTGGCACAACACTAGTGTGTTTCTCCCCAAGCCCAGTTATTTCCAGTTGAACTGATTTATCAAGTTTATCAAGTGTGCCGTTCCGAATCCAGGGGCTTAAAACCGATTACCTGTACTGGTTGTTTTCATGGTCTGCCCTTGAATCCTAGTCCAAGAAGCAATTTAATATTTCTGAGCATGCATTTGTTTCCTATCAGTCACAGGGAAAGTGACTATTGGAGTGGGAGTTTTTGTGTGACCGATGGCACCATGGAAAGCTAATTTCAGTAGACATTCTGAGTGTGAAATGTCATGCAATTGCCAATTAAAACTCTCTCTGACACACTTCAATGAGATTATACAGAATGCATAAAGCACTTCTGTAGCCAAATATCTTATTCATCCATTGTTTTAAGCGTTAAATGACCTGGCATGATGGTGCATTGTATAATGATGCAGTGATCACTTATAAGGTTTAACAAGAATTGAAGCTTTCTGCCAATATTAGATATGTCTATTCCTGGGAAATATTCTTGTGATTCATGCTAATAGCATTAGCCTGTGTTAGCTCAACCGTCCCATGAAAGGGACACTGATTCTTAAGAAGTTTTAAAGCCCTATAACTGAGTCAACCTTTAAAGTAACTGTCCAGTGTTTCTAGATTTCTATGAAATATGACCTAGAATGAATTACAATGGCAAAATGTGTAGCAGGAATTTTGCTTTAAAACGGCAAAATATTCTCTCAGACTCATGACGACGTGTAGAATTGCATTATAAAACTACACATTTTTCCACTTATCCTTCCACTTATACTGTTTTCAGAAAAATTCTTCCATATACCACTCAAGAGAGGCATAATAAGTCATGTCAAACTGTGTAGAATTGTAGGAAATTGCGTTTTCAAATGTCAGAAGAATTTCCGGGGGAGGACCCCACCGGAGCCTCGTCTACTGTTCAGTCCCCTCAATATCTACACCACGTTTTGTCCCTTAATACACTATGACCACAAAATTGCTTATTAAAGCACGACCTATACTATAAGGTCCCACTTTAAAAGACGTTCAGGTAATAAAGGCTTCATAAAGCCTTCTGAATGCTGTTACAGTGTTACAAAGCATGTATCACCGTACGTCATGCTTTATAAAGGGTTCAATAAGTGGCACAGCTGTGACAATCACCAATTTCAAATGTCACATAACTCAACATGTCGAATATTATATAAATGTGTGCTTTATAAAGGATTGTCACACCCTGACCTGAGATATCTCGGTTTTCTTTATATTTTGGTTAGGTCAGGGTGTGACTAGGGTGGGTACGCTAGTTTTTGTACTGTCTAGGGTTTTTTGTATGTCTGGGGTTTTTGTAGGTCTAGGTGATTTGTATGTCTATGGTGGCCTGATATGGTTCCCAATCAGAGGCAGCTGTTTATCGTTGTTTCTGATTGGGGATCATATTTAGGTAGCCATTTCCCTTTGGTGTTTGTGGGATCTTGTTCTATGTTTAGTTGCCTTTCTGACTATTCGTATGGCTTCACGTTTCGTTTGTGCTTGTTTGTTTTGTTTTGCTGAGTTTCGGTTTTATTAAAAAACATGTGGAACTCTACTCACGCTGCGCCTTGGTCTCATCTTTATGACGAACGTGACAAGGATGACATTTTGTGCTGAAGGATGGCACACGCTCTAAATTGAAGTCATGTTAGTCACATTACACAACATCTAAATCAAATCAAACTTTATATTTCACATGTCCCGAATACAACAAGTGTAGACTTTACAGTGAAATGCTTACTTACAAGCCCTTAACCAACTGCAGTTCAAGAAAGAGAAAATGTTTACCAAGTAGACTAAAATAAAAAGTAATACTAAAAGTAACACAATAAGAATAACAATAACAAGGCTATATACAGGGGGTACCGAGTCAGTGTGCCGGGGTACAGGGTAGTTGAGGCAATCTGTACATGTAGGTGGGGGGGGAAGTGACTATGCATAGGTAACAAACAGTGAGTGTACAAAAGGGAAGGGGGGTCAATGTAAATTGTCCGGTGGTGATTTTATGAATTGTTCAGCAGTCTTTTGGCTTGGGGGTAGAAGCTGTTGAGGAGCTTTTTGGTCCTACACTTGGCGCTCTGTACCGCTTGCCGTGCGGTAGCAGAGAAAACAGTCTATGACTTGGGTGACTGGAGCCACTGACAATTTTATGCGTTTTCCATTGACACCGCCTATTATATAGGTCCTGGATGGCAGAAAGCTTGGCCCCAGGGATGTACTAGGCCATTTGCGTTACCCTCTGTAGCGCCTTATGGTCAGATGCCGAGCAGTTGCCAGGCGGTGATGCAGCCGGTCAGGATGCTTTGTTGGTGCAGCTGTGGAGTGCGATTGACATTCCGTCATCTGTGGATCTGTTGGGGCGGTATGCGAATTGGAGTGGGTCTAGGGTGTCGGGGAGGATGCTGTTGATGTGAGCCATGACCAGCATTTCAAAGCACTTCATGGCTAGTGACGTGAGTGCCACGGGGCGGTAATAATTTAGGCAGGTTACCTTTGCTTCCTTGGGCACAGGGACTATGGTGGTCTGCTTGAAACATGTAGGTATTACAGAGGTTGAAAATGCCAGTGAAAACTCTTGACAGTTTGTTCATCACATACCTTGAGTACACATCCTGGTAATCTGTCTGGCCCTGAGGCTTTGTGAATGTTAACCTGTTTAATAAAGGTTTTGTTCACATCGGCTATCGTCATCCAGAACAGCTGGTGCTCTCATGCATGCTTCAGTGTTGCTTGCCTCGTAGTGAGCTTAAAAGGCATTTAGCTCGTCTGGTAGGCTTGCGTCACTGGGCAGCTTGCGTCTGGGTTTCCCTTTGCAGTTTGTAATATTTTTCAAGCCCTGCCACATCCAACGGCGTTAGAGCCAGTGTAGTAGGATTCAATCTTAATCCTGTATTCACACTTTGCTTGTTTGATTGTTCGTCTGAGGTCTTGGTAGGATTTCTTATAAGCGTCCGGATTAGTGTTCCGCTCCTTGAAAGCGGCAGCTCTAGCCTTTAGCTCTATGCGGATGTTGCCTGTAATCCATGGCTTCTGGTTGGAATATGTATGTACAGTCACTGTAGGGATGACGTCAACGATGCGCTTATTGATGAAGCCGATGACTGAGGTGGTGTATTCCTCATTGCCATTGGATGAATCCTAGAACATTCCAGTCTGTGCTAGCAAAACAGTCCTGTAGTGTAGCATCCGCGTCATCTGACCACTTCCGTATTGAGCGAGTCACTGGTACTTCCTGCTTAGTTTTTGCTTGTATGCAGGAATACAATAATTGTCAGATTTGCCAAATGGAGAGTGGGGGAGAGCTTTGTATGCATCTCTGTTTGTGGAGTAAAGGTGGTCCAGGTTGTTTTCCCCCCTGGTTGCACATGTGACTTGCTGTTAAAAATGTGGTAAAACGGATTTAAGTTTGCCTGCATTAAAGTCCCCGGCTACTAGGAGTGTCGCTTCTGGGTGAGCATTTTCTTATTTGCTTATGGCCTTATAGAGTTGGATGAGAGCAGTCTTAGTGCCAGCTTAATTTTGTGGTGGTAAATAGACGGCTATGAATAATACAGATAAGGTACTCTACCTCAGTCGAGCAATACCTCGAGAGTTATTTAATATTAGACAACGCGCAGCAGCTGTTATTGACAAAAATACACACCTCCCACCCCTCGTCTTACCAGAGGTAGCGTCTCTGTTCTGCCGGTGCATGGAAAATCCCGCTAGCTCTATATTGTCCGTATCTTCGTTCAGCCACGTCTCTGTGAAACATAAGATGTTACAATTTTTAATGTCCCGTTGGTAGGATAATCTTAATCGTAGGTCATCCATTTTATTTTTCAATGATTGCACGTAAGCAAGAAGAATGGAAGGCAGTGGGAGTTTACTCGCTTGCCTCTGGATTTTCAGAAGGATTCCCAATCTGCGGACCTTTTTCCGGCGTATTTTCTTCACCCAAGAGGTGAGAACTCGGAGAACTCGTTAAAGGAAAAAGTTTCTTCCAGTCTGCGGTGAGTAATTGCTTTTCTGATGTCCAGAAGATATTTTCAGTCATAAGAGATGGTAGCAGCAACATTATGTACACAATAAGTAATAAAATAAGTTAGACAAAACGCAAAAAAAAAAGACAAAATAGCACAACTGGTTGGGAGAATCTAATACATCAGCCATATTCTTTGGCGCCATCTTAAGGCTAGGGGGTAGTTTTCAGAAGTTCGGATGACTGACGTGCCCAAAGTAAACTGCCTGTTACTCAGGCCCTGTCACGCCCTGACCTTAGTTATCTTTGTTTTCTTTATTATTTAGTTAGGTCATGGTGTGACAAGGGTGGTTTGTGTAGTTTTTGTATTGTCTAGGGGCTTTTGTATGTTAATGGGGTTTTTCTAGTCTAGGTGTTTTTATGTCTATGGTTGCCTAGATTGGATCTCAATCAGAGGCAGCTGTTTATCGTTGTCTCTGATTGGGGACCATATTTAGGTAGCCATATTCCTTGGATAGTTTGTGGGTTGTTATTCTATGTTTAGTTGCCTGTTTGCACTAGTCATATAGCTTCACGGTTTGTTTTGTGGTTTTGTATAGTTTTGTTCAGTGTTCGTTCTTTTCATTAAAAGAGTTATGTACGCCCTATCAAGCTGTGCCTTGGTCTCCTCATTATAATGACCGTGACAGACCCAGAAGCTAGGATATGCATATAATTAGCGTTGTATAGAAATTAGCATTGGATAGAAAACACTCTGAAATTTCTAAAACCTGTTAAAATAATGTCTGTGGGTATAACAGAACGTATATGGCAGGCCATTCAAATTCTTGTCTATGGGATATTCAAAGGAATTCCTCCCAGATTGCAGTTCCTATGGCTTCCACTAGATGTCAACAGTCTTTAGAAATGGTTTCAGTCTTGTTTTTTGAAAAATGAGTTAGTAGTTATAGTTTTTCAGGGTGGCTCCCATTTGGACTGTCGTCTTGTGAGGGCGTGCACTTCGTTATTTATCTCCGGTATTGAACATACTACATTCCGTCTTAAATTTTTTATTTTATTACATATTAACTTCTTAGTGATCCCTTCGCACGCCAATCCTGTTAACGGGATTGACTTGACAACACTCAGTGAAATAGCAGTGCGCCAAATTCAAAAACAGAAACACTTATAATAATAATTCATAAATCATACAAGTGTTATACATTGGTTTAAAGATTAACTTCTTATTAATCCAGCCACAGTGTCAGATTTCAAAAAGGAAAAAAAGCAAAACATGCTATTATCTGAGGACAGCACCCCATCAAACAAACACATGAAAAACATATTTCATATTTCAACACGCCAGGCACGACACAGAATTCAGAAATAACGATATAATTCATGCCTTACCTTTGAAGATCTTCTCTGTTGCCACTCCAATATGTCCATTAAACATCACAAATACTCCTTTTGTTCGATTAACCTCTCTAGGGTATGTGGGGTGCTAGCATCCCACCTGGCCAACATCCAGTGAGATTGCAGAGCGCCCAATTCAAATACAGAAATACTCATGAAAAAAATCAGAATACAAAACATATTTTACATAGTTTTAAAGATGAACTTCTTGTGAATCCAACCACGGTGTCAGATTTAAAAAATGCTTTACGGCGAAAGCATACCTTAGCACAGAATAATCATCAGTAACCAGCCATATAGAAGAGTTACACAAGTCAGAAATAGAGATAAAATGAAACCCTTACCTTTGATGATCTTCATTTGGTGGCACTCAGAAGACATTAATTTACTCAAGAAATGTTATTTTTGTTCGATAAAGTCTCTTTATATCCAGAAACCTCAGTTTTGTTCGCGTGTTTTCTTCAGTAATCCACAGGCTCAAACGCAGTCAAAACAGGCAGTCAAAAAAATCCAAATTGTATCCGTAAAGTTCATAGAAACATGTCAAACGATGTTTATATTCAATCCTCAGGTTGTTTTTAGCCTAAATGATCTATAATATTTAAACCGGACAATAACTTTGTCAATATAAAAGGTAAACAAGAAAGGCACTCTCTCGGGATTGCGCATGAAAAAGCTCTGTGACACGATAGGGTCCACTCGTTCAGACTGGTCTTACTCCTTCATTCATCAGAATAGAAGCCTGAAACAATTTCTAAAGACTGTTGACATCTAGTGGAAGGCATGGGAACTGCAATTTGAGTCCTAAGTCAATGGATACTGTAATGGCATTGAATAGAAAACTACAAAACCAAAAAGAAAACTACTTCCTGAATGGATTTTTCTCAGGTTTTCGCCTGCCATATATGCATATCATATCTTCTGGGCCTGAGTAGCAGGCCATTTAATTTGGGCATGCTTTTCATCCAAAATTCTGAATGCTGCCCCCTACCCTAGAGAAGTTAATTCCGTCGTTATATCTCCAAATTGTCCATTTATTTGGCGCGTTTGATTCAGAAAATGCATGACAAAGTATCTAATAAGTTACCTGTAAACTTGATCCAAACATTTCAAATAATTTTCCTAATCCAACTCTAGGTATTTTTAACCGTAAATAATCGATCAAATTTAAGACGGAATAAAGTGTGTTCAATACCGGACGAAAACAATGTGGAGCGAGCTTTCAGGTCGCGCGCCCCAACCACAACAGTACACTTGGCTATCCACCCAGATAGGAAATGGCAACTTCTTAATTTCTCAAAGGAAAAACATCAACCAATTTCTAAAGACTGCTGACATCTAGTGGAAGCGATAGGAACTGCAAGCAAGTGCCTTAGAAATCTAGATCCACATAGAAACCCATTGAAAAGAGAGTGACCTCAAAAAAATACATTCTGGATGGTTTGTCCTCGAGGTTTCGCCTGCCAAATAAGTTATGTTATACTCACAGACATAATTTTAACAATTTTAGAAACTTTAGAGTGTTCTCTATCCAAGTCTACCTATTATATGCATATCCTAGCTTCTGGGCCTGAGTAGCAGGCAGTTTACTTTGGGCACACTTTTTATCCGGACGTGAAAATAGTGCCCCGTAGCCTTAAGAAGTTGTACCTGATGATTGATTAGAAACGTCGTTTGACTTGTTTGGACGAAGTTTATTGGTATCTTTTGGGATTCCTTTGTCTGCATGTTGAACGAGTGGAACGGGTGGATTACTGAATCAAACGGGCCAACTAAACATACTTTTTTGGGATATAAAGAAGGACTTTATCGAACAAAACAACCATTTGTTGTGTAGCTGGGACCCTTGGGATTGCAAACAGAGGAAGATCTTCAAAGTTGTATTATTTATTTTATCGCTATTTCAGATTTTTGTGACGCCTCCGCTGGTTTGGAAAATGTTTTTAATGCTGGTGTATGCGGGACGCTGTCCTCAGATAATCGCATGGTATGCTTTTGCCGTAATGCCTTTTTGAAATCTGACAAAGCGGTTGGATTAACAAGAAGTTAAGCTTTTAAATGATGTAAGACACTTGTATTTGAATGTAATATTATGATTTTTGTATTTTGAATTTCACGCGCTAGGTAGGACAGTAGCATCCGGTGAAGATGCGCGAAATTCAAAATACAAAAGTAGTATTCATTCATAAAAATACAAGTGTTTCCACCATTCTGTAGCTTAGAATCTTGGATCTTAAAGATCTTCATCTTTTTGTAATCCAAATGGTCCCAGTTTCACAATTAATGGTCGTTTTGTTCGATAAAGTCCTTCTTTATATCCCAAAAATGTCAGTTTATTTGGCGCATTTGATTCAGAAATCCACCTGTTCCAACTCGCCCAACAGGTATAGGAAAGAATCTAAAAAGTTACCTGTAAACTTTGACCAAACAATTCAAACAACATTTCTAATCCAATCTCAGGTACCCTAATATGTAAATAATCAAATTCAATACGGAATATACTGTGTTCAATTATATGCATATCCTAGCTTCTGGGCCTGACTAACAGGCAGTTTACTTTGGGCACCTCAGTCATCCAAACTTCAGAATACTGCCCCCTACCTTGAATAAGTTAAGAAGTTTCCCAGAAACTTCCGTCCAAATGCACGGAAGGTCTGGTGGACCAACAACATCAAAATTCGCCTTCATTAGTTAGGTCAAATTTTAAGAAGATAAATTGTGTAAATGGGCAGGGTTTAGCCATAATTATGACTTTGTGTCTGTGTTAACTAGTGACAACCAGGGAGAAAGAAAAAACGTATTACTAGCAACGGACAAAGCCTGATGACAAAAACTTTACTCAGTAAGGTCACTCCCATAGAATTCTATAGTCACTCCCACTTAGTCCAATTTTGAATGGTTGATATCCCAGGCTTATACAGTGGGGAGAACAAGTATTTGATACACTGCCGATTTTGCAGGTTTTCCTACTTACAAAGTATGTAGAGGTCTGTACTTTTTATCATAGGTACACTTCAACTATGAGAGAAGGAATCTAAAACAAAAATCCAGAAAATCACATTGTATGATGTTTAAGTAATTATTTTGCATTTTATTGCATGACATAAGTATTAGATACATCAGAAAAGCATGACTTTGACATGCAGCTTATAAAGGCTTTATAAGCTGCATGTCAATGTGCATGACCCAGTCCGAGCTGCACGTTTTCACTTGGTTAGTTAGTATAATCGCAGAGTCTATCTGGTCCATGAGCTCATGCAAGCAGTCATATCGACCATGGCGTCTGACATTTCAGTAGGGTACCACCTACCTATTACTATTTAGCTGCCAAGCTCCTGGAGGAGGGCTTGAAGTTACAAAAATGTGTTTGGATTTATTATAGCAACTGACTGAGTTGTTGCTGACATGATATCTGTAATTCAGTACAATACCCTATTCTTATCCTTGCTCTCCATCTTCTTCTTTTTTTTTACCTAACTATGAAAGTCAGTTAAGAACAAATTCTTGTTTACAATGTCTGCCTACCAGGGAAATGCCTTGTTCAGGGGCAGAAAGACAGATGTTTTACCTTGTCAGCTCAGGGATTCAATCCAGCAACCTTTCAGGTCACCCAGCAACCATTCAATGTCGCCCAATCTGGGGAATTAGCATGAACAGAATAGATCTTAAAAGTGGTCATGCAACCATCATAATAATGTGACTGAATATCTTATGACCTTTTTCAAGAACCTTGATTGACTAAATTGAATGGAACATAGCCTAAAAGGCAACATTATTGATTAAGATCAATAGCAAGTGCACTATGACATTCATGATCTATAGCCTAAGCCTACTAATCAAATAGGTTTCAATTTCAATATCCACAAGAGAGTTGTTTTGACGTCAGCAATGACATCAATTCTACTTTCAGGCTAATTAAATTTCATTTTCAATTTAATCAATTTCATTATCCTTTACCAAGAGGAAATATTTGACATTGTGTTGCTATTTTACGTCAACTTATTCCACCCTTGCTTGGAAATGGTGTGAAAATAACATTATGATATCTTCCATAAATGGTGTAAGTGCTATTAACGTTGTTTCCTCCTCGGTTTCACACTTTGACTCTTAGTGCTCAGTCAAGCGCCTTCTTTCACTATTTTCACTTTGCTGTCATCCAATTACATCCTCAGTTTCAAGCATCTAGATGGGCGTGTGTCATTTATAATAGAAAAAAAAGCATGGTTCTGTCTGAAACGGCTCCCTATTCCCTATATAGTGCACTACATTAGACCAGAGCCCTATCCCTGGTCATAAGAAGAGCACTCTATAGGGAATAGGGTTCCATTTCGAATGCACCCCATGCTCATTTACATTTGAGACTTGATGATATGATGAGGAGTCTATCAACATAATCAGGAGTTCTACCCTCTGCCGTTTTAGCCCATGGAGACTTGTAAGTGTGCCTTACAAATGACCTTAATAATGCTGAATGTTCTTAACATTATCCACTCAGCATTCTGTGGTGGTCATTGGGATGCATTTTACGATGAGCTACTGTCATGTACAGTAATGGAAGCTATGAATCCTAGGCGTGTTCCCTTAGAAATCAGTTCATACTGTATAGCATCATATCATGGTATCATCTCCGATAAGATAAGCAGTCCTGCAACATTATGTTGTTGAAATCCATGAAAATTAAGCTAATTGATTGCAACGAAATTGGCCATTTTCATTTACAGTGCCTTGCGAAAGTATTCGGCCCCCTTGAACTTTGCGACCTTTTGCCACATTTCAGGCTTCAAACATAAAGATATAAAACTGTATTTTTTTGTGAAGAATCAACAACAAGTGGGACACAATCATGAAGTGGAACAACATTTATTGGATATTTCAAACTTTTTTAACAAATCAAAAACTGAAAAATTGGGCGTGCAAAATTATTCAGCCCCTTTACTTTCAGTGCAGCAAACTCTCTCCAGAATTTCAGTGAGGATCTCTGAATGATCCAACGTTGACCTAAATGACTAATGATGATAAATACAATCCACCTGTGTGTAATCAAGTCTCCGTATAAATGCACCTGCACTGTGATAGTCTCAGAGGTCCGTCAAAAGCGCAGAGAGCATCATGAAGAACAAGGAACACACCAGGCAGGTCCGAGATACTGTTGTGAAGAAGTTTAAAGCCGGATTTGGATACAAAAAGATTTCCCAAGCTTTAAACATCCCAAGGAGCACTGTGCAAGCGATAATATTGAAATGGAAGGAGTATCAGACCACTGCAAATCTACCAAGACCTGGCCGTCCCTCTAAACTTTCAGCTCATACAAGGAGAAGACTGATCAGAGATGCAGCCAAGAGGCCCATGATCACTCTGGATGAACTGCAGAGATCTACAGCAGAGGTGGGAGACTCTGTCCATAGGACAACAATCAGTCGTATATTGCACACATCTGGCCTTTATGGAAGAGTGGCAAGAAGAAAGCCATTTCTTAAAGATATCCATAAAAAGTGTTGTTTAAAGTTTGCCACAAGCCACCTGGGAGACACACCAAACATGTGGAAGAAGGTGCTCTGGTCAGATGAAACCAAAATTGAACTTTTTGGCAACAATGCAAAACGTTATGTTTGGCATAAAAGCAACACAGCTGAACACACCATCCCCACTGTCAAACATGGTGGTGGCAGCATCATGGTTTGGGCCTGCTTTTCTTCAGCAGGGACAGGGAAGATGGTTACAATTGATGGGAAGATGGATGGAGCCAAATACAGGACCATTCTGGAAGAAAACCTGATGGAGTCTGCAAAAGACCTGAGACTGGGACGGAGATTTGTCTTCCATCAAGACAATGATCCAAAACATAAAGCAAAATCTACAATGGAATGGTTCAAAAATAAACATATCCAGGTGTTAGAATGGCCAAGTCAAAGTCCAGACCTGAATCCAATCGAGAATCTGTGGAAAGAACTGAAAACTGCTGTTCACAAATGCTCTCCATCCAACCTCACTGAGCTCGAGCTGTTTTGCAAGGAGGAATGGGAAAAAATGTCAGTCTCTCGATGTGCAAAACTGATAGAGACATACCCCAAGCGACTTACAGCTGTAATCGCAGCAAAAGGTGGCGCTACAAAGTATTAACTAAAGGGGGCTGAATAATTTTGCACGCCCAATTTTTCAGTTTTTGATTTGTTAAAAAAGTTTGAAATATCCAATAAATGTCCTTCCACTTCATGATTGTGTCCCACTTGTTGTTGATTCTTCACAAAAAAATACAGTTTTATATCTTTATGTTTGAAGTCTGAAATGTGGCAAAAGGTCGCAAAGTTCAAGGGGGCCGAATACTTTCGCAAGGCACTGTATAAGATTCAGCCATTCATTAAATACACACTGAAAAAATATACACGCAACATGTAAAAGTGTTGGTCCCATGTTTCATGAGCTGAAATAAAAGCACAAAAAGTTTACTTCTCTCAAATTGTGTGCAAAAAAAATGTGTTTACATCCCTATTAGTGAGCATTTCTTTGTTGCCAAAATAATCTCTCCATCTAACAGATGTGGCATATCAAGAAGCTGATTAAACAGCCTGTTTATTACACAGGCGCACCTTGTGCAGAGGACAATCAAAGGCCACATTTTTGTCACACCACACAATGCCACAGATGTCTGTGGCATGGAGCGTGCAATTGGTATGCTGACTGCAGGAATGTCCCACAGAGCTTTCTCTAACATAAGCCGCATCCAAAGTCTTTTTTAGAGAAATTGGCAGTTCCTCCAACCGGCCTCACAAATGCAGACCATGTGTATGGCGTTGTGTGGGCGAGCGGTTTTCTGAAGTCAGCGTTGTGAACAGAGTGCCCCATGGTGGCGGTGGGGTTATGGTATGAGCAGGCATAAGTTACTGACAACAAACACAATGGCATTTTATGTATGGCAATTTGAATGCACAGAGATACCGTGAAGAGATCCTGAGGCTGATTGTTGTGCCATTCATCTGCCGCCATCACCTCATATTTTAGCATGATAATGCACGACCCAATGTCGCAAGGATCTGTACACAATTCTTGGAAGCTGAAAATGGCCCAGTTCTTCCATGGCCTGCATACTCACCAGACATGTCACCCCCTAAGCATGTTTGGGATGCTCTGGATCCACGTGTATTACAGCGTGTTCCAGTTCCCGCCAAAATCCAGCAACTTTGAACAGCAATTGAAGAGGAGTGGGACAACATTCCACAGGCCACAATCAACAGCCTGATCAACTCTATGCGAAGGAGATGCGTCGTGCTGCATGAGGCAAATGGTGGTCACACCAAATACTGACTGGTTTTCTGATCCACTCCCCTCTTTCTTTTTAAGGTATATATGACCAACCCTGGAGTTACACGTGCCATACTGTACCAACTGAACAACAAAGGACCAAAGGATATCTGTATTCCCAGTCCTGTGAAATCCAGGATGATAACGACTACATCAACCATGATTCTTCGCTAGTTACTGCCACTATTTTTTTGGTGCCATTCAGCCCCATTCAGAAATACTGTATGGCTCGCTTCAAATTAAAATGCTTCATATGCCATCAGGAGTTTTCCATAAGAATATGTGGATGACATCAGCACTATCACTATCTACTGGTTTTAATGTCTATGGACCAAACATGTCTTCAGGTGCAATGTTAGCTATGCAAATATTCCTCTCACATTACACAGAGAGAGGCTATGCATTTAGCTAGTTACATCACAGCATCATAGTCTAGTGTCATGGCATAGTCTATCAAATAATGACTTTAAAAAAAATGTAACTACTTACCAACAACACACCACATTAGAAGCTAGTCAGATGTAATTCATATCCTGGCCATCTGCCTAAGATTGTTTAACAAATTTATGGAAGCCCATTTCACACAATAGTAGCAATTTCCGGAGCAAGGACAAGTACTCACCACTGTCTGGGGAAGACATTCCAGTGGTTGAGTTTGTTTTCCGTGACAAGGTGCCCTGGGTGGGCGGTGTTTGCTTATTTTTTATCATTACATTAGTCGTCCTAAGGAGAGGTCTCTGGCCGCTCGGGGCACTGGGCCCATGCAAAGCGAACTCGCCCAGTCTTTTCCCAGAAAACACTTTGCCACCACATGATAATAGGCAAAAGGGGGCATGAATTGTTGACATAATTGTAATTCAAACCCAAACCCTGGAGTTACACGTGCCATACTGTACCAACTGAGCAACAAAGGACCACAACTATATTTCAACAAAATAATGCAGGAATGCTAATTTGATCTGTTCCTAACTACAGAAACAACTTCGGAACAATCCTATATGGGTGGTGTGGAAATCCTCCTTCTTGTTCTTTTTGGGAGGTGGAACAACCCTCTGGTCAAAAGTCGTGCACTACATATGGAATAGTGCACCACTTCAGAAGCAGACAATATGTGACCGCTCTACAGCCCAGGTTCAGAATGACAACAATGGAGTGTACTGGTGTTCTGGCAGCGTTAGAGTGGCCAGATAAACATTCAGTCAAAACAGATCAGGGCTCCACTCACTCCACAGCTCCTTCCGAGCCAGACACAAGCATTCCAACAGTGGAGGGTCATTAGAGAAGGGTTAAATGGCACACTATTCCCTAAATGCAGTAGTGCACTACTTTTGACCAGAGCCCTATGAACAGAGCCCTAAGTAGTCAAAAGTAGTGCACTATATAGGGACTAGTGCAATTTGGAACGCAGAGATGGTCCCGTTGACAAACTTTTTCAACGATTCTAGTTGCCTCTTCATCATGCGGCCTGGCACTGCTGCACATTCAATTAGGAGAATCTCAATCTGCCTAGCCAATTTCCACTACAGCATAAGCACACTCATCTCCCTGACTGATTGTCATTTGCTTTAGAAGGACTATTTTTGGGGCGAGGTCAGATGGAATATCTGTCATACAGTGTAGCTGGCACATTTATTCTACTGCGGTTGTTATGTCATTTTGTCGGTTGGAACTATTTTCTTGAGAAATCTAATTGCCTGAACATCTGCACTGACTCTGACTTTGAAGGCTTTTGAAGTTGACTTCAAGATCTGGCAGATTGCAACCCTAAATCATCCCCAACCCCCAGCACCCTTTGCCTGTGGCTTGGAACAGAAATGTTATTTTCCTCAATAAGAAGCCAACAAGAAGCTCAACAGAAAAAAATAACTTACGAATTAACCACTGACAACCAAAATGAAACAGTGGGGTTTTAAAATGTGTTCTGAAAGGCATCCAAAAGACAAATTAGTAGGAAAAGATCAGAATTAACTCCCACAATCATTTACAGGCACATTGGTTGGACTCATAGAGAATGATAGAGAAAGCATCCCTATGGTGTTTGTAAGCGCACGGCAGCGCCATTGAGGCAATCTCCATTTTGAAGTAGTCAACTTTCTTCTTCACGATTGGCTGATCCCCCTGATGACCCGGTTGGACATGACTCCAACAGGGTCACCAGGAAGGATCAGCCAATGAAGTTGGAAGTCTCCCCCAGGTGACTACATTAAAATGGTGGAAGCCCTAAATGACGCCGCCTATGCTAATACAGCCTTTTGGCCACTAGAGGCCTTTATCATTCTCTACGGTTTGATTTAAAAATTCTTAAGGATTAGACCCTTTTTTTTCTAATTTTTGCCTAAAATTACATTCCCAAATCTAACTGCCTGTAGCTAAAGGCCTGAAACAAGGATATGCATATTATTGGTACCATTTGAAAGGAAACCATTTTTAAGTTTATGGAAATGTGAAAGGAATGTAGTAGAATATAACACAATAGATCTGGTAAAAGATAATACAAAGATAAAAAATCAAATGTTATTTTGTATTTATTTTGTACCATCATCTTTGAAATGCAAGAGAACGGCCATAAAGTATTATTCCAGCCCAGGTGTAATTTAGATTTTGGCCACTAGATGGCATCAGTGCATGTGCAAAGTTTTAGACTGAGCCATTGAAACATTGTAATTCTGTTCAAAATGTTTTATCAAGTCTGACCAAATGTGCCTAATTTGTTTATTAATAACTTTTCATGTTCAAAATTGTGTACTCTCTGCAAACAATAGCATGATATTATTTCACTGCAATAGCTACTGTAAATTGGGCAGTGCAGTTAGATTAACAAGAATTTAAGCTTTCTGCCAATATCAGATTTGTCTATGTCCTGGGAAATGTTCCTGTTATTTACAACCTCATGCTAATCACATTAGCCTACGTTAGCTCAACCGTCCCGTGGAAGGGACACCGATCCCGAAGAAGGTGCATTAGTTCCACCACTTTCTCATGAAGAGTTACACATAGTAGTCGTATCATCTAGGCCACCTCTGTTGCTCTACAGATGCCCTTGAAGACTGTTGTACTAATAATATACCATATCAATCTGTCTCAGTTCGTTCGGTGTCTCTGACTGTAGCAGATAAGCAATGAGGCTCTGTCTGTGTTCTTCGACAGAGTATGGTTAAGTATTACAGTAGTGTGACTGTTTATTTATTAGTGCTTGAATAAAATTATTTTAGCGGAAAGAACAAAAGGACATCTGGCTCTGGCATTTCAGATAGGAAATTCACTGATTAGAAATATTTTACTTAAATGATATTTGAATCTAATTTCAATAAAAGTGGTTGACATCATTCACGGGTAATTACATTCCTTTCAGTGTGACTTTTTGAGGAGGATCATCTGGGGGAAAATGAGGTGGAGGGTATTCCTCAAAACTTCCAGGACACATTTTTTAATAAGCAGGAAGCTTCTGGAAAGCATCCAGGTTCAGCTTGTTTTTTGGATGGAAGCCGCTGGGTTGTGTGATATGAAATGAGTCAGTAAACAAACCCATTGATTTCTCTATTCCTGCAATTTGGTATTGATCGAGCGAGACCAAAGGGAAATACAGTATGATGTTGCCACTTCCTTGTTTTAATCAAATCAATACCTTGGGGGTGAGAGCTCTAAAACTCAATAGGCCTATTATGTGCTGTCTCTATAGCTTTGGCCATTACTCCAACATCATAACTTTGTCTGGTTGTATCTAAATCTTAAACAGAAGGCGACCCTCAAAAGGATGAACGTAATCAAAACAGTAAGTCTTCATAAAATCACATCTAGTATAAGTTGTAATAATTTAATATGAGCTGAGAGACTATTATTTCACTGATTCTATTGGTGGTTCTTAGGGCCCGATTCAGGCTTAAGAAATGTACACCTTTTCTACGCAAGCTTTCCTACGCACTTCTTAGTAGTTGGTATTCAGACTTACCTTATGCAGGTGCATAACGGGCTTTGCATGCATGGTTCCCTTGGCCGCTGAATAAATGTAATTCAACGCTCCCATTTGCTGGCTCAAATATTTTCTTATGTTTGAGTTTGCATTCAGTAGGGTTTTCATGACATTTATCTTAAGCCAACCCTTTAAATACAGTGTACCTTCCATTACAATTTTGTTGACAGACTCATTAGAATAAATAGAGAGAAGGGGTTCAGAATATAGGGATCAATGGAAAAAAAAGTTTACAATAGGGGTTGAATAATAGTCATATAAATCTACCCTAATCCTGATGGAACTGTATAACAACGGTCCATTCGTCATGCCCCAGTGCCCCAGGCTTCAGGTTTAAACTGTGTGGTCTGAGTTCCATAATGATTCAAACAGGCTACAAGTCCCAAATAATTGCACAACTTTAGCCTAATGTGATCATGTATTGTTAGCGACCCTCAGGAACAACTAGACAGATGTGACCTTGTGAATATGCTGGAGGAAACAGGTACAAAAGTATCTTTATCCACAGTAAAACAAGTCCTATATCGACATAACCTGAAAGGCCACTCAGCAAGGAAGAAGCCACTACTCCAAAACCTCCATAAAAAAGCCAGACTACGGTTTGCAACTGCACATTGGGATAAAGATCGTGCTTTTTGGAGAAATGTCCTCTGGTCTGATGAAACAAAAATAGAACTGTTTGGCCATAATGACCATCGTTATGTTTGGAGGAAAAAGGGGGAGGGAGGCTTGCAAGCCGAAGAACACCAGCCCAATCGTGAAGCAAGGGGGTGGCAGCATCATGTTGTGGGGGTGCTTTGCTGCAGGAGGGACTGGTGCACTTCACAAAATAGATGATCATGAGGAGGAAAAGTATGTGGATATATTGAAGCAATATCTCAAGACATCAGTCAGGAAGTTAAAGCTTGGTTGCAAATGGGTTTTCCAAATTAACAATGACTCCAAGCATACTTCCAAAGTTGTGGCAAAATGGCTTAACTTGTTATGGCTGCAATCCCGATATCAGGATAAGTGTCATCAACAACCGCTGAATAGCATAGCACTACATACAATAAATATTACTATAAATATTTTTATTCATGAAATCACAAATGGAATATAGGAAAACACAGCTTAGCCTTTTGTTAATCCACCTGTCGTGTCAGATTTTGAAATGATGCTTTAAAGCGAAAGCAATCCAAACATTTGTGTAAATTTATCCATCTCAAGATAAACATTAAGTGCACTTAGCATCAGGTCACGAAAATCAGAAAAGCAATCAAATTAGTCATTTACCTTTGATGATCTTCGGATGTTTTCACTCACGAGACTCCCAGTTACACAACAAATGTTCCTTTTGTTCCATAAAGATTAGTTTTAGATCCAAAATACCTCCGTTTGTTTGTCGCGTTATGTTCAGAAATCCACAAGAAAGAGCGGTCACGACAACGCAGACAAATTCCAAATAGTTTCCATAATGTCCACAGAAACATGTCAAACGTTTCTTATAATCAATCCTCAGGTTGTTTTTAAAATATATAATCGATAATATATCAACCGCAAATGTCTTTCACAGTAGGAGAGGGAAAAGCAATACCTATTCAAACTTTGTTGCGTGAGCAAAACTCATGTGACCACTTGATGCGATGTTATCGTTCTGGCTCATTTTTCAAAATAAAAGCCTGAAACTATGTCTGAAGACTGTTGACACCTTACTGGTGCTCTTCTATGCCGTCCCTGGGAGGGGTGCGTCACTTGAGTGGGTTGAGTCACTGACGTGATCTTCCTGTCTGGGTTGGCACCCCACCTTGGGTTGTGCCGTGGCAGAGATCTTTGTGGGCTATACTCTGCCTTGTCTCAGGATAGTAAGTTGGTGGTTGAAGATATCCCTCTAGTGGTGTGGGGGCTGTGCTTTGGCAAATTGGGTGGGGTTATATCCTTCCTGTTTGGCCCTGTCTGGGGGTACCATCGGATGGGGCCACAGTGTCTCCTGACTCCTCCTGTCTCAGTCTCCAGTATTTATGCTGCAGTAGTTTATGTGTCGGGGGGCTAGGGTCAGTTTGTTATATCTGGAGTACTTCTCCTGTCTTATCCGGTGTCCTGTATGAATTTAAGTATGCTCTCTCTAATTCTCTTCTCTTTTCAACTGTTCTGCCTGCGGCTATGGAACCCTGACCTGTTCACCGGACGTGCTACCTGTCCCAGACCTGCTGTTTTCAACTCTCTAGAGACAGCAGGAGTGGTAGAGATACTCTTAATGATCGACTATGAAAAGCCAATTGACATTTACTCCTGAGGTGCTGACTTGCTGCACCCTCGACAACTTCTGTGATTATTATTACTTGACCATGCTGGTCATTTATGAACATTTGAACATCTTGGCCATGTTCTGTTATAATCTCCACTCAGCACAGCCAGAAGAGGACTGGCCACCCCTCATAGCCTGGTTCCTCTCTAGATTTCTTCCTAGGTTTTGGCCTTTCTAGGGAGTTTTTCCTAGCCACCGCGCTTCTACACCTGCATTGCTTGCTGTTTGGGGTTTTAGGCTGGGTTTCTGTACAGCACTTTGAGACATCAGCCGACGTACGAAGTTTTACAAAAATACATTTGATTTGATGATTATTTATGGTTCACCGACTGTGCTGGATGTCAGAGAGGCTGCATTTGAGTTCTCCTGGTCAAACTGTTATTGGCCTATGATGTCTGTATCTCCTGATATTGGCATGCATTGTGGGTGTCTTAGGGTTAACTTTTTTTTATAACCTGGAGCAACATTGTTGTCTAATGTTAGATTGCTTGACAAGAAGCTCAGTCATGTGTGTTGTCCCAGGTGTATTACATGTGTGTTTTCAAGTGGTTGCGGGAATTGTTGACCCTGGTCTGGCCTTCATTTGGCAATACCAGAAGATGTTATGCTGTCTATAACGGATTGTCTTTGCTATGGCGTTTGATGCAAGCTAACTGGCTGAGGTGCTGAAGGTCTACAGGTCGCTGTCCATGAAGGTGAGGCCAGGTCAGAGTACAGCACAGCACCGCCACAGCATTGTGAAGGTGTTATCAGTTCAATTCAGTCCACCCTAGAGCACATATTATGCATTGTCAGAGTGGTGTGTGTTGAATGGCCTGAGGCACTACATCTGCCACCCTGAATTGATCTGTAGTTGTTTATGCAATGCCTTCAGAAAGTATTCACACCCCTTAACCTTTTCCAAAAAATGTTTTGGGTGTTACAGGCTGAATCTAAAATTGATTACATTTTGATTTTGTGTCACTGGCCTACACACAATACCCCATAATGTCAAAGGGGATGTTTTTAGAAATGTTTACAAATTAGTTAAAAGTGGAAAGCTGAAATGTCTTGAGTCAATAAGTATTATTATACTATAATATTATTATATATACTATTTATATTTTTGGCAACTTTTAATTGTACTACATTCCTAATGAAAATGATGTACTTTTTACCTCATACATTTTTGTTGACCCAAAAGTACTTGTTACATTTTCAACGCTTAGCAGGACAGGAAAATTGAGCTTCTGATGTGAAGGACTCACTAAACACATGCTTTGTTTGTAAATTATGTCTGAGTGTTGGAGCATGCCCCTGGCTATCCGTAAATGAAAAAAACAATAACATGAAAATGATGCCGTCTGGTTTGCTTAATACAAGGAATTTGATATTTATACTTTTACTTTTGATATTTAAGTTTTTAGCAATGACATTTACTTTTGATACTTAACTATATTTAAAACCAAATACTTTTAGGCTTTTACTCAAGTAGTATTTTACTGGGTGACTTTCACTTATACTTTTTTACTATTCTATTAAAGTATCTTTACTTTTACTCAAGTATGACAATTGGGTACTTTTTCCACCACTGCCGAAAAGACAGAGTGAAAATATGGAAGTCTGTACAGAATACAAATATACCAAAACATGCACCCTTTTTCCAATAAGGCACTAAAGTGAAATGGCAAAACATATGGCAAAGAAATGAACTTGATGTACTGAATACAAAGTGTTATGTTTGGGGCAAATCCAACACGCCACTGAGTACCACTTTTCATATTTTCATGCGTTGTACTGGCTGTATCATATTATGGGTAAGCTTGTCATCGATAAGGACTAGGGAGTCCAGTCTGGTCCAGTCTGCTTTCCAACAGATTCTGGGAGACAAATTCACCGTTCAGCAGGACAATAACCTAAAAGACAAGGACAAATATACACTAGAGTTGCTTACCAAGACAACATTGAATGTTCTTGAGCGGCCTGAGTTACAGTTTTGACTTAAATCGACTCGTTCAAATTTTTCTTCCACTTTGACATGAGTATTTTGTGATGATTGTTGACAAAAATGACAAATAAATGTTAATCCCCATTTGAAACACAATAACATTTGGAAAAGTTACATGACTTCATTATGCTGTGGGCCGATTAACTCTTATCAACACTGAATGCAAGGATTCCTTTGTGTTGTCATAGCAATGCCTCATTATCTCAGTAACCCTCTCTAGGCACATCTCTGTGAATCAAGTGGTGCTGTTGTCTTTATATCCTGTAGGTCTGATATCTGATTGGAAGTTCACTCAACAGTAATACTATTGGTTACTTATGCCTTGGATGTGGATCATTCACTTTACAATGTAACTACATCTGTTTGCCTTTAAATCAAATCAAATCAAATGTTATTTGTCACATACACATGGTTAGCAGATGTTAATGCGAGTGTAGCGAAATGCTTGTGCTTCTAGTTCCGACAATGCAGTAATAACCAACAAGTAATCTAACTAACAATTCCAAAACTACAGTCTTGTACACAGTGTAAGGGGATAAAGAATATGTACATAAGGATATATGAATGAGTGATGGTACAGAGCAGCATAGGCAAGATACAGTAGATGGTATCGAGTACAGTATATACATATGAGATGAGTATGTAAACAAAGTGGCATAGTTAAAGTGGCTAGTGATACATGTATTACATAAGGATACAGTCGATGATATAGAGTACAGTATATACGTATGCATATGAGATGAATAATGTAGGGTAAGTAACATTATATAAGGTAGCATTGTTTAAAGTGGCTAGTGATATATTTACATCATTTAATAGACACTTCTCAGGCCTTTCTTGATAGACAATTCTTGTAACTCATCAACAGTCCTGGTTGCGCATTGCTACATCATCTTTATGGAGTCAGATATCATGGTTTAATAATAGACTTTGTTAATATTAATTGCTTACTCTTATCGTGGGTTGGATGTGAGGTGTGTATATATAATATACATACAGTATATGATAAATATTACTTCACTACAATCTCTCAATGGTGACATTGGTAAATGTTTAATTGCACTGTATCTGCATGTAACCTCTTATCTGCTGGGTAAATGTATTAGGACAAAGTCAAAGATAGATGGATTGCTGTGTAGACAACAATGAGGCCAGACCATATCCAACCTTCTCCCTTGTTTAAGTACATTTGTTTACTGTACTAGTGGTAGCTACTCTCATCAAGCCACCTCATCCTGGGAACCATTACGAAACTTGCTCAATGTTATTAACCGCATAATTGTGTTTTTGTCTTTTAAATTAAGACATGATTTTCCTGCCCACTCAAAAAGGAGCAATGTGCGCAATGCAATGATATAAGTATTATGCATTAATTCACTAAACAGGACATTACGTTTGTAGATAGATCTAGCATAGCACATTATGCAAAACGCAAAGGTAAAGGGTGTCGATGTATAATTACTTAGCGGGAGCTATTTCATCTTTGCGGAAAAATAAATAACTATTTATTAAAATAAGACAGAGGGAGAACAAAGACAAATGATGTAGTGATCTATTTAAAGGGTTTCCACTTTTCTTAGAACAATTTTAAAAAATGACATTTAACCAGTGGACAGTCCTAAAGCCTTTGTTCGGGTTCCAATAACCACTTTTCAAATGAGTGTCATGTCATTACCCAGCACCTGCATAGCTTCCTGTGGCACAAAATAACCCTGGTTCCTTCTCAACTGACCCCATAGTGCTCTGGTCAAAATAAGTGCACTATAAAGGGAATAGGGTGCCATTTGGGATGCATCCCATCTGATTAGTTTGGTCAGCCCCAGTGGAACAAACAGCTCTTTAATTGACCCGGCCAACTACATCCGTCACAAGCTGTTCAGCGCCATTAAGAAGATGCCTCCGTTGTGTCCATACTCCGTACTGTAAGCTGTACTGTTCGCCTTATATGGTCATGACACACACTTCACTTCAGACACATATCTGGCATAGTTTTTAAAATAGGTTGTCACCAAGGGGAAGTGGGGACTGGGGAGGTGGAATGGGGGTTCCAGACACTTTTAGAGGTTGAGATGGTTTTTTTTCAGAGCTGGGAGGGCAGACGACTTCAACTGTGTGACTGGCCATTTTCCTACATGGCTCCAGTCAGTCCTCCATGGGCTAGACTGCGCCAAAAAACCTATAGGATCCTAAGAGTGGAGCAGGCCTATGTGGCCAAAGAGGCACATAGTGATAGTGTGAGAGAGGGGAGAGCTTTCCAAAATAAAAGGTCATGTGTGAGAAGGAGAGAGATAGAGAGGTGGAGTCTCAGAGAGTGGCTGAGTGTATGAGTTGGAGAAACTGGGAAAGTTAACTGAAAAACTTACCAGTGAGTTCCCCTTAATAAGTTTGTCTCTCTTAAGTTGGATGAACTTTCACCGGGGCTGACTTTAGTCTACCTGTCCCAGGTCCGTACAAAAAAATTACTTCGATCCGGTAGGCATGGTCGGACTGATTTTGTTCACTTAGGAATGTGGGTGTATCCTCATGATGATGAATGTAGATACAAGTGTACGGTGTATGTACATGATAGGGAGAGTAGTTCAACACTCAAGTAACTTTGAAAATTAACGGTGTTCAAAAACACTCTGAAACCACCTGTCCCATTTACTCTCTGTCCTGTCAGTTCTTTTTGGTGATTAACCGCACTCTCTCCCAAATCTTGTGTCTAAGTCATTCTCTTCACTGGCATATCTGTAAAAGCCATGTCCTGACATACAAGATTCAGATTGTCTCATCTTAGACCTAATCAAATCTAATGTCCTAGTCAGGCACTAATATCTGATAAAACGGCTACATAAATAAACTGAAGCCTGTATAATTCAATGTTTTTGATACGGTCTCCCTGACTAGGCTTAGCAGAAATAATATAATAATAAGCTATTCTTCTTAAATATATGAACATCCTTGTCGAGCTTTTATATTAGATTGAACACTTATTTTACCAGGTAAGATGACTGAGAACACATTCTCATTTACAGCAACGACCTGTGGAATAGTTATAGTGGGTACATGTTATTTTATTATTGCGACATTGTATTATTCCACTTCATCTGCTTCAACGTTCAATGAGTGTGTCAACTGCTTCAACGTTCAATGAGTGTGTCAACTGCTTCAACGTTCAATGAGTGTGTCAACTGCTTCAACGTTCAATGAGTGTGTCAACTGCTTCAACGTTCAATGAGTGTGTCAACTGCTTCAACGTTCAATGAGTGTGTCAACTGCTTCAACGTTCAAAGAGTGTGTCATCTGCTTCAACGTTCAATGAGTGTGTCATCTGCTTCAACGTTCAATGAGTGTGTCATCTGCTTCAACGTTCAATGAGTGTGTCATCTGCTTCAACGTTCAATGAGTTTGTGCATTTTATTTCCTTTTTGTTTCTCATACGAGCCAGAATCTCTTCCAAAATCCTTTCATGAACAGGTGCATTATCTAACTGCTAGTAATCTTACTTTTTTGATACATATTTGATATACGGTTCTTTCACATGCCTTGAGGTGGATTTGAACTTTTCCAGGGGATTTTAGTTTATTTTCTTTACAATATTTTGCCATTTTAAATCTGCCGCAGATGTTCATAGTATTCCTAAATCTAAATTATTGCGACATACACCTAGTTTCCTGAATCAGGTCACATATGGAGATCATTATCAGTAATTATTCACCTAATCCAGTTGAACTGTAATTGAAGAAAATCATATATAGCATGTTCATATTGATGAATAGCAATTTAGATTTAAAAAATAAAGTATCTGATTTCATCCTACTTTGACTGTCAGGCACTTGAAGAGACTTCAAAGCCCAAGTGTTCATCACACCAGCGGAATCTAAGGGGTAAAACACTAACATTAAAGCACACAAACAGGGGAAAATGTATACACACTCGGCAAAGGGAAGAACTTTCGAGATGCAATCCAAACTTACAAGACACAGCCGTGTCACTCCACAATACTCCGACAGAGTAGTTAAACTCACAACTAACCCGAGTCTTGTCAGCTAACCCAATCCCAGAAGCAACCTCCTTAAAGAATTTTCCTGTATATAATATTCAAGCCTGCGGAGGAAGTATCTAAACTACCAAGTATCTAAACATAGTTGATGTCTAGTTAGATACCAAAATAACTTGGTATCTCACAAATCTCAGCCCTGAAGAACAAGTTTAATAGAGTCTAGTTTGCCATACTTTGCCATAGATAGTAAGATCTGGACTTTCCCTATCTGCTTTTCCATCAGCATACAGTACATCTCAATATGAGAAACTTTACATACTGATAAAACATCAATACAATTTAGCAAATTTGCAGTGATAGGGACATTCAATGTACATTCTGGACAAAATATATTTCCTCTCAGATCAGACATTTGGTTTTAGATTTTCCAATAAATGTACATGTATGTAACATGTATTGCGTCATACGTTGGCTCCCGTCACTCTACGAGTGTCAGGGAACCACAGGGAGACGATCCAATTCCTGCTGGTTGAGTCTCTGCAGGTTCCTGTGGTATTGGGATTATCTTGGCTCCAGTGACACAATCCCTCCATTGACTGGGCTACTGGTGCCATCGTGGGCTGGAGCCCATCCTGCCACACTCATTTCCTGAAGTCAGCTCTGCCTGCCCCGGGATGTCTTCCTGGGGGCTTGGAAATTGCCCCGGACCTCTTCGCTAGCTCTGCAGAGTACCAGGGCTTCTGGGAGGGGGTTCAGTAAGGCCCGGGCCACTTCGTTTCTACAGCACCGACCAGTATCCAAGAAGGTCAAGCCTGAGACGCTGGCACGCCGTTATAGTGCCGCTGCTACACCCCCGGAGGTCGAGACCTTTCCCCCCACTCCAAAATCATTAGCCACTCTGCTGTTCGTACTCTGTTGCCCCGTACCCTCTGTATTTTTCCTTTTCTGTGTCTAGAGTTAGACAACGTTCTGACTGACCCTTGTCTCCTGTTTCGAGGCCCACACCTATCCCGTCTCATCGAAGGCCGACCGGCATACATGGTGAGACGTCTCCTGAATGTTCGACCTCGGAGCAGGGGATTCCAGTACCTGGTTGACTAGGAGGGTTATGGGCCGGAGGAGAGGTACTTGGTCTCCGCTAGGGACATCCTTGACCCAGGCCTCATCTCTGAGTTCCAGCGCCGACACCCCTCTCAACCAGGTATGTGCCAGGTGTCATCCCTAGAGGGGTGAGGGTACTGTCACGCCCTGATCTGTTTCACCTGTCTTCGTGCTTGTCTCCACCCCTCTCCAGGTTTCGCCCAACGTCACCTATGTATTTATACCCGTGTTCTCTGTTTCTGTTGCGAGTTCGGTTTGTTCCTCAAACCTAGCAGTATTTTTTTCCCTTGCTCCTGCCTTGTCATTTTCCTGTTTTCTAGTTTTCCCGGTTTTGTCCCTTCTGCCTTACCTGACTCTGAGCCTGCCTGTTGTCCTGTACCTTTGTTTGAATTAATAAACTTTTGTTACTTCGACATTGTCTGCACCTGGGTCTTACCTTCAAACGTGATACAAATAGACACACACCCCAGCCCCTCGTCTTACCAGGCGTAGCTGCTCTGTCCTGCTGATGCACGGAGAAGCCAGCCAGCTCTATATGTCGTCATGTTGTCATTCAGCCAAGTCTCTGTGAAACATGTGATATTACAGTTTTTAATGTCCCTTTGGTAGGATAGTCTTAAATTGTATATCGTCCAGTTTGTTTTCCAATGATTGCACGTTGGCCAACTATATGAAGTGTAATTGTGGTTTACCTACTCGTCAGCGAATTCTTACAAAGGCACTAACTACAATGTTGTTGATCCATCCTCAGTTTTCTCCTTTCACAGCCATTAAACTCTAACTGTTCAAGTTACCATTGGCCTTAAGGTGAAATCTGAGTGGTTTCCTTCCTTTCTGGCAACTAAGTTAGGAAGGACGCCTGTGTCTTTGTAGTGACTGGGTGTATTGATACACCATCCAATGTGTAATTAATAACTTCACCACGCTCAAAGGGATAATCAATGTCTGCTTTTTAAACATTTTTATTAGCAATCTACCAATAGGTGCTCTTCTTTGCAAGTCATTGGAAAACCTCCCTGGTCTTTGTAGTTGAATCTGAGTTTAAAGTTCACCGGCTGGACTAAGGGACTTTACAGATGTGTGGGGTACAAAGATGAGGATGTCATTCAAAAATCATGTTAAACACTATTATTGCACACAGAGTGAGGCCATGCAACTTACAGTATCTGACTTGTTTGGCACATTTTTACTCCTGAACATATTTAGGCTTGCCATAACAAAGGGGTTGAATACTTATTGACTTGACATTTTAGGCTTTTCATTTTGTATTAATTTGTAAACATCATGGGGTAATGTGTGTAGGCCAGTGACACAACATCTCAATGTAATCTATTTAAATCCAGGCTGTAACAGAAGAAAGTGTGGAAAAAGTCAAGGGGTGTGTATACTTCCTGAACACACTTTATGACCAGTGTAGAGTTTTCCCCGTTTTTCTTACAAGACTCAAGAATACAATAATTTTTAAACACACTTTTAGCATTAACATTATTTTTGGATGTATAGAGCGAGGTATCGCCCATTTTATTTTCAACACTTTGTTTCATAAGAGCTGTAAGATCTCTCAAAATAAATAAAAAATGTGGCTATTCTCTCTAACATGATACACAGACAGTTTCCCATTACTTTTATGAAGGGTTCTTATTGAGCCAAACTGGGGTTATTGAGCCAAAAAGACTCACAATCCACCAAGGCTTCCTTGATATTTATACCCTAACCCTCCAGGATGGAGAGCGCCTCCCTCAGTTCATGTAGAAAAGCCTTTGTTACATCACCAAATCTTAAAGTGTGGCTGCGGTCTAAGGGGTTGGTGCTTAGTCCCCTCCTGTATTCCCTGTTCACCCACAACTGCGTGGCCTAGC